>NC_055999.1:4061549-4375949 GCF_018446385.1 Zingiber officinale
GGTGAATAGTTTTCACAGACGACGCTAAATTTGATCATGTCTGAAATCTGCGAAGTGATGCGCTGGCTCCGGTGAACGACAATCCTTGATGAAGATAGCCTCCTAGAGACCTAAAAGAACCTCTCCACGATCCTGCGCACAGCGAGACAAACCAATAAAGCGTCAGTGACTTAAGACGGGGGTGGGGATTCCTAGCTAGGCCCTCCGACGCTCAAGTCAATTTCTCTCTCAAGGGTGGAAGAAGAAGAAGAAGTGAAGTACTTTGACACAGAGTTTAGATGTTAGAACTTGTGTACCTTGCCAACGGAGAGGACCTCCCTTTTTATACTGCCTCATGTGACCTCTATAGCCGTGAAGTAGTCCCCGGCTCATTAGGGTTTGTTAGGAGATGAAATCATCTCCCAAGCGTCGTGCAATAATCTTTTTAAGGAATCTTTTTTGTACCCCAAATGTACCTCTTTTATCGTTTGTGACTCATATTTATGATGAGATATGTATATGAACACGTCATTATAATTGAAGAAGCTTCTAGAAGATATTTCCCACCAAGTTTGCTGAGCTGTCATACTCATATATTTCTGTTAAGCATGTTTCGACCGATCGTTCAAGCCGGTCGTACATATATTGAGAATACCTCCTTCTAAGCATGTTTTAGTCGAGAATGTTTATGAACTTTAGGAGGTTGAGTGCCCTTACACTCGATCAGACTTTATCCAGCCGAACGCATGCTGACCATAAGCTGTTGGCCGGTAATATACCATAAGCTGCTATAAAGTTAAGTACCTTTACGCTCGATCGGGCTTTGCCTGACCGAGCGCGTGCAAGCACACATTGGTGTCTGCTTGACATTCCCTCGGCCGATAATATACTAAGAGTTTCCAAAATTCCTCTACGCTCGATCGGGTTGTGCCTGACCGAGCGCGTGTAGACACATTGGTGCTCGTTCGGCTTTCACTCGATCGGCAATATATTACGCGCTTCTATAAGACTAAGTACATTTATGCTCGGTCGGGTTTTGCCTAACCGTGCGCATGCAAGCACCTTGATGCTCGCTCGACCTTCGCTTGACCGGTAATATATCACAAGTTGTTATAAAGTTAAGTACCTTTACGCTCAGTCGGGCTTTGTCTGACCGAGCACGTGCAGGCATATTGATGCTCGTTCAGCCTTCGCTCGGCCAGTAATATACTACGAGTTTCTATAAGGCTAAGTGCTTTTATGCTCGGTCGGATTTTGCCTGACCAAGTACGTGCAATCACTCATTGGTGCTTACTCAGCCTTCACTTGACCAGTAATATACTAAGAGCTTCCATAACGCTAAATGATTTTACGATTGGTCGGGCTTTGCCTAATCGAGCGCGCACAAGCACATGGGTGCTCACTCGACGTTCACTAGGCCGGTAATATACTACAAGTTTTTGTAAAACTAAAGGCCTTTATGCTCGATTAGGCTTTGGTTGATCGGGCACATACAAACACATGGGTACTCGCTCGACCTTCACTCGATCGATAATATATTAAAAACTTCTTATAAAACTAAATACCTTTACACTCATTTATTATCTTATTGATTATATGTTCATCCGACTATATACTTTCCCATCTTCAACTTAGACCTATCATAACACATATCATCGGTCATGACTCATTTACACGAAAGATCTATTAAGATGACCGAACTAATTTATTAGCTTATTGAGTTTATAAGAGTCAAGTCAAACATTTAAAGTCCACTCATTTGGACTTGTGAACGATTTTATTGCCTTGTAATTCTCCCTGTGGGACTATCAAACTATGGAAGGCCACTTTTATCTATATAATTTTTAAAAACCTTTTCTTATAAAAAATGCAAGGTTGAAGCTCCATTCTTTTTATCAATATATCATTGAGATTAATAAGTATCTAAGTAGTTAACTTTACATATATCTCCAATATCTAACTAAAATTATTTATTAACTAATTAGATAAAAATCATATGATGATTCTTAATTGATTATATGATATATATATACGTAGATTATATATACTTTTATATATATATTAATACATATTCACATACTTTATATATATTTTATCTATGTATTTTTATACTTCTTATTTTATTTTTAATATAATTATTTGTGTTGTTTGGAGATCTGTTCTTTGTACAATTTTTTGTTGACAGGAGTCGAATTTGAAGAGAAAACGACGTTCATGGTTGATCCGGACAGCAAACGAAGGCAAATGGCACTGGTCGTGTGACCCTACACGACCGTGTCAAAAGAGCAAAGAGGAGGATAGCTCTGGCCGTGTGAAGCCACACAGTCGCGTGACTTTACCAGAGGAGCAAGGCATAGCCGTGTGAACCCACACGGTCGTGTCACCCCACCAGCAACAACCAGAGCATGACTGTATGGATCCACACTGTCGTGCAATATTTACGGAGAGCAAGAAGACCTCGGCTGTGTGACCTACACGGACGTGTGGCCAAGCAAAAGAGAAGAAAAGCACGATCGTGTGAATCCACATGGCCGTGTAGCCCATCCAAAGCCAAAGCAGAACATGGTCGTGTGAACCCACAAGGTCGTGTCACCCTGGCCGAGACCAAGAAGAAGGAGGTCGTGTGGATCTCACACGGTCGTGCCACAGGCCGTGCGCTGCCCGTGCTCTGCTCTATAAAAGGGGGTTTCTTCCCCTTTCTAATAGAGAAAGACTCTCCCTTTAGGGGGATTCATCTTGGTGTTGATCCTCGCATTCTCTGACCTTCATCCAACGATCCGAGGCCATCTCCATCTCCGCATTGACTCCGG
Organism: Zingiber officinale; assembly: GCF_018446385.1. Taxonomy (NCBI): domain Eukaryota; kingdom Viridiplantae; phylum Streptophyta; class Magnoliopsida; order Zingiberales; family Zingiberaceae; genus Zingiber; species Zingiber officinale. Next base: position 4,064,339 of record NC_055999.1, read on the forward strand.
AAGCTCAGGATTGGATCCAAAGATCACTCAACATCATTGGAAAAGCATTTTTCTTCTCTTCTTTTCAATTAAGGATTTGAATGCTTGTGATCTTTATGTCTTGGATCTCTATCTTAGTGCCATGGAGTAGATCCTTTATTCTAAGATTAAGGGAGTAGTTGAGGTATGAATTGATGTAAGAACTCATGGATATGCTAATTTCTTATCTAAATGATGTTAGCATATTTTATATCTATTTGATCTTATGTGAATTCATGTGTTTGGACTCAATTATTATATTTGATTGAATATTTGTTTGTGCTTGTAGATCTTGTAGAGGGATGCCCTAGATCGTATGATTGAGAGACGCTAGTGACAGGCAAGTCCCTCTAACGGACGTCTAGGGTATTATCTTGAAAGGTAAAGCAAGTCTCTACAAAAAAGTGGGATGGTTAAATGCAATTATTACCTTCATCTCTATGTACATTGAGTAGTGCATGTGTTTCTGTGTTGTATGACCGAGGGATGCTAATGACAGGTAAATCGTACTAGTGAACTTCATAGGAATCATATATATTTGATTACTAGTGATGTTGATCTAAGTCCCTTGTCGATTGTCCTATGTAGGGGAGAACCGGCTACTTCCTATAAATGCATGTGAATTGAGGATATGAATTGATTAATCATGTTACATTGATGAATATCACAATAAAACTGAACTCTTAGAACTCTCACAAAAACCAAGTCTTTTCTCTTTACTTAGTACACTTCTAATTTTAGTCAATTATTTAGTTAATTCTTCATGAGATATCGTTAGTACTTATAATTAATCCATGTGAATTTAATATCTTTTATTACTGATGATAAAATTATATATTTACAATATCGTAATACTTTAACGTAACACTATAAAAGAAGGATATATTTATTTTAAACAAAAGGTCGACATTTCTAATTGACTATTAAAAGATATGTTTATTTGAAATTTGATTTCCACCTGTATAATTGACTTTGACTATTAAGAAATCATTTTTAAAAAATCTAAAATGATGGTTATATGACCAATTGAACCCACCCGTTTCACCAATATAAAAGGCCCATTAATACCACCATAAGTACGATTTGTCCTGTCTTTATTAATTTACCCTCTCTGTTTTTTTTTTCATTTTTAATGTTCGATCTCCATGTCCTGTCTTTATTAATTCCTCAGTGCATTCCTCAGCGCGCTTCCTATATTAATGTTCTTTCAACGCTTCCACCATAATGATGCAGTGACTTAATTTTCGAAATATCTAAAAAATAGTTCTGCCCGATTGATGAGAGAGTGAAAGCTTTGCACAATAGATAAGGGGTTCAATTTTGACGAGCCATATTTCTGGTCACTTAGTTGATTATAATTTTAATCCATGATTTATCTTTTTTTTACATAATCTGAAGATAAGACGTCTAGGACGAATATAATCATCTTTTATTATAAAAATATCTAAAAGTTAAATTTCAATTTTGATGAATTAATGAATGATTTTATTTTAATAGATGGTTCACTTAAGAACGTTAGATTGATGTTGATACGGTTAGTAATGGAGGGGCCCATGAGGAAAGGGTTAGAAAAGTCAAGGCTATATGGCGGTCAAAAGTCAAGAGGACGTGGTGGTCAATAGTCAAGGTGATGTGGTAGTCAATGGTCAGGCTGACGGGGCGGTTAAAGGCAAGCATGTGTGATAGTCAGAGGTCAGGCAGGCTGGTCGATCAAGGGGGCAAAGCAGCCGGAAGACGAGGAAAGATGTCAAGCGGAACACAAGTCACGGGTCGGCATCGGCAGGGCTGTTTAGGGGAAGTCCGATCTATAGGCCTGCGATTCAAAGAACTGGAAGTATAGGCCAATGGGTCGGAAGCAGCAGAGCTGATCAGAAGCAGCCCAAGCTACAGACCTGCGGTTGAGGGCCATGAAGTACAAAGCGCAGGATACAAGTCGGCATCGGCAGGGCTGTTTAGGGGAAGTCCGATCTATAGGCCTGCGATTTAAAGAACGGGAAGTATAGGCCAATGGGTCGGAAGCGGCAGAGCTGATCAGAAGCAGCCCAAACTACAGACCTGCGGTTGAGGGCCATGAAGTACAAAGCGCAGGATACAAGTCGGCATCGGCAGGGCTGTTTAGGGGAAGTCCGATCTATAGGCCTGCGACTCAAAGAACTGGGAGTATAGGTCAATGGGTCGGAAGCGGCAGAGCTGATCAGAAGCAGCCCGAGCTACAGACCTGCGGTTGAGGGCCAGGAAATACGGAGCGCAGGATGCAGATTGAAGATCAGCGTAGCTGTGTCTAGACAGCTCACACTCAGACGATCTCCCCCTTCACGTTAGAGACCGAAACCCAGGGAAAAAGTCCCCGGATCAGGCCCTCCGACGCTTAAGTCAGGTCCTTTTTCCCCAGAAAAAAGTAGAGAGAAGAAGAAGAAAAAACAGTTGTGGAAAAAAGTGACGAGGGAGTGTGTGTGCGTACCTGCATACGAGGGATTTCTCGCCTTTTATGCCCCCTCCTTTTGGAACCTGTCATCCTGTCAGAAAAAGCGTTAGACGCTGGTCTTTGTCGCCTCCTTCCAGACACCTGTCGTACTGCCATTTGTTGTGCAAGCATCTTTCCGTTTTGGAACCTCCGCCTTCGTACATGGATTTTGTCTTGTAGTGGGGGACAGCTGGCAGGCTACTACTGGTTATGATGGCATCTTTTCGTTTTAGGAATCTCCGCTTTCGCCCGCAGTGTTGATATGTAATGACTCTCTTCGGCGGACCGTTGAGATTCTCCGCACCCGTGCTACTTAGCTCTTCCGATCCATTGTGTCCTGCATCGGCCTGCACCCGTGGTTCGCATTTCCGGGCCTCCAACTCGCAGACCTGCAGCCCTAGCTGTCTAGACACAGCTACGCTGATCTTCAACCTGCATCCTGCGCTCTGTATTTCCTGGCCCTGCAGGTACATGCACACACTCCCTCGTCACTTTTTTCCACAACTGTTTTTTCTTCTTCTTCTCTCTGCTTTTTTCTGGGGAAAAAGGACCTGACTCAAGCGTCGGAGGGCCTGATTCGGGGACTTTTTCCCTGGGTTTCGGTCTCTAACGTGAAGGGGGAGATCGTCTGAGTGTGCGTAGGGTCCTGCAGCAGCGTCAGCCACCCGTGGGAGCCGAATCACCTGCGACCTTCAGTCAACCATCGGGACACCTCGACCAGCCTCCGTCCGACTCAGCCTCCGGACGGGATCAAATTTGGCGTTGTCTGTGGGAACACAACAACCTGTTCTGGAGCGTGAAGATGGAGGACTCTGGTCGAAGCTCTAGCAGGAGGATCAACGTAACCATGACCGCGGGGGAGTATGAGCTCTTTAAGGAGGTTAGAAAGCAAGCCGCCTCTGAAAAGCAAGGGACAGTTTCGCGGCCCTATCTAGCACCTGAAACGTCCAAAGAACCGACTCCTGCTTCCGACAGGGGCTCGAAGAGGAAGCAGCAGGAAGAACCCCCCTGTGCCTCGTTCCGGGAGCCTCGCCGCAACTATCATCGAGCCAAACCCCGTGAGCATAGTCCGAAGAAGGAGGAGCCGCCGGCATCGATAGCGGAAAGCTCTTTACATCCACCTCGGGATTCCGAAAGGGGAAAAGCTATAATCCCTGCCGGAGATCTGCCTGAAGATCCGGATGACAAGGTACCCTTCTCGGCTCATATCCTGAGGGAAAGCCTGCCCAAAGGGTATCGAGCCCCGAACATTGGAGAATACGATGGGAGCAAGGACCCGGAAGAGCACCTGAGGAAGTTTAAGAACGCGGCTATCTTGTATCAATACAGCGACGCTGTCAAATGCCGAGTGTTCCTACACACCCTGTCCGGGTCGGCACAAAAGTGGTTTGATGGATTGCCCCCAGAGTCCATCAATCGCTTCATGGATTTCAAAACGGCCTTCCTACGCCGTTTCGCCAGTAGTCGTAAGTATCAAAAAACCGACCACTGTCTTTTTGCTCTCAAGCAGGATTCGACTGAGCCCTTGCGAAGCTACATCAACCGGTTCAGTCAGGTGGCCAACGACGTCCCCTCCGCCACCTCAGAAATATTGATGAGCGCCTTCTCCCACGGATTGCGAGAAGGGGAATTCTTCAGGGACCTCATCAAAAACCCCGCCCGAAGCTTCGACGATATGGTGGAGAAAGCTTCTTGCTACATCAAGGTGGAAGAAGCGCAGGCCGCTAGGCGGAAAGCCAAGAAGACGGTGGCTCCGGGCAACCGACCTGAAAGGAGAGCACTGCAGCCAGCTCAGCCCTTCCAGCGCGTTCAACCCAGGCCGGAGTCAGGCCAGCTCCGCGAGTCGCCGCCGTATACGCGCCCAGGCCTGGACCAAGGGGGGCACCATATTGCACATATCATCGGTCCAGGACGCACGATCTCAGTAACTGCTTCCAATTCGCCCGCGACTCCAGGCGAGCTGCGGAACAGGGCTTGCCTCCCCCGGCGTTGGCGCCCCAAATACAGAGAATGGAGGAAGAACGGGCTGCAGCTGGGCGTGCTCGGCAGACCCGACCCGACCTAGCCGGCCCATCTAACCAAGCCGGCCTCGGGGAAGACCGAAGGGATGCCGGAGAACTGGAGAACCGGGGCAACGTTGCTGTGCGAGAGATCGGTATGATCTCAGGAGGGCCCACTGATGGGGACTCAGGCCGAGCCCGCAAGTCACACGTTCGGCGGTTGTATGTGGGAGCCGTGGGATGCAGCCACGAGCAGGCATCTGGCCCTGTCATTAGCTTCAGACCACAAGGGAGGGTCTGGAGCTGCCCCACGATGATGCCCTTATAATCAGGGCCGTTATTGCTAACATCCGAGTGGCTCGGGTCTTTGTGGATACCGGGAGCTCGGTCAACATTTTATTCAGGGCTGCGTTTGAAGAGATGCAGATTGACGCCGCTGAGCTCCAACCTGTAACCACTTCCTTGTATGGGTTTACAGGTAATGAAGTCAAGCCCATGGGTCAGATCAAGCTGGCCATTTCCATGGGCACTGAGCCATTGGTGCGCACGCGGAGGAGCACCTTCATCGTGGTGGATTCACCTTCCTCCTATAACGTCATCCTGGGAAGGCCAGCCCTGCATGAGTTCCGTGCTGCCGTCTCCACCTATCATCAAAAGATCAAATTCCTGGTTGGCGAGCAGGTCGGAGAAGTAAAGGGAGAGCAGAGGGTGTCTCGAAGTTGCTACATCGATGTGGCCCAGGGGTGGAGTAAGGTTCTCACGCTTCCCTCTCTATTTTTAATTCTATACCATGCGTGGTGCGATTACAGGAAGAAACGAGACGCAAATGAGGAAGCCCGCAGCCAACAATAACGACCAGATTAATTAAAGCAATGAGGCTAGCGTAGGTGGGACGGATGAAGGCGAAGAAGAGCAACGCATGTATACCTTTGCCGTTTGGAGTATTATTACTGGTCTCGGACCAGCGCCATCGCCACCGGTCTCAGACCGGAGTATCATTACTGGTCTCGGACCAGCGCCATCGCCACCGGTCTCGGACCGGAGTATCATTCTCGCCTCAGTGCGAGTAATAAGTGAGCTCTGCTCTCACGCCCAACGACCTTTCAGGTCGGCTCCCATGCGAGAATTATAAGTGAGCCTTGTGCTCACGCCCAACGACCTTTTTAGGTCGGTAGTCCCAGACTCTCGCCTCAGTGCGAGTTATAAGTGAGCTCTGCTCTCACGCCCAACGACCTTCTCGGCTCCCATGCGAGAATTATAAGTGAGCCATGTGCTCACGCCACCTTTAGGTCGGTAGTCCCTGACTCTCGCCTCAGTGCGAGTTATAAGTGAGCTCTGCTCTCACGCCCAACGACCTTCCGTCTCCCCCATCGAGAATTATAAGTGAGCCTTGTGCTCACGCCCAACGATCTTTTAGGTCGGTAGTCCCAGCCTCGGACACGAGTTATAAGTGAGCTCTGCTCTCACGCCCAACGACCTTCGGGGTCCCAATCGAGAATTATAAGTGAGCCTTGTGCTCACGCCCCCTTTTAGGTCGGTGGTCCCAGACTCTCGCCTCGGTCGAGTTATAAGTGAGCTCTGCTCTCCCGCCCACCGACGGTCGGCTCCCATGCGAGAATTATAAGTGAGCCCTGTGCTCACGCCCAACGACCTTTTAGGTCGGTAGTCCCAGACTCTCGCCTCAGTGCGAGTTATAAGTGAGCTCTGCTCTCACGCCCAACGACCTTTTAGGTCGGCTCCCATGCGAGAATCGAAAGTGAGCCCTGCCCTCACGCCCAACGACCTTTCAGGTCGGCCCCCACGCGAGGATCAGAAATCAACTCCTCTGCGAAAATCATAAGCGAGCTCGGTGCCTATACCTGACTACCTTTCTGAGGGATGTGCCTCACCTTGAGCGGAGCGTTTTCCTTAATCAGGTCAGCTACATCTGGCTTTACTTTACGCAAATTCCAAATATGCAACAAATACACAGGGCAAAGGATGCGGAACGTCATCTACCCTACTCCTAGAGCGTCAGTATTAACTACGAAATCAGGTTTTGCGCGTTCATTACGGTTTTAAGTCTTAAGCACTATGTCGGTTTTATTATCCAAAATTCATACATGAAAAGGAATCATGATGCGATTCTTGACTCTTACATACGGACCAGTTCCTAAAAAATACTTGCTAGATGAAAATTGAGCAGGAAAGACCATGTCGAAAGGAGACAGATGTACAAGCACTGCAGCACAGTCCAATAAGAAGGTGATACGGCCAAGGCCACAAGCAGGAACGCCGTATGACAAAGGAGCCACTGAGACAACTATCCCCCAGACCAGCTTTGACTCGGGGAAGGAATTGGCCAGGGGGAATGAACACTTCCGCGTGAAGACTTGTCGGGAGATTCAGGGGCGTTCACAGCTCGAGCCAGCTCCGCGCGTAAAGATCTGATGACCGCTTGCTGCTGAGTGATAGTGCGTTGCTTATCCTCGAGGCCCGCGCGGAGGAGGGAGAGCTCCTTTTCATGCTCTCGACGCAACTGTTCCTGGAGACCAAGTTGACGCTGCAGGCTAGCCTGGCACTGCTCCTTCCTCGTCTTCTCCACATCCACGCAGTACTTTGCAAGGCGATACTGGTCTTCCATGGAACGCAGAACAGATACCTGGCGATCTCGATCCTGAGACACGCGATTTAGCTCGCGCTCTCTCGAGACAAGTAGCGTGGTGAGTTCGTTTACCTGCATTTGGGAGGGCGGTTGGTCAACTTCGTCAGAGGAAGGAGAATGCATCTCGGGGAGAAGAAGCTGGCAGAACGTGGGTTGGCAAAGGAAAAGTAGGGAAGCAGGAATGAAGAAGGATAGAGTAAAGAAGTGGTCGTGAGGCTATTTATAAAGAAGGCGGGTGGCCAAGTCAAAACAGAGGCGTGGGAACGGCGCCCCAGCCGACTGCCGATGCAATTAAGGAGGCATTGTATCCCAGGCGACACGACACAAAGGTTGATGTGGAAGCCTAGGCGACGCGACACAAAAGTTGGTGCGTGATGCAGGAAGCAGAGCGCGCAGAGATATGCTGAGGTCACAGAGATGTGCTGAGGCAGAAGCACAGAGATATGCTGAAGTCTCAGAGATATGCTGAGGTCGTAGAGAGGTGCGAAGGTCTAGTCAGTCAGACTGTCGTCCTCCTTCGACTAGACTTGTGAGGGAGGCTTGTGATACGGTTGGTAATGGAGGGGCCCATGAGGAAAGGATTAGAAAAGTCAAGGCTATATGTCGGTCAAAAGTCAAGAGGACGTGGTGGTCAATAGTCAAGGTGATGTGGCAGTCAATGGTCAGGCTGACGGGGCGGTTAAAGGCAAGCAGGTGTGATAGTCAGAGGTCAGGCAGACTGGTCGATCAAGGGGGCAAAGCAGCCGGAAGACGAGGAAAGACGTCAAGCGGAACACAAGTCACGGGTCGGCATCGACAGGGCTGTCCCGAGGGAGTCCGAGCTACAAGCCCTTGATTCAAAAGGACTGGAGGTACAAGTCACGGGTCGGCATCGGCAGGGATGCCCAGAGGGAGGCTGAGCTACCGGCCTATGATTCAAAGAACTGGAAGTATAGGCCAATGGGTCAGAAGCGGCAGAGCTGATCAGAAGCAGCCCAAGCTACAGATCTGCGGTTGAGGGCCATGAAGTACAAAGCGCAGGATACAAGTCGGCATCGGCAGGGCTGTTTAGGGGAAGTCCGATCTATAGGCCTGCGACTCAAAGAACTGGGTGTATAGGCCAATGGGTCGGAAGCGGCAGAGCTGCGGTTGAGGGCCAGGAAATACAGAGCGCAGGATGCAGGTTGAAGATCAGCGTAGCTGTGTCTAGACAGCTAGGGCTGCAGGTCTGCGAGTTGGAGGCCCAGAAATGCGAACCACGGGTGCAGGCCGATGCAGGACACAATGGATCGGAAGAGCTAAGTAGCACGGGTGCGGAGAATCTCAACGGTCCGCCGAAGAGAGTCATTACATATCAACACTGCGGGCGAAAGCGGAGATTCCTAAAACGAAAAGATGCCCTCATAACCAGTAGTAGCCTGCCAGCTGTCCCCCACTACAAGACAAAATCCATGTACGAAGGCGGAGGTTCCAAAACGGAAAGATGCTTGCACAACAAATGGCAGTACGACAGGTGTCCGGAAGGAGGCGACAAAGCCCAGCGTCTAACGTTTTTTCTGACAGGATGGCAGGTTCCAAAAGGAGGAGGCATAAAAGGCGAGAAATCCCTCGTATGCAGGTACGCGCACACACTCCCTCGTCACTTTTTTCCACAACTGTTTTTTCTTCTTCTTCTCTCTGTTTTTTTCTGGGGAAAAAGGACCTGACTTAAGTGTCGGAGGGCTTGATCCGGGGACTTTTTCCCTGGGTTTCGGTCTCTAACGTGAAGGGGGAGATCGTCTGAGTGTGCGCAGGGTCCTGCAGCAGCGTCAGCCACCCGTGGGAGCCGAATCACCTGCGACCTTCCGTCAACCGTCGGGACACCTCGACCAGCCTCCGTCCGACTCAGCCTCCGGACGGGATCAGATGTAGTACTTGTTGATGGACACCTTATGCCAACTAATGATTGGGATTAAGCGCGCTTATCATAAATGACAATACTCTTGTCATTTGTAATTAAAATTGATTCTTATATTGACAGTTGTAGAGCTGAAGACTTTAACAAGGATGTTACGATGGATATATGGACATATGAGGATGGATAAAATAATAAATGAGAAAATTAGAAAGAAAGTCGGAGTTGCATCTATTGAGTGAAAACTTCGAAAAATAAATTTAAGATGATATAGACATGTACTTAAATGACCAATATATAAATGTTCTAGTTAGACGATGCGAAACTATGACAAACAAATATACCAAACGAGGAAGATCAAAAAAATTTGATTAGCAATATTAAAATAAGATAAAATTTATTTAAGTATAGATAATAATATACAAAGAGATATAATTCAATGATGTAAAATAATTTATACAGTCAACTCCGAGATAAAATTAGGTTGTTATTGTTATTATATATTGGCTTCGTATTTTCATATATGGATTCCTAAATTTATAATATTTGTAAGTAAAAAATCCTCATTTTCATTTTTTTAACAAAAAGTGTATCATTTTTAATATTGACTCGTGGCATTGTTTAGACAGACCAATTTACATTGTATAATTTGCTTAATGTTAAAGTTCAGTGTCAACGTTCTAGGAAGTGCACAGAGGAACATGATCGGATAAATATGAAACAGTATGACCATATCACATCCTTATTTCAATATTTAGTGGGAGAAAAACTACGATAACTTTCACTGGATCCATCATCACATTCACAACAGCAATACAACAATAGCAACGCCAATGAGACCGACATCGACGGAATTCTAACACACCAGTTCTTCAACTAGATTATCCAAATTAATTAAATCTACTCTCACCTTCCACAAGATCATCCAAATCTAACTCGATCGATCACAATTATTGCCAAATCCAACCACATCATGAATCGAAGCAGTACTCAATCAAGGCGTCGTCGGCCGGAACGGGTTCGGAATTTCCAACCCGGGGTTCGGCACAAAGGTGTCGTCGATCCCCGGAAGAAACTGACCGCTCTTCGCCGCCGGGCCGCTGCTGTCCAGACCGCGGACCGCCGGTAACTCATGGCTTCCGAGGGCGTACCTTCCTATTCCGGGAAGGAGCACGGTGCCCTCCTGGACGCCTAAGAACTCCGGCTCCTTCTTATCGAGGCTCGCCGGAGTTCCACGTCCGGCGAGTGCGGCTGGAAGAGCAAATGCCGAGAAAGCCAACAGGAGGAGGAGGAGACGGCAATGCGACGAGACAGCCATCGGACGTCGATGAAGAAAAGAATACGGTAATTGATGAAGGAGGATCGGTGGTGGATGGAATTGCTTTGCTTCCAAGTGGTCTGTTTTTATAAGGAGGGAGTAGGCGGACATGGCGGTGATTAATTCGAGTTGCCGGGTTTTTTTTGGCTTTGCGTAAATAATTTTGATCAAGCATAATTCACAGCCTCAACAACTTGTTGCTGCTCATTAAGTATGCAGCTGAACTGATTGAGTGTTTGTAGCTATTCATGGAAGGCCCAAGAGTTGCTGCTCTTGCTGCCTTGCTGGTGAGAACCGGTGGGCATTAAAAATGTTGGATGGGCACGACGATGCGATCACGCCAGTGGACGATACCCAGAAACAAATGAATTACAAAATAAATTTTCAGGAAGTCGTAATTGGGATTTGAATCGTGGATGGTTAGATGACAACTTCAATATCCTACTGTCGTCGTATTAGCACCCACCCTGAGGACACCGTTCCATTAGAAACAAATTCCTATAATATGTTAGTATTTGGACATTAGATGTTTAATTAACCATTAGGCAGATTTAACTCTTGTACCATAGCTTTGGGAGTCCATTTTTTTTGTTTTTTTAAGTTAATATTAAATATCTGACTGAATCCTATAAAAATTTTCTAATTATTATAATAAATTAAAAAAAATACTCATAGTAAATTATCCATTAGCCCCTGCATTTTGGTCAACTGTCGATTAAAAAAAAATTTAAATACTTGAAAAACGAAAAAGGCATCATGTAGCATGTTTTTGGTTGACACTTACATTATGTAATCCTAAGGGAAATCAATCTTATCCTAAAAAAAATTTCCCATTGTCCATTCGAATAAATTAGAAAATGCTCCTCAGTCTAATATTTTTAGATCAATCATATATTAAGAAAAATTCATCTGTTAATTTAGGATTTAATTTAATTTTTAGATGTCCAAGAAATTGAGAATACATTCTGCCATTGTACCCTGGGATAATAAATCATATTTTTTTATTTAATTGATACTAAGTATCTAACTTATGTCTAATTACTTTTTAGGATGACTAATCCAATAGCATAAAAAAAATTTATCGGCTAAGTTAAATTAAGAAATAATAATGACCAATCAGTCAAATATTTTTTTAGATCAATCTCGAAATTTATTAATTCATATCTTTAAATGTACATAGAGGTGAGTATTTGATTAAAATCAAATCAATTGATTTGAATAAATCGAAAATTGAATTTTTTTTTTTTCAAATGAATCAAATCGGTCCAATTTTTTAAAAAACCGAACCTATTAAATTGATAAAATATCGATTAATTTAATTTTTTTTACCAAATTAATCATAATTTTAAAATCTTCTTCAGTTTTAACTTAAAAATAAGATTTTATTTAATAAATTATATTTTTAAATAAAAAATATTCAGAATAATATTTATTCCATTTATTCGGTTTAACCGAATTATAAAATTTAAAATCAAAATAAATTAATAAAAAAATTAACTGAATTTTTTTGGAAAAAAAAAAAAAAACAAAATAATCGAGCTGAATTTTAAAATTTTCCATCGGTTCAATTCAATAAATTTAATGTTTTCAAAATTTTACTCACACTTCCCGTTGCACTGGGCAGCACGCTGTATTTAATTAATAGCATGGTGGATACGGGAAATAAAAGAACAAATTGTTGAAATTGATAATGATTATATATATATATATATATATATATATATATATATAGATAGAGAGAGAGAAAAGAAAAAGGTATTATATTACTTCGAATAGTACGTGGTGAATTTAGTTTATAATAAAACCGAAACATAGATCAAAATCGCTCGAAAACTTAAATAAGAAAGTGTAGTCGGATGACGTGAATATGACGCAGAAAGTAAATAAAGTGAGAATTACCCACTAGCTAGTATCGTAAGGGATACTGATCGATGGCAATGCGTCTGATACTTATAATTTCCTTTTGTATCCTGATCCATTCATATAATACCTCAAAAAATTATAAATTTATTATGTCTGTCTGTTTAACTAAGTTGATACCAGTCAGAAAATTGAATCTGTCAATATATCATATGGAAGAGACCTACTTTTTCCCCCCTACCTGACACCCTCACCTCCCGGTCTCATCCATTTTTTGACTTTTATATCCCTTATTCAAGGTCTATGTTTTTTTTTACAAATTTTTATTTCTTTTTAATCAGTTTTTTTATCAAATTTTTTTTAAGGATTTTATTTTTTAATAAGTTCTTTTTATCATTTTTATCAATTTTATTCTTTTTAAATAATTTTTTATTATGTATTTATCATGGTAAATAATATTTATTTAATGTAAAAAAAATAGTATAATTTTTTAATATTTTATTTATTTTTTAATTATATATTTTCACATTCCACACCCTCAATTCCAGCTCCATCATATTATTTACATTTATACTATTTTTTTATTCCATTTTTTTATTTTTTATTAAGTATTTTCTCGGCAAGAATATCATATTTGTAATATGAGATCGGATTCTATGTCCCTAATTTTCTCTGTCCCCGTGTTCTACTCGTCGCCTCAGCCCACTATCGGCGACCTCTGGCTGTCGTCCCGACCAGAACTATACCCTAGGGGGAAGGTGAACCCAGGAGGATCGCCATTGACACGATCGACATCGGTATTCGACCGAATCTAAGCAGGGACTCAGATTGACGGTGAAGGAAAGTCTGCTCAGATCCGGCAAAATTTTGACGCTGATCGCACCGATGCGACCTCACTACGTTCACCTTCCTCCTATGATATAATTTTAATTGAGGCGGCAACCGAGGGCCTCTGGCGGTGCACCGACGATGGGCTGAGACGACGAGTGAGAACAAGAACAGGTGATATTGGAATAGAGGATTGATTTCTTGTAATCTTTTATTTTTTTAAATAGTAGATTTTAGGAGTTATTATTTATAAAAAAAATTAAAAGTAAACTATGGATAAAAAATAAAAAAATTTGATGAAAAAATAATAAATAAAATTTATTAAAAAAATAAAATTAAAGAAGTAAATACAACTGAAAAAAAATTAAAGAAGTAAATAAAATTAGAAAAAAAAAATTTGTTATTTAAAGAAGGAGGGGATGAAAAAGTCATTTAATAGAGGAGAGAGAGGGGGGTGGGCTGTCAGAAGGGGTGGGAAAAGCAATTTACCATATGGAAAACTAAAGAAATTGTGTAGCAGGTTAGTGGTCATCCTGTTGACAGCATAGAGACTTTGAATTAAAGAAAAATGAATTATCCACTAAAATGAAAAGAAGCTTCCTCTGTTTTTTCTATATATATCAAAAGAGTAGATAAAATGTTAATATCCAAAAATTAGAAAAGGGATTCTTAGTGAAGGTATTTAGATGTTCAAATTAATACAATGTTTGAGTAGGTAAATGGAGAGAAGAATAGTGGAATGCGTGTGCATAAGTAAGACTGTCATAAGACATATACCTTACCAACGGAGAATATTCTCTTTTTATATACAACCTCTCACAATCTATGCAATCATGAGTTGACAGAGAATGTCAGAGGTTGTTGAGTAAGTGAAGACATATAGCCTGGGTGATGTATAGTAATCGTCCGATGAATCTTCCGCTACCTATATGTGCACCTCTTTTATCTTTTATAACTTATGTCATTAATGAGACAGTTGAAGGAATATGTTGTTGATCCTGTCCAGAAACTAAGTCGGATGGAGAGCTGGGTGATGTGGCTGGAAGGTTGACTAAATTGTTATGACCCTGAGAGGGGGGCTATGCTAAGCTGGCTTCTATGTTGACTAAGTCGTCCAAAGTCTTCTGGTCAACGCTACCTGCAAATAGGGTCGGGCTATCCTGATCCCTGGGACCCTGATGCTCAATGCAGATCCAACGAATATATAAGAAATATGCTAAGAGTGTAATAATGAAATGAATGAAAAGTGAATATGGTAAACGTATACTGGCCGAGGGGGACACCCTCTGATGGATCGGTGAGTTGGTTGTAGCGCTAATCGAGTTGTTGTGACCCTGAAGAGTAAATGAATATGAGTAAGATGTGGAGCTGAATCTGACGGCACATAGTCGAACGTGACCTGGACCTAGAAGGCAACATGCAGACCAGAACCTAATAGCGACACGTAAACCGAGATATGACATTGGCATATAGGCCGGGATATGATATCGGCACGCAAGATGGGATATGATATTGGCACGCAGGCTAAGATACAATAAAGACATGAAGGCCGGAACACAACGGCACGCGCATGGCTCAAAGGCCGGAACACAATGACGACGTGAAGGCCAAGAATAGGTCAGATCAGAGCATATAGCAGTAGTGGCCCGGAGGCCCGAACAACATCAGAGGCGTGCGATAGTGCGAATGGCTTGGAAATGGCCTCCGATGAGGTAATATGGGAGGCGATGATGTGGCATCCTGGAGGAGGAAGCCGGGAGCGGCTGTTAACGCTGAAAAAGATGGAACTGGAGGCCAGACTTGGCTGCCAGCGGTTTGGAGGGCGACAGCCACTGGAAACGACTGTGGATGCTAGCTTGCCAAGGGCGAGGGAGACTGCGTGCGCGACAACGACTTGACCCGCAATAAGGTGGAGAAGCTTGCTTGCGTCGATGGCGAGAGTGGCGTGAGGAGGAAGGAAAGAGGCGACGGTGGTGCTCCTTGGTAGCGTCAGCATGGAGAATGGTGAGCAGAGGTAGTGTTGGCCGCGGGGGGAGAGGAAGAGAGGAGAGGGGCGGTCCAGCCAAGGAGGCGGAAAGCATTGACAATAGGCAGCGTCAAAGGCGGCATTCATGATAGTGGGGCACTTTTCCTAGTGTGAGGCGGCAGCGATGCTACTGAAGGCGAGGTGGAGAGGAGAAAAGGGGAGGAGGAGTTGACAACATCGGTGTGGAGAGGTAGAAGGCGTCGGTGCCGGCGTGAGAGTGTGGCGACGAAAGGAATGATGCCTCAGAGCTTTTGCTGGTGTGAGGGAAGTAGGTTGTGGGGGTGGCGCCGGAGGCGACGTGGGCGGCCCCCCTAGACGTGCTACCATGGTGGCGGCGTAAAAATACTAAGAAGAAACCCTATGTGAACAATGACTTCTCCCTCTCTTAATGTCCTAAATCATGATTTGACAAAAATACTCCTCCTTTTCCTCTTAATTCCTCCTGATCCCTTAAGCTATATCTGTATCAACTGTCATAATATGTCGGCTGATATAAAGTCACATTCGAAGAAAGTTCCAGCGAATGCTCATATTATATTAGAGGAATATTTTCTGATAAACGATCGTTACTTTGACAAATTGTTATGATTCTTTGACCATGTTACCTGTTGAGTGTATCTTGGCCGGATCTATAAACCAGTCGACTGTATAGCTGTCATTCTCTTAAATCACTCGGTTGTGCCCTAAGTGTATCTTGACCGGATCTCTAAACCAATCGACTGTATAGCCGTCCTTCTCTTAAATCGCTCGGTTATGCACTAAGTGATGCTGGAGAGTGGAGATCTGTCCTTGCATGATTGAAGTAATTAATATGTGAAGTAATATGAAGCAGAGTCCCCTAGGTCTGGTCGGTTCTATGTCCAACCGGCCATATATCGGGGATTCAATTAGTACTTTGAGTTGATCATCCATATGATCGAAAATTTGCTTTTGGAGTGAGAACCTGAGATTTGAAAATCCGGCCGAGTTTATAAGAGAAACTATTTTTCTCTATATATAGGCGGCGGACATGTTGAACTATGTAAATCTGACCGGAGCTATAACCGACCGACTATATGAAGGAAGAGTGACATGTAAGAAAACCCATAGGGTCGATCAGTAGTGGGGTCGATCGATCGTATGTTGAAAGATTTGTACTAAGTGGGAAGCTGAGTCCCCTTACTCCGACCGGACATATGATCGGCCGGATTTATGGTAGGTTAGACATCCCTTCAACTTGGTTGGTTATCGAATGATCGGATCTATGATAGATATCTTGACACAGGAATAGAGCGCTAGGTACTCTAGATCCGACCGACTCATACATCGACCGTCCTTGTACTAAAGGCCTTAGCATTAGATGAATAAGAAAATCTCGTGACGAATAACATATTTGTTACCACCTCCTGTTGACTTTAATTATTATATCATATTGATTTTGACTGTCACGTCATAATTAAATCTGATCGTAACATTCGGTATCATCATAATTTTCTTTTGATTTATTTTTTGAGAAAAAAATGATAAATTGAAGAATGCTTAACCTGGGCTTAAAATGAAATGGACTGGGCAAGCGTCAGAAAACTAGACGCTCATCTAAAGCCCATTCACCTTCCTAACTCGGTTTCTCCAGCTTTTAAATGGACTTGACCTTGGGCTTCTCGTCCGGACAAAACAGTCAACTGCGCCACGCTGGAAATGGAACGCCACACGTTAGTATAGCAACGACTTGATTAAATTGAGAGCACAACAATGAGAAGTAAAGAAGGATTTATATTATTTTTATTGCATATATATCTTTTATATATAGATTATCTGTATGGAAGGATTGTTCTTATCTGAGAGCTAGCGTCGCTTCCAAACTGTACACAGCCATTTGTAGTTATCAGACGGATCACGTTTTGGTCGATTATAAATTATTGTTCTTATATGTATATATATATATATATATATATATATATATATATATATATATATATATATATATATATATATTTTATTGATTAGCAGTATGAATATCTGCCTGGAAGTGGAAGGGCTGTTTTTTTCTGAGAGCTTCTCGTCCAAATGAACTGTACACAGCCATTTGTAGTTATCCGATGGATCACGATTCGGTCGATTAATTTTAAACATAAATCTCGCTAGCTTATTTATTTTCTAAAGGCGTTCAGAATGGGGACTTACAAGAAGCTTTGCATGCACACATAAATTTTTAGATTTGCATGTAAAATACAGTTACGGCGAGGCAACCGCTGGTCCGCCGCACTAGAATCCGGCACATTTTCCCTCGGAAGCTTTAACCTTTTACGAAACCTCGATACTTGTTGCTCGACCTCTGCACACCTGCCGTCGCCCATGCATAGAGTCAAAACCATCAAAGGCAGAATAAATGCGGTCGGTGCCTGCATTGGCCGATCTGTTTCAGCAAAACAAGGCCAATCTCCTCGCTCTGCCTCCTTCCCGTCTGCGCCGCTGAGCAATACCAGCTGTTGCCTCGGGAAGCAACGCGCCCTCTTCCAACAAATCTAATCCAACCTCTTAATTGCTCTGTTCGTTTCTTCTAATTTATTTTCGAGGGGGGACTGAGAAAAAGCAAAAGCAAAGCAAGGCTGCCTGCTTGCTTCTTGCTCATGCCATTCATCGTGCTGACGCTGTGGGCGGGCGGAAAACAGACCGCTGGAGGTTTCGGCCTTCGAGTAATGGTTTGTCTACCTCGCCAGATATTTCGTTGCGTCTTCCGAGTATCCTGTTAACTTCGAGCTAGGTATGATGTCCCGTGCGGCACCAAACTTAACCTATCTGCAATATCAGCTACAGTCAACGGAGGAGACGTGGTGGGACCCAAGTTAATTAGTTACCCAAATGGTATCAGAAGACTGCTCACAGAGACCCGAAAGAAGGAACGAACGAACGACCTGCGCGACGAAGGAGACATGTCAAAGTCTCTTATCAGCGACCGCGATTTAATACCGCTCGGATTGCTTAAATCTGCCAGTACAAAAAAAAAGTAACACGAAAGTCATACTGCTTCTCTACGTAATTGACTGCCAGCCAATAGCAATTCAACTCAGAATCCCTACGTTATAAATGAGTCAAATGTGCCGCACAGTAAATGAGTCAGAATGTACCACGCCATCCATCTTCGCTGTTAGGTAACTTAATAAATTTGAATCTCATTAAGTTTGTGTGTTATAATAATGACATATTATAATTAATAAACCTAGTAGCAACATGCCTAATCTACCTCTTTTACATTAAATGGCATGGTAAAAATTCTAGCACCTAGAATTATGTTCAAGACCATCGAAGTGGTGCCCCAGGTTATAGCCGAACCGGTTACCATATATGGTAGATTTGTATAATTGAACAAGTCCGGATAAAATGGATGGAAATATCCTCGTACGTGATAGTTTATTTTAGTTTTATGATTTACTCCCTCCTAATGGTATTTAACTTGGTAAGAATTTATTTTTGTTCATTCAATATATACAAAATCAATTAAATGAACAAGTTTAAACAACTCGTTTAATTAAACAAACAAATTTGAACACATATGTATTCAGCTCGTTAACGTTCGTGAACAAATTTGTAAACAACATTTGTGAAACGTTCGTGGACAATGTTCGTGAATAATGTTCGTGAACAATATTTGTGAACTATGTTCGTGAACAACTTTCATGAACAATGTTCGTGGACCATATTTATCAATAAAACTCTATCAACTTGCTAAATAAACAACTTTCTCTTCTTCATCTTCTTCTTCCTTATGTTTGTTCATTTTTGTGTGTATTTGTCTCGTTGCTCTACACGATATTCTCTTTCTCTCTTTCTCTTCTTCCGCGTTAGAAGTTGAGAGGTGTTGCCCCTACCTCTTTATGTAACAATTGGTATCAGAGTAAGATTTTGATAGATTTCTTCAACATGTTAGGGATGACTTCTATAAAGTTTGATATGGTGAAGTTTGACGAAACCGGAAACTTCGGATTATGGCAGAGAAGGGTCAATAACTTGTTGGTGCAACAAGGCATGGTGAAGGCACTAGGAGAAAGGAAATCGGAAAGCAGGAAGAGATCAGATTAGGAAGAACTTCAGGCAAACACAGTGACAACAATCAGATTTTGTCTTATGAATGATGTAATGTATTATGTCATGGACAAGGAGTCACCGGTGGTAATTTGACAAAAGTTATAAATTTGGAACAAACTGCATCTTAAGAAAAAACTTATTCAGGTTAAAGATGACAGAAGGAACCGATCTGAGCTAGCACATCAATGTATTTAACCAGATTGTGTGCGATCTAAAGCAAGTTGATGTAAAGATCAAAGACAAAGACAATATGCTGATGTTGTTGAATTCTCTACCTTTATTACGAGAATTTGGTTACTACTTTAATATGGGATAAGGAAACTCTAAAATTGGAGGAGATCACTGGTGCATTGTTAGGTTTTCACCAAAAGAAGAAAACAAGCGATGAAGTTTCTCAGGGAGAAAGACTTATGGTAAATAGCAACCAAGAGCATAGTAGGAGCAAATCTCAACACGGATCATGTAACGACAACAAGACTCGTTTTTAATCGAGAAGGAAGAAGGTGATCACGTGCTATATAAGTGTGGAGGCAAAAGTCACGTGAAAAGAGATTGTCCAGAGATAAATAAATAAGTTGTAGAGAACAAAGGTAGTTTGACAAAGTCTACAAACATAGTTAAAGAAGAAAATTCAGAGAGCGTTGATGGAGATATACTATCAATTACGTCGAGTTCGAAGCAACTAATGGATGCATGGATTTTAGACTCTGCATGTTCATATCATATGACTCTAAACAAAGAGTGGTTTGACACCTGTAGGGTAATGGATTCTGGTTCAGTGTTGAGGGAAATGATATGTCATGCAGAGTTATCGGCATAGGTAATGTTATAATCAAGATGTTTGATGGAGTGATCAAAATCCTATGTGATGTCAGATGTATATCAGAGCTAAGGAAGAACTTGATCTCACTAGACACACTAGATGGTGTTGGTTGTAGTTACAAATCAATAAACGGGGTGATAAAAGTCAGTAAGGGAGCTCTAATGGTAATGAAAGGATAAAAGTTAGCAGAAAGCATCTATAAGTTGATAGAGACTACAATTGTAGGTGGAGTCACCTCGGTGGAGTTTGAATCAGATAATACTGTAAGACATGCAAGCTTGAATTCTGTAAATTTTGTATTCTTGGAAAATAGAGCAAAGTGCAATTCAAGACAGCAATAAATAAGATAGAGGGGATTCTAGACTACGTACATATGGATCTCTAGGGACCAGCCAGTGTAGCATCACGTGGAGAGCACTTGTTGTTAGAAATTTCTCTTGGTTGGAACTTAGCAAGGACACAAATATTAGATAATTAACATAAATAAAAGAGACAGAGATTTTTACTTAGTTACAGTCTAGGTGGTTGTTAATCCAAAACAGTTGCAAAGCTCCACTAAAAATATCTTTTTCGTTGAAGCCGAAGAAGCCTCATAGACTCTTTGAAAAGCTTAGGTATTAGCTAGGTCTAAGGGCCTTTTAATAGCTCCTAAAAAATATTATCTGTAACTTGAAGGCGCCTTCAATTAGGTCCAAGACACCTTCAACGTGATGACTTTTAATTATCCGCCAAAGATAAAAGTTTATCTTCGGCATATGACCATTAAAGGCGCCTCCAATAGGTTGGAAGACATCTTCAATACTGTTCATAGAAGGCGCCTTCCGAGCCATTGAAGGCGCTTTCCTTGAGGCAGATCAGTTCCTTAGCTGATCTCTTCGCATGGGTGATACTCCAATTAACCGGAGTTGAGCAACCATAAACCCAACTCCGGCCTTCTCCTCGAGCAGACTTCCTTTCTGGCTTCTCATTTCTCAAACGTCACGCACGTCCTTCTTGTCCACCAGTATACTCTTCTGCAGCTCCCTGTCCCTCGGATGCACCGAGCCTATTGACTCCTTTATAGTGTCATCCTTCTCGTCCGCCACGTCTTCTGCTCGACTTCTTGTGCTCCTAAGTTCCTGCACACTTAGACACAAGACATAAAACATAATATGACCTAACTTAACTTAGTTGACCACATCAAAACTATTACGGAGTACTTACAAGCTCCCATTTTTTGATGTAAGTAACACAAGTTAAGTTAGGGTAAAATATAACAAAAAAATAGTAACATAATTGCAATTAATAAGTATGCAAAATTAAAATATTAACAATCATGCTATGCAATTAATACGTATGTAAAATTAAAATATTTAATATGTAAAGTAACATGTACCTCCCCTAGACTTAATTTATAATTCTCTCTCTTTGATCATATTAAAAATAGGGGTAAAAATTCTAAGGGTTGTATAATAAGTGACTAACAAAAAACAAAATTGTTAAAAGAAAAAATTTAAAAATTATTTTAAATTGATGAAAAATTTAAAAAAAATTTATAACTAATAAACACACTTATACAAAGTAGTGATAAAATTTTCATGAATTAACAAAATTATAATAGGTAGTAATAAATTATTATTTACAGAGAGATGTATTTAAAAAAATCTTAATAAATAGATTTTGAGTTTAAAAATTCTTGCAACTTTTTCTCAGTATGTAAGACAAAAATTATATATTTAGAAAAATTAACTTTTTGATCAGAAGATAAGAGGCATACCTCACTTACCATGTCGGATCTGAACCTAGATTCTCCCCCTGCATCGTTGCATTCATCTGATGTGGCCCCCCCTTCATTGATACTAGCTTCTGAGTTTCTTGGTTCTTCATGACTAACTATCAGTGCTAGTCCTGCATATGCCTCTATTTCAGACTCAGATGATGAACTTTCATCCTAAGTGGCCTTGAAATTCTTGTGTTTGTTTCACCTTGGCCCTTTGTCTTTCTCCTTTTGAGCTTTGGATAGTCTTCCTTTCTCTGTCCTTATTTTTGGCAATGGTATTGATGTGGTGATAAAGGAGGCCCACCAAACATGGGTCAAAGGCGAAGATAGCAACCAACGTGGAAGTCAAAGTCAAGGTGGTTAATGATAGTCAGCGGTGGTCAACGGTTCCACCAAAGATGGCTGAGTAGAAAGCGACGCCAACTGCCAATCGAGCATGAATTGTTCAATCGACCAAGTGGCTTATCTGAGTGGATCACCCATCTAGCCAGGAGCACTACAACAAGAACATCAGACGCTCATTACGGATCAGAGGAACACTAATGTGACTAGAGCTCTTCTTCGGTCGGGCGGAAATAATTTACTGAACCGAGTCACTGCGGGGAAAAGTAGCAGAAGTCAACCGAGTGGAGGAGTCCCAGCCAAGCGGCTACCCCGCTCGGTCGAATAGTGGGATCATTCCTGTATCTCTTAATATCCTTTTAGGAGGTAATGCCGTTAACAACAGGACATGATCAACAGGCGGATCGTACAATGGAAGCTTCTACTGTCTTGTCAAGGATTTGCATACCCTGTTAAGGTATGGTATCAGAGATACTTTTCTGAGATGTCCTTTCATAAGACAGTTTGGAGAATATTCCCATGCCTTGAGGAGCGTGCACATTGTCCACTATAGCACTATATAAAGGGGGTCCATGCACCGACAGATGTACATATTATTCACTATTCACCCTTGTGCTTTCACTATTGCTCTGCTTTCTTCTACTATTCCGGAGACTGACTTGAGCATCAAAGGACTAACGCCGAGGACCCCTTCCCTAACCCGGCACTGACGTTTCTTGTGTTATAGAATAGAGCAAAGTTTATACGCTGTCAATCAAGAAGCCACATCTCCAGCTAGCCTTCTTCACGATTTTCTGATAGGATCAGGTATCATCGAACCTTTCTTTTATTTCTTAGATTTTTTTTTTCTATTTTTCATTTCTTTAAATTTGTTAGATTTAAACAACTTTTTAAATTTCCTTACCATATAAGCTTCTTATTCTGCATCAATATTTGAGTCTGACTTGGGTTTGTCCTTCTTGGTAACTTTTAGTGCAAGGTTCTGGCTTGACTCTTTACTTGTCCCTACACATCTGGATTCATGTAATTCTAAAGTTGAAAAAAAGTTTTTCTAAGGTACTTACTTCTAAGTCCTTAGAGATATAGTGGGCGTCTATGATCGAAATCCATTCTAGGGTTCTAGGAAATGCGTTAAGCACGTAACGGACTGAGTCCCGGTTGGTTACTATTCCACCGAGGTTAACCAATCCGATGATCAACTCCGTGTTCTTCACGTGTAGTTGGGTTACCTTCTCACATTTTTCCATATGGATGTTTGTTAGTTGATTTTGAAGAATGTCCCGGCATGAGAGCTTCGCTTCGAATGTGCCTTCATGGAGCTCTAAGAAATTTTCCCAGAGTCCTTTGGTTGAGGAGTAGCTTCCGATGCAATTGACTTTTTTGAAGCGGTAATACACTTAATAAGTGATATCTACTCTACTGTTGTCTACGAAGTCACTTTGTTCCTTCTTTGTCCATTGATTTTCTTATTTCTTTTCTCTTTGTTAATCCTTAGGAACTATAAAATCATATTTTATTATTAAAAAAATTTCAAAATTTGTTCGTAGAAATACCTCCGTTCGACATTTCCAATGTGCAACTCCCTCTCGAACTTTGGTAGATTGAGGCTTGGTCTGGTCATTGATTTCTTTGCTTTGATCAATGGTTAGTCCTTCTAAAGCGTCTTCGCTCTGATACCATTTGTTGGTCCCGGTGTGGCTGACTAGAGGGGTGAATAGCTTGAAATAAGAGTTAGAAATTTCTCTTACTTGGAACTTAGCAAGGACATAAATATTAGATAACTAACATAAAATAAATGAACAACATAAAATAAAAGAGGCAGAGATTTTTACTTGGTCATAACCTAGGTGGTTGTTAATCCAAGATAGTTGCAAAGCTCCACTAAAAATATCTCCTTTGTTGAAGGTAGAAAAGCCTCTTACACTCTTTGAAAAGCTCGGGTATTAGCTAGGAATTGAATACAGAAGTTGTTATAGAATTCCTAGGTCCATGAGCCTTTTTTATAGCTCTTGAAAAATATTACCTGTAGCTTGAATGCACCCTCTAACGTGATAACTTTTATCCACCAAAGATAAAAGTTTATCTTCGGCTAATGACTATCGAAGGTGCCTCTAATAGGCTAGAAGAGGCCTTCAACACTACTAATGAAAGACGTCTTCCAAGCTATTTAAGGCGCCTTCCCTGAGGCAAATTAGCTCCTTAGTTGATCTCTTCGCAAGAGTGATGCTCCGGTTAACCGAAGTTGAGCTCATCCGAATCCAACTTCGACCTTCTCCTCGAGCAGGCTTCCTTCCTGGCTTCTCATCCCTCAAACATTGTGAACATCCTTCAAACATCGTGGATATATTATTGTAGCACAAGCAAGCCAACTAAAAGAAGCAGATTCAATATCAATCTAACATAGCCAAAAAAAAAATATCAAAGGTCAAAAGTAATCTACTTCAAATATATTATTGGAATTTGAATATAACTAGCCAACACAGATGTGGATGTAAGTGTAAGGCTCGCACTTGTATCATTATAATTAACTAATAAAAATATTGAAATTTACTAAGATGAAATTAGAAGAATATATGTAGTTCATTTCAAATGCAATAAAATGAATTCATGTACATACCTAATCATAAATATGATCTTGTATGCATTCGGCTACCTCAAAGCACACTTCATCAATTTCTTCTTGAGAGTACTCTATTTTTTTAAACTGCGAACACACATAAATTATATGATCTTAAAGAATACAAAATATTTAATCGAAAAAAATGACAACTAAATAACTTATAATTATTTTAGAAAATAAAGATAATATTACTATCGATCGCAGTGCATCCCCCTTAATCGGTGCAACTTTTTTTGGTAATTTGTCTCATAAATCTCATCACGTAATAATCGCATTGTTTCATATCTGACTGCTTAGGAGCCTACGTTAAAAAATATCAAATTGTTAATGACTAATATACACATTAAAATATTTGATTGAAATAGAAGTACACATACCTTGATTACTTCCCATTATTATCACTATTGGACCTAATTTTAAGCTTTCCAAAGGATGTCATAGAGTCCAGATTTAATCCGTTGATAAAAAAAATGAAAAAGCATATCAAAATTCCAGTAATGGATATGTGAAGTTGGTCATGTATTCCTATCTAAATGAGTACTATAATAGTATATGAACAGAGTGCTATTGAAAAAAAGATGCAATACCACAATAGTCAAATAACAACAGAGAAATACCATAGCAGTCAAAGAAGATGCAATACCACAATAGTCAAACTAAACATACCACACGATCATGACTTATGCAATAGCTAATTGTATAAGACCTGAATAAAAGGGCCAAATTGAACATACCAAAACATCAAAAGTAAGAAAGCACCCTCTTTTATCTGGAATCTCTCACGCAAATACAGTAACCTAGCAAGCAAAATTCTAGAAAAAAAAATAGGAAGTTATTTGAATTCCTCAACGACATTAAAAAATGGTAATTGAAAATAAAAATAAAAACAAATAGAACCACAAGCGTGGCAAGGTTAAATTACTGTTTCCAACTGTTTTTCACTCTTTCCCCCTGTTACAACCTTTTTGGAAGGAATCAAAGGTGAGGAAAAAAGAGCCAAGTTATTCCCTTCTTTACCCTTTTTGCCCTACCACCTAAGTAGACAAGGGAAATGATTACTATCACTCCTCTCTTGCTTCTATTTAAGCTCCCATCTTCTCAAGTAGAGACAGCTTTAAGGTAACAAATAAACCATGCAAGGAAAATAAGAATAGGAATGGCCTCGGTAAGGAACAAAGTGTCAAATTAGAAATATTGCCAATGAAAACTATCACTCCTTAATTCATAACCTTAATTCATACAACATCCAGAGTGATGATTGAGCAAAGATGTTTCAAAATTTTCTCATTCCAATCAATCAAACTAGAGAATCTAGATGGGAAGGATCCATATTTAGTGATGACATGACAATTAACCTTAAGATTACCTGCTCTATGTATATTGGAAAGGAACCTCAAACATGATAACAAGTCTTCCATAGTGTCGATCAAAATCTATACCTTCAGCAACTTTACCCTTGCAATAACATATTAATTAACTCTTAATATTGAGTTCTTAGTACAGATACCAAGAAGAAAGCATACACTAAAATGTGCATCTGAAATAAGACAAAAATACAATAATATATAATTAGATAGTTACTAGCAAAACCTAATCCAAGAAGTTGAAAGTTCTCATTAAATGACTTGATTTTTCCACACAGGAGATAACCTAGTATGTCTGGATTTATGTAACTATAATATTCTTTATTTATCTATTCTATATTCATACTGATAAGGTTGTTAGCATAGATTATTATCTTCTCCACAGAATTAGCCCACCAAGAGAACTCGAGGAAGATAATGAAGAAGAACGGCCCCAAAGATCCCAAGTTCTCCTCAATCCCAAGAACAGCCAATGCAGAGAAGTGGTGGAGGAGGCGTCGAGGAGGCACAAAGGAGTGTTTTGGCGGAAGAGGCACTGAGAAGTACAGGCGGCTAGGTTTTGGTAGAGGAGGCGTTTTGGTGGAGTCGTGAAGGAGAAGTTTTGGTGGAGGAGCGGTGCTTGGCAGAGGAGAGGAGGAGTTGCGATGCTTGGAGGAGTCGTGAAGGAGCGGTGCTTGGAGGAGTAACGAAGGAGGAATCGCGAAGGTTTTTGTTTGTGGAAGAGTTGCAAAGAAGTGGCAAGCCGCTGAGTATAATTTTTAGGTTTTGAGTTTTTTTCATGAAGTTTAAAAAAATCATGGTTTATTATCATGTTTTTAGGATTCAAGAATATTTGATAGACAATAGTTTAATAAAATTATTGTATAAGTAATGCTAAAAAACAATAATTTTAATAAAACTATTGTCTTTGACCTATATTAGACAAAAGTTTTTTAAAAAACCGTTGTCATTTAAAAAGAAATATGATAAACAACAACAGTTTTTAATAAAACTATTGTTAAATGGTAAAAAGACAACAGTTTCTTAAAATATCGTTGTCTATTAGGTGTGGTTAAATCTAAAATTTCTTGTAGTGCTTACTTGAATGGTTAGATTGTAATGCATACCTTGATTAAAGATTATGCTTATGTTTGTTTCAAAAATTCATACGAATACTCCTTTGATTTAATTGTTAAATCATAAAATATATTATAATTTTTTACTACACAAAGGGGGGTAGAAACATGATATATGAATTCTGAACTCACACTATGTTTTTAATTGGTTTTTACCATGTAAGAAAATTAGAATGGATTTGATAAAATTATTTTTCTTACAAAATGAATAATTAAGATAATATTTTTAATTATTTATGATGAAATATGATTTTACCTATACTAATTGTCTTATCAAAATTAACTATAGATAAATTGATTTGTCAATTTATCTGATAATCTTGCAATCAACTAAAAGAATTAACAATTGTTACGTTGTAGCAAAAAAAAAAGTAGAATTCGCCACCCTAATGACTCCACACGATTTGTCTCATGACCATCTATATGGAGATAAATTGAGAAATTGTAGTTGTACACTACGGGGAGGATTATTCATTCGACTTTGTCAAGAATCGACCTCTGCTCATTGTAGCAAGTTCTGGCTTGCAATAGCCAACTCAACTCTGCCTCGTGGACTAATCAAAAGAATTGACAAGAAATGTAAATTGATCAATTAATTAATTATTAATTAATTAATATAAAATATTTGATATTATGCCAATATTGCAAAAAGGATGATCCAATGACTCTCACATTATTTATCCTTAAATTATGAATATGTGATTATGTATATATATATATATATATATATATATAATTTTGATATCATGCATACTTTTATAAGAGGGACGGTGGGTGACATCTGATATGACAATCTGACGAGACCAAAAGTGAGTTCTTTTAATCACTCTCTCATCTGCATGTAACTCTCTTATCTCTCCTGTATGCAAAGTGGTGCTGATTTCAACAAACCAGCACCACATTAGTACGGGTTTCATTGTTATTTTTTTTTTCTAAACAACACCATCATTGTGCTATTTTTTTTTTCAAAATATGGTGCTTTTTTTTTTTTCAAAATGTGGTACTATTTTTTTTAAACCAAAACAGTACCCACATGGTGTTGTTTTTTTTTTTTCAAACCAACACTATGTTGTTTTTTTTTTAAAACAACACCAACATGGTGTTGTTTTTTTTTTTCAAAATATGATGCAATTTTTTTTCAAACCAACACCACGTTTATGCTATTATTTTTTTTTTTTCAAAATGTAGTTTTTAAAAATAGCACCAACATGGTGTTGTTTTTTTCTCAAAATGTGTTACTGTTTTTTTCAAACCAACACCACCTTGGTGTTAACACCAAGTGGTGCTAGTTTTAACAAACCAACACCACCTTCCATGTAGGAGAGAGAAGAGTCAGCACCACTTTGCATGTAAGAAGAGAAGCGAGTTACATACAGATAAGAGAGAGATTAAAAAAATTTATTTTTGGATGCATTAGATTGCCACATCATTTGTCATCCATTGTCACTCATATAAGAGTGTGCAAGATATTAAATTGAGTGTGTGTATAAAATTTTATAGTATAGTTACTTGAATTTGACAAACATATGTAAAACATGTTATAACTTCGAAGTAATGAGATCAATATTTAAATTAAAATCTCTTATTTAGAATATGATTCAAAATTTAGATCAAACCATAAAGAGAAAAATAAAATAATATATTTTCACTGCCTTCCGTCAACGTGGTTACATGATGAACACTACCCACAGTCAGTGTCTGGCTCATATCATTGGGGAGGCCTGGATGCCGGAAAGCTATGTCTTCCATTGGCATAAGTGATGTGGATTGGATGAAACTCTCATGCCTTCGGTTCATATCATTGGGGAACGTGTGACTACCATTTATTACAATTCAATATTGATGGGTCAACTTAACATATAAAGATAATCAGCGTCATATTGTTGGACCCTTATCAAACATGGCGGGAATTACATAGAGGTTGCATATGATATAATTGAGTTCTACCTTTTGGGGAATTGTGATAGGCTGATATCATTTAAGGATCACAATTGGCTAATTTAGCTCTATGTACTCACTAAGGAATTATGATTTCCTGTTTCCATTAAAGGGCGATGGAAAATGTCATAATTAGTGAAAGGTAATTCAAAATATAAAAGCTCACATATTTTATCTTATGAATTATTTAAAATATTCAGTAATATTATTTATTTGTTTTTATTTTAGTATATTTACAATATGGTATCTCGAAATCCACTTATGTGATACTAGATCAAAATAAATTAATTGGACCTAACTATTCTTACTGGTTATAGAAATTTAATGACTGTTCTGGCATCTAAAAAGAACACATATTCATTGGATGAGACACCTCTAAAAGAGGCTCCTATCAATACCACCCTGATGAGTTGGCAAAACTTGAAAAATGGTAGGATCATAATCTTCAAGTAAGATATTATATGTTGGCTTCAATATCAAATGAACTACAAAGGCGGTTTGAGGAGAAGATGAATGCTATTGATATTCACAATTACCTGTAAGAGTTGTATGGTACAAAGACTTGTTCAGTTAGACATGTGACTATCAAGGAGCTCATGATGGCTCATATGTGAGATGAGACTTTGGTCCATGAGCATGGGGTCAAGATGATTTGGTTTATTGAAAAGTTAGTGAAGAATTGACTTTTACACACGAGCTATCTATGAATATCATGTTGTTGTCTCTCTTCTCTTGGTTGGACAATTTTGTGATCAACTTCAATATGAATAAGATAGAGGCTACCCTTGAAAAGCTAGTCAACATGCTTGCAAATAATGAAGTAGCCATGAAAAAGGAAAAATATATTTTCCTTTTGGGTTCATCTTCAGGATCCAAGAAAGACCCAAAAAAAAGGGAAATAAGTGTTTTGCCCCTATGAAGAAGATCAAGTCTAATAAGAAGCCAAGAATCACAAAACCTAATTAGTTAGAACATGTTTGCTTCCACTACAACAAACTTGGACATTGGAGGAGCAATTGCAAGGAGTATCTTGCCTAGAAGTGTTATGACAAAGGTATGCTCTATATAGAAGTTAATGTCTCTATTAACTCTACTTCTTGGATATTGGATATTGGTTATAATTCTCATCTTTGTAATGATTTATAGATGATGGCAAGAAGTAAAAGACTTAGAAAGAATGAGACCTTCTTGAGACCTGAAAATGGAGCAAGAGTTGTTGCGAAAGCTATTGGAGATGTCACCTAGATTTTGAGCAATAAATTTAAGTTGTATTTAATGGATATTTTCTTTATTCTAGACTTAGTTAAAAATATTATTTCTATTTCTATGTTTGATAGATATAGTTATTCTTATCTTTTTGCAAAAGATGTTTGCAATATTTACAAGAATGAATGTTTGATTGGGATGGGCAAATTAGAAAATGATCTCTATAACTTAAAATTAAAAGATATTCTAGAAATAATTTCCAAGAACAATAAATAATGAAGAAAAGTTCTAATCAAGTACATATATGACACGCTAGACTAGGTCATATTTCCCAAAAAAGGATGACCAAGTTAGTAAGTAAAGGAATGTTTGATACGTCGAACATAAATTTCCTACCAACTTGTGAATCATGTCTAAAACAAAAAATGACTAAGGCCCCCTTTTAAAGGTCAAGTGGAACGTGCACATGATATGCTAAATTTGATCCATACAGATATGTGTGCCCCACTAAGTGTTAGCATGAAATATGATCATTACTACTTCATTACTTTTATTGATGACTATTTATGGTATAGGTACATATATTTGATGATATATACGTTTGAATCTTTTGAAAAGTTCAAAGAGTTTAGAAATAAAGTAAAAAAATAACTGGAAAAAAGTATTAAGAAATCTCAATCAGATCAATATAGAGAATACTTGAGTACTGAGTTTAAGGACTATCTAAAAGAAAATGAGATTCTCTTACAGTGGACTCTTCCAGCAATACCATAGCTTAATGGTGTAGCAGAACATTGTAATCAAACGTTAATGGACATAGTTCGATCTATAATGGGATTCACTGATTGCCATTATTATTTTGGGGCTATACGCTCAAAACTGTGATAATATTGTTGAATAAAGTTTATACAAAAGCAGTAGAAAAGAAACTATATAAGATATGAATAGGAAAACCCCCTAAGTATTTTTATTTAAAGATATGGGAATGTCTTTCTTATGTGAAGCAGGCAGTGGGAGATAAACTAGATAGTAGATTCATTCTGTGTTATTTTGTGGAATATCCAAAGAACTTTATTGGATATTAATTCTATAATTCCAAGAAATCAAAAGTATTTGTTTCAAGAAATGCCACCTTTATAGAAAATGAGTTTCTATTAGATAGAAAAGACGGGATGATAGAACTCAAAGAGGTTTAAGATGATTCTACCACTAAAATGCTAGAGCTCACATCACAACAACCAATAGAATAAGTACACACCTTAAGAAGATCTGATAGGATCTCAAGACTACCTATGAAGTATGGTCTACTCCTTGAAAAATTAGAATGACCCTGATCATGGATGTGATACAAGGTCCTTTAAAGAGGTGATATCTAATATCGACTCGATGCAATGGCTAGTGGCTATGAAATCCGAAATGAACTTCATGTACTCAAGCAAAGTTTGGTCAATAGTGGATCCCCCTGAAGGAATCATTCCTATAGAATGTAAATGGATCTACAAGAGGAAACTTGGAGATGATGGGAAGGTATTGACTCTCAAAGTTAGGCTGGTGGCAAAAAGATATAATCAAAGACAAGGAATTGAGTTTAATGAAACTTTTTTGCCAATCACAAAGCTTGTTCATTTGAATATTGTTTGTCATAACTGCATGATATGACTATGAGATATGGAAGATGGATATGAAGATGACATTTCTTAATGGTGATGTTAAGAAAGAGATTTGCATGTCTTATGGGAAGTGAATATAAGGTATGCAAACTTCAGAGATGAAGTTAGAACCTCATATTTGATTATACAATCCTGAAGAATGTTAGTGAGAGTGTGTACAAGAAGGTTAGTGAGAGTGTAGTGACATTCTTGATGGCAAAAGGCGAATACGCTCGCCCCCAGCGTCCTCGCCAACCCGTCCCAGGATCAACACGGAGGAGGTAAATCACGGGCGGCTACTAGCCTTTGGAATAGTGACTAGCACATAAGGGAGGCATTTAGCTCGGCTTTGCCGAGATTCGAACCCCAGACCTCATGGTGGCAACACCTCATGCGCTAGCCACTAGACCCATCCGAGGGGACGAGTGTAGTGACATTCTTGATACTATATATTGATGACATTCTACTCATTGGGAATGATGTAGGAATTTTCAATCAACAAAAGTACGGTTAGTCAGTAGATTCTCGAAGAAGGATTTGGGTGAAGCATCTTATGTATTTGGAATATATATATATAGAAATAGAACAAAAAGGATACTGGGGTTGGCCTAATCCACATATATAGATACAATACTTGATAGATTCTCAATGGAAGAATTTAAAAGAGGATATATACCAATGTGTCATGGTATAATTTTGTCCTAGTCTATATGCCCTAAAATAGACGAAGAGATAGAGATAATGACATGCATTCCTTGTGTGTTTTGCCATTGATAATATCATGTATAATATGATTCCTACAAGACCTGATATAGCATATGCTCTGAGTGTCATGAGCCGATATTAGTCAAACCCCGATCGATTGCACTGGAAAACTATGAAAGACATTCTTAGGTACTTATAAAGGACTAAGAATTTGTTCATGACATACAAGATTGGAGAATTAAAATTGGAAGGCTACATTGACTTTAACTTCCAATCAGATGTGGATGATTCGAAATCAACATCTAGATATGTATTCACATTGAATGGTGATACTATCTCTTGGAAGAGTTCCAAATAAGACACAATTACAGATTCCACTACTGAGGCAAAATACATTGTGACTTCAGAAGTAACAAAGGAGGCAGTTTGGATAAGAAATTTCATCCCAGAGTTGGGTGTTATTTCAAATGAAATTGATCCTATCCCAGTTCACTATGACAACACTGGTGTTATTGCATAAGCAAAGGAACCAAGATCTCATCATCAGTCCAAACATATACTGAAAAAATTCTACATCATTCGAGAGATTGTGGGAAGAGGTGACATCACAGTCGAGAAAGTTTCTTCTACAGATAATATTGTTAATTCACTTACAAAGCCCTTGCCATGACCATCTTTTGAGAAACATCACAAACTGATGGTTTTAAAACTAGTAAGTAGTTGATATTATAACAAGTGGGATTTAGTTAAAGTAGCTACCCTATAAGCTAACTATTAGCTATGACTTTATGGACACTTGTAAATAAATAATCTTTATTTTAATATAATTCAATTCAGTATAACATTTACTTTATCTTTATACCCATGCTAGATGCATAAATAAAATTTTTGAATATACTATAGTGAGATGTAGTAGTACATATGATGACCATCACAAAATATATTAATATTCATTTAATATTCTAAGCATGTTCCTAATCTATTAAATGCCTAATTAAAAAGGATAAAAGGTCGCTCAAGTTAGAAACTAGTATCTATGATATAATGTACTATATTTCATTAGTAAAAATATAGAGATGTTCAAGTATACAGATGAATTTTTATACTATGAGCTCATTGAACAACTCTCACACGGACTTTCAAATTGGTTATCTTTTATTGAGTGGAGAAGTCCTTTATTGTTATTGTACACTAGCAGACCTTATGATCTAGGACAATATTAAGACTCTATATGCTGGGTTGTACTATAACTCATTTACCAACACAATTAGAGTCATAAGGTGATGAGATTGGGTGTAGTAACGAAACATATAGGAGTTAGTGTATTGTAGTTAGGGATTCATCACACATTCATGAATGTGGATATCCTATGCAATATATTATTTTATAGTGTATGAAGTCTCTGATTAGAGCCGTAAGATATGCTTTAGGAAAGAAGTTTCCTAGTTGTGCATGCTTTGTTACTATAAGATATATTACATGGTTATCGAATCAATATACAGTCTTCGATGTACCAATGGTTATAGATACGACCGGGATATATAAGATGGAGGGATCAGACTGTACGTTAACCACAATCGACTGGTTCTTACAGGCACTATTCAGTGATACATAGGGAGTCATGTGGCAATTCTGCTAGACGTTCTTACTATAATTCATTGGGTGTTAATCATAATTAGTTCTAATATCCTATAATTAAGCAATTGATCATAGGATGAGATTATTGAAGATATGCCCAAATAAAGGACGGGCATTGTCCTAAATCACAAAGAGTTGTGAATCCACGGCTAGCTGTATCACTGAACTATTGAGGGTCATACAAGCATTATTTTCCCTATTTCACTTTGAGAAAGTCAAATTCAAGTAATTAAATTTGGGGAATAAAGTTTGATGTGATTAAATAGTGAATTGACAACTAAAGTTTGATATGATCAAATATTATCATTAATATGATTATGATGGATTCATATTATTGGGTTTTAGAAAAGTTCCAATATCCAATGAGTCAAGATGAAAAAAGAAAATGGCTAGGTTCAATTTTTTTCTTAGCCACATGTATCTCTTTATTTTCCTTGGAGAGATGATGAGACACAAATCTTTTCATCTTCCTTGAAGAGATGATGGATTATCCATAGAGTAGTCATTTTTGGAGTTTTGTGTAGCTCCCTCTCCTAAGTTGCACTCCCCCTCTCTTTAGGAAGAAGATCTTCTTCCCTTCCATCTTTTTCTCTTGTTTTCCTTTTCAAAGAATGATGTGAAGGGGTAATTGAGCAACATTTTCTTCATTTTTGAGGAAGTCATTACGACCATCTCAATAAAAAATGACACTTGGTCACTAGTGTGATCAATGTTGGAAAAGGGAATTTGATCATGGACCCGATTAGAAGAAAGAAGCACGAGTTCAAGATAAAACATCGAAGAACTATTTCCTAAACCCGAAATAGTTAGAGTCATCCTCAAACAAAGGTTATTTGGGAGGTATGATTCTTCACATATGTCTTTGATTCATATGAATGTTAATGCATGTGTTCATAGTTTTATTTAGGTTATGCTTAAATGATCTAGTATATTTAAATTAGATAGTTTAGCATGTCTAAATTAAAATGATTAAAGTAGTATTAGATCAATCAATCATATGATATTTTATCTTTGTTATGCTTTTAGGATCTTTCTTGAATGATTATATTGTAATGCACACTTTGATTAAAGATCATGCTTATGTTTATTTTAAAAATTCATAGAACACTCCTTTAATCTAATTGTTAAATCCTAAAATATATTTTAATTTTTCGTTGTACAAAGGAGTATTGAAACACGATATACAAATTCTGAATTCACGTCAACACCTTTTCAATGTTTGCCTTACCTTCTTCTAACATAGTCGTTCCAAGTCTCTATCCGAAGATTCCTATAGTGCTCGACAGTTGGAAGCCTACCTCCTGAGTAGGCCAACCTTTGAGAAGTTATCTTAATAACAGTCAAACTCCTGAGACAGTAGTCCTCTCGAGAAGTCAATCTAACAACAACCAATCTGATTAAAGCCCGATCCAATTGAAGCTCGACTCAATTGAAGCTAGACTTGACTAAAGTCTGATCTGAAAGAAGCCGGCCTGATTGAAGCATGACTTGATTAAAGCAAGACCTAAAGAAAACTGACTCGACTTGTATCCAACCAATTAAAAATACTTTATGATAATTATTTTACTAAGTCATCCAATCTTTTGATCTTGGATCGGATCAAAAGTAATTTCACATCATTGTGCTCCTTCCCTATAGTGGTTTCAGACATCAACTTTAGGGGTTGTTTGGTTAGAACTATGGAATGTGAATGACATTGGGATTGATTGAAGTGGGGAATGAGAATTGATCTAATTGATATAAGTGTGTTGTTTGGTTAGTATTGGGGAATCATTACCATTGCCATAGATGGTGTTTGATTTACTAATCAAAGAATCAATATCAATATATATTTTATGCATTTTACTTTTAACTATACTACATAATTGCTACCTCACATAATATTTTTATTATATTGTATTTTTTTAAAAAAATATATATATCGATTACAAACTCAACTGTGTTGAGTGAGGACTAAACATTTTTGATAGTAGTAATTGTAATTTCAACTAAAAAAATCCAACAAATAATTATAACTTCAGGATTGAAAGGTAGTACAAGCATAACTAGTAATAAGCAAATTGATTATATTTTTAAAAAAGAAACAAACCATGAGCATCATATATTGCAAGCAAACCCCGCAAGCTACTTAGCTTTGTCCATATAAATCAAAAAATCATGTGTTTCAATTTCTGTTTTACATATTCTTCTTCATATGAAAAGCTACTAAAAATATTCTTCTTTATATCAGATAAAGATCAAAATCATAAAAAAAAATTAAGGTAATAGAAAGGGTTGTAAATTGACAAAGTTGCAAATACCTAAAAGATGACTTTGAAGAACATTCCTTGCTGAAATTATTTGGACATCTCCTGTAGTTTTATGAAGAACAATTCCTACCTCTACCTGGTTAACAGTTCTAAATATGAATTCTGATTTCTCATCTCAGTTAATAAGTGGAAAAAATATGTTATGATAAATAACATGCTCGTAGAAGACTATAAAGAAAAATAATGCATTCTGATTGCTTATATTAATACTTGGTTAGCAGTATGCTCATAGAAGACTACAAAGAAAACAAATGCCAAGGCAACTAGAAAGATTGAGACGAAGATAAAAATACCTAAAAAATGACTTGGAAGAAGAACTTGCGCTTAGTTTTGTGGGGACAAAAATCATATCAAGATTGCAGAACAAAATTAAATGAACATTCAGGAGGTAGCTCATCAGACGAGAAAATATGTCGAGTAGAGGGAAGAGTCACGGCGAGAACACGTCGCAGAGAGGGAAGAGTCGCGCCGAGGGCGACGTCGAGTAAAAACCTAACTTTGCAGCAAGAGAAGAGTCATGGTGAGGACAGTGTCGAGGAAAAAACCTAACTAACTTTGCGGTGAGGAACGATGTCCACCAACATGTCGCGGAGAGGGTAGAGTCGTGGTGAGGATAATGTCGAGGAGAGGGAAGAGCTACGGCGAGAATGTGTCGCAAAGAGGGAAAATTGATTTGGATGAGAGAAGAAAAGAAATGGGACAGAAAAAAGAAATGGATGGAAAACAAGAAGAAGATGTGCTAAATCGAAGGAATGAATAGTAATTTTTTTAATTCCCCTAATTTATCACATATTAGAGGAAATCCATATACTAATATATGAAATTTACTGTTAATAAACAATCTCACTCACCAAAAGTATCAACTAATTCTCATATTCTGTCTTTTGGTCAACTCCCTCTAATCAAGCAGGCCCTCAGTTATCCAAACTATATAAGAGCTGTGATTTGGCCAAATATCTAAAAATCTTTACAAATTTTATACCAGTAAAAGAAACATTTAGAATCTTTTTAAATATGTTATACTATTTTATTAGCATCACATACATGTTTGTTTGTGTGGTTTTTTGGGCTTTGTCTCGGAACACGATCTTTATTAAATTCCAGAAGCCGTTAATTCTCAAATCCTCCTCACATTACATATCGCGGGCTTTGTTCCCTGCCACGCGCTCAAAGATGCCAATTCCTAAACATCGGTTCTTGCCATCACGATTTCCCCTTTTTTTTTATTCATTGAATTCAGTGCTTAATATCGACTCATTTGAAAATAATAATAAATCATTCCGATTAAAATAGTTAAAATTTATGATTGAATCATTTATCAACTGGCCTAAAATTTATGATTGAATCATTTAAAGAAAAATATTTTAATTGAATTCTGGACTGCCTGTTTGTATTTTCTCACATTATATTCCATACATAATTTCTCCCCAACAACTGACAGACAATTAATATTTTTAAATTATCCTAATGTGTTTTTATAAAAACAACGGCACCTTTAAAATTCTTGTATTATTTTAAAAATTATGATTTCTTAAATCAATCATTACATTTTATTAACTATTTTTCTCTAATTCTTTAAGTCGATGCCTGAATCCAAAGTTATCAACTTTTATTCTTCTGATTACTTAACTTCTTTCATTCCTCACAAAAATCTATTAGCATGTCATTTCAATTAGGGATGTCTATTCGGATGGTCGGATCGGATTGGATCAGGTTGAGTGTTTTTTTAACCCAATTCAAACTCGACTCGAACCCGAGTTCAATCCAAAATACCTCAACCCGAACCAGAACCCGATCAACCCGAACCCGACCCATATAATCCGAAAATCCGATTCAAAATGACTTTTTTTGAATTATTTTTCCTATAATTCTTCACTTTTATCTCAATACTCTATCATTATCATACAAACATGATATTAATATACATAAGACCATCTAAATTTTTAAAATAAAATTTGATTTAACCCTAAAAAAAATCCACAAAACCCTATATTTAAGTCAACCCGGGTCAACCCGAATCCGACCCGACCCAACCCGAAACTCTTTTACTCTCCAACCCTCCAACCCGAACCCGAAAATGCCCAACCCGAACCCGATTTTTTTCGAGTCGGCTTGAGTTAGGTCATCATGTCGGATTCATTTTTGACATCCCTAATTCCAATCTCGTCTTTTTTTTTTACTTTGTTAACTTCAATTCTCCACTAATAATTTTTTATTTTAGTTGCTAAAAGTTTCGTTACTTATGCTTTGTTCTTGATCGACCAACAAGAGTGGTTGAACGCATGTACTGGTTCAGGTTTGGTGGGTACATGGCCTCCACAAAAATTGTCTCAATTGGCTCCCCATCTAATTTCGTCGTCGTCAATATTTTTTGCTTTCCTTTTGTTAATTTTTGTCCGTAAATCAAAGCCATATATATACACAATGACTTGGAACCATATACTAAAAAATTCCGTATCTGTTTGTGCTTCTTAGTGGACTCCATCTATGGATATGCTCCGTCAGAAGGAAACATCAAATCCACCAATCATCTCTTTTGTCTGTCTCATTATATATATATATACTCGGATCAATTACTCGATCAAGGTTACAATTGGTTAGCATTCAATAATCTCGTGACTATCTTCCTAATTAATCATTACGGATACGTGGAATTAAAGACGTCGACTTTTTTTTTGCAAGCTCGGCGATCGACAGTTACGACAAAAATTTAAGATATATTTATTCTATAAAAATCTATAGGCAACAACCAGCACCAATAAGTTAACCAACCATTGATTGAATCAAACAGGGCCCTATGGCTAAACATCACTTCTTCATCAACTCCAGGTGGTTGGAGCGACTCGTCGCCACTGATGCCTTCTTACCGTCCAATTCGCAAGCAAATTAAACGTGCACCCTTCGCCCAAACTCCCCTCACCAAACTGCTAGCTAACGGAAAAGAACACACACAAGGGCATCGTGCACGTCTCCTACTTCTTCCGCAACATCCAGAAGCCACATGACGGAACACGAATCCCCCACTTCCTCTCCATCGTCTGATGATCTAATCCATTTAATTAATAGCAAGTATGAGTTAATCGAACGCAACGAACCGGCAAGATTAATTTGTCCACTCTCTAGTGCACAAATAGCGTTGGCGATTGAATTGGGTAAATCAATTCTAATTGGCGAGTAATTGTATCGGTTCGGTAACTAAGATAAGCATCACTTCGTTATCCAACCAGAGTAATTCCGTTGCGTCCAAAAAACCGTTTCGTCTTGTTGTTTATGTTTTTTTGTGTATATCCAAAAATGCACCTTTAAATACCGGCGCCGAGTGGGCCGAGTCCATTTCACCTTCTCGGCTGAGGAACACGCGCCTTCTGTTCTTCCATGGCGAGCTGGATCAGAGGGCGGCAAATCGGCAGCGGCAGCTTTGGTGACGTCGACCTTGCTGTTCGTAAGTCAACCGGCGAGCTTTTCGCCGTCAAGTCCGTCCGCATCGATTCCCCCCATCTCGCCTCCCTCGAGAACGAGATCGCCATCCTCGGGTCCCTCGCCTCGCCCTACGTCGTCCGCTACCTCGGCGACGACACCGCCGGGGAGCGCCGGAACCTGCACCTCGAACTCGTGCCCGGAGGCTCCCTGGCCGACGCCCTGGCGTCCGAGAAGTGCGCGGCCCTCGGCGAGGCGGAGGTGCGGGCGTACGCCCGGTGCGTGACCAGCGCGCTGCGGTACCTCCACGACGTCGCCGGGGTGGTGCACTGCGACGTCAAGGGCGGGAATGTCCTGATCGGCGGCGCCCCTGGCGTCGCCAAGCTCGCGGACTTCGGCGCGGCGGTGCGGATTTCGGATGACGGCGTGAAGGGTAACCGCGGGCCGCGAGGGACGCCTCTTTGGATGGCGCCGGAGGTCGCGAGAGGGGAGGGACCGAGACCGGCGTCCGACGTGTGGTCGCTCGGGTGCACGGTGATCGAGATAGTCACAGGGGCACATCCTTGGCCGGAACTCAAGCGAGCAGAGCCCGAAGCAGCTATGTTTCACATCGGCTACGGAGACGAGCTGCCGGAATTCCCGCTGCATATGTCGAAGCTAGGGAAGGATTTCCTCGGCAAGTGTTTGAGAAAAAAGCCGAAGGAGCGGTGGACGGCGGAGCAATTGCTACAGCATCCCTTTCTGGCCGAAGAAGGCATCTCCCCCGACAATTCGCCGAGAGGAGTGCTCGATTGGACAAATTGGGAATTTGATGGAGACAATTGCGGCTCCGATTGCAGTAGCAGCT
Source organism: Zingiber officinale (assembly GCF_018446385.1). NCBI lineage: Eukaryota > Viridiplantae > Streptophyta > Magnoliopsida > Zingiberales > Zingiberaceae > Zingiber > Zingiber officinale. The sequence continues at coordinate 4,105,167 of NC_055999.1, forward strand.
TATCCTCTTCTGTCGATCCGATGTCTCATGCGAGAGACAGAGTGAGACAGTTGGCTTCATGTAGTAAACAGGTAAGTTGGGATGATTACGACGACGACGACGGTTGGGAGGAGATCAGGAAGGCAGATCAGGCCAATTTAGCAGGGGATGGAACAGAGGAAGCAGCAGAAGAACATGTCCAAGATTGTAACTGCTCCTGTGTGCGATTGAACAACATTGATCGAGTAGGCTCCGTTCCTGCTTCTGATGCCTCTGCTTCTGCAGCTAATCGTTGTTGTTCTTGGTGTTCCAATGATGGCGGTGTGCGGCACCACCAGATTGGGCTCGATAGGAAGTTGTTGGTTGGTTGGTGTGAATTATTTTTCCAACTACAGATGATTATTAATACGATTCTTCATTATCTCCCTTTCTTTGATTTTGTTCCAAGTAGTTGACGGAAGGTATTTCGAAATTGGGTCGAACCGATCCATCCTTCCTGTCCATTTTTTTTCAGTCGTGTTTCTTGTTCCTGATTTGATTGGTTAAATCGGCCGGTTGGTCATCAGGTTCTGGAAACATTATCGCATAAATGACGTTATTAGTTAGTTACCTTGGCAAGTCGCAACCCCGAATTTTAAGTGGTGAAAGAAGGGACACAGAGTATGGTGTGGATGAGCTAATAGATGCTTCACTTTCTTGGCTTGTGATTAAAAAACAACTTGTACATATTCTCATGCAACTTGGTGTATCATTGTGTCTGGCCAGGCTTGGTGTGGCTCGACAGGGAGTGAGTGAGTGTCTGTGTTTCGCTGCCTGGTCCTCTACACTCCTCACTGCTCGTCTGCTGCGGTGCTCTTCGACTTTTGCCTTTATGCAGGATGGATTACGTGGGGTCCTGCGCCGGGTGATACTAAAAGCATGTCCTCAAAAGATACGAGGCTGCAGTCTGCTGCTGATGGCCCGCATGATGTCCCCCTCCTCTCTCTCTCTCTCTCTCTCTCTCTCTCGCCATATACAAAATTGGGCATTTTACTGACTCACGGTCTTCTACTCTTCCCGTTCATTTTGACCACATCATTCAGCTTTTAATTAATTCACTCCTTACTTTTTATTGTCCACTATATTGTATTTGATTTTCGAGTGTTATTCAAAATCAAAAAAACAAATCAATTTACAATATAGTTTCTAAAATAATTTTAAAATAACTGCCGAGAGGTCATGCGTTTAGTGCTTACCCCCATTAAATTAAATAAATTTAAGATGATCACTATCTTTAATTAGAAGGAACTTAACTATTTGTTAAAAAAAAAAGTATGTTCTTGGATAATTTACATATCAGTTTGTATTTGCGCACTGAGAAAAATAAACTTCAGGGTGTAAACAAAAATATGACACAATTAAAAAAAATCATCATTACCCATGGAATATTTTGTCGGTGTAGTCGTTTAGTAACAGAATTAAGATAAAAAATTATTTGTCAAAAAATAATCCATCGAAAATGTTTTACCGATGGAATTTAAATCCCGTCGATGTATAGTTATGGAATAAATTTCTATAGTAATATTTTCCAACAAAAATTAAATTTCTATAGAAATTTTACAAATGGAAATAGTATTTATGTTAGTATTCACTAAAAAGGTTTACTGACAGAAACACTATTTCCATCAGTAAATCCCGACGGAAATATTATTTTCCTCGATAAAGCTCGGGTCATCTACTCGAGTTATGGGTCACGAGTGCATACGCTGGCCAACACAAGCGTCATCCAGGCTAGCCTTCTATTTTTCTTTCTTTCAATTTTTTCCCTTTCTCCTCAAGAAAATCACCTTTCCACCATCGTTGAGCCCGGGGCTATAGCCAGGGTGGCCATCAACGTGGCTCTGCCCTTGATCATCCTTATTTACAATTTTCATATGTACAAGAAACCATTAAAGACGATGACATTTCATATATACAAACAATCATATACATCTTAACAAACACATTCATACAATCACATACAAACAATTGTATCCATATAATCTACACATACAAATGCATTTCATACATACTAACAATCCATACATATATTTCATACAACAAACACAAAAAATTAACATCCATACAAACAAACATACTAAATTATGAAAATAAACTAATAGAAAGTATCTAAATATCCATAATAAAGACAATCATAATATCTACAATAAACAAATTACAATAATAGAAATAAACTAAATTATCCAAATTAATATCTATATCTAAATCCAAAGAATCAAATATCTAAATAGCTACCATGATAGAAAATATTCAAATAATACATCAACATATAATATAAAATTCTACAAAAAGTAAAATATGATATATTAAAATAAGATTGATGTATAATTAAAAAGTTTATATATATGTATAACTAATTTTGATACCTAAATAAAAATGAACAGAAGATGATCAATATGTAAATAGGGACTACTAAAATATATAGTAATACAATGTTTAGAAATGAACAGATTAAAATATCAAAATAAAATAAATATATTTTGTATGATTATGTATGATAAATAAAAAACTAATTTGTAGTTGAACAAATCTCAAAAAAAGATGATCAATAGTATCTGATGGGTCTTAAGTCTCTTATAACTCAAAATTATGTGGTGTCGGGGTGAAATTAGCTATGACTGTTGGTATATGGGCCATGAGAGCTTCATGATTGACATCCCTCCTCCGATCCTCCTCGACTCTCCTCCAATCGTCCTCGGCTCTCCTCCACTCTTCAATGACCCTCTACTAATCATATCAGCCCTCCTCTGATCCATTGAGGCCAGTAGAGTGCACACTTTTTGATTTTTACGTATTAAAGGCTGCACCTCAGTAGAAGAAGAGGAACTAGCATGCCCCTTAGGAGTCCTCAAACAATCAAATACAATTTTGGCCTAGGAGCTAAGGCCATAGAGAGTGTAGTTTTTTGTCTGTCCACTGACAACATCATAATATATCTCATTTAGCGCCTTAGTGGATAGAGACTGTGACCCTCCTCTGTGTTGGTGCAACCTTAGGTCAAGGTTGACCTGGATGACCCGACTCGAGTTGACCTGACTCGAGGTATATTTTGATGTTTGACAAGAATAGAGAAGTTGTATTTTGATGTTTGACAAGAATAGGAACTTGGGGGATTGTGGGTGCAACCTTTGGTCAAGGTTGACCTGGTTGACCCGACTTGTGTTGACCTGATTCGGGAAAAGTCCAAGTATGGAGTCTTGGCACGGAAAGGTCCAAGCAGGGAGCTTGGCACGGGAAAAGTCCAAGTATGGAGACTTGGCACGGAAAAGTCCAAGTATGGAGACTTGGCACGGGAAAAGTCCAAGCAGGGAGCTTGGCACGGGAAAAGTCCAAGTATGGAGACTTGGCACGGAAAAGTCCAAGCAGGGAGCTTGGCACGGGAAAAGTCCAAGCAGGGAGCTTGGCACGGGGAAAAGTCCAAGTATGGAAGCTTGGCATGGGAGGTCAGAGAGGGCTCGGTAGCTCGTTCTCTGGACCAGACGAAGTTGGAGAGGGCTCGGTAGCTCGTTCTCCGGACTAGGTCAGAGAGGGCTCGGTAGCTCGTTCTCTGGACCGGACGAAGTTGGAGAGGGCTCGGTAGCTCATTCTCTGGACTAGGTCAGAGAGGGCTCGGTAGCTCGTTCTCTGGACCGGACGAAGTTGGAGAGGGCTCGGTAGCTCGTTCTCCGGACTAGGTCAGAGAGGGCTCGGTAGCTCGTTCTCTGGACCGGACGAAGTTGGAGAGGGCTCGGTAGCTCATTCTCCGGACTAGGTCAGAGAGGGCTCGGTAGCTCGTTCTCTGGACCGGACGAAGTTGGAGAGGGCTCGGTAGCTCGTTCTCTGGACTAGGTCAGAGAGGGCTCGGTAGCTCGTTCTCTGGACCAGACGTGGAAGTCGGAGAGGGCTCGGTAGCTCGTTCTCCGGACTAGGTCAGAGAGGGCTCGGTAGCTCGTTCTCTAGATCAGGAAGGCTTTAGGTTTAAGGCTGGGTAATTGGATCGGTCTGCTGACCGATCCAGTGAAACACTGGGTTATCTGATCGGTCTGTGGACCGATCAGTAACCACACAGAAACCTTCTGTGAGTTATCTGATCGATCTGGTGACCGATCAGTAAGAAGGCTGATCGGTCCACAGACCGATCAGGGATCGCAACCAACTCTCTGTGAGAGTTGGGATCGGTCTGGGGACCGATCAGATTCACCCTGGACAGATCAGGGTGGAGCCTGATCGGTCCAGGTCTAGCTGTTGAGTCACAACGGCTAGATTTCTTCTTTGTCTTCTTCGCAGGTTCATATAAGAAGGCCACTACAGGGAAGCTGACGTTCTTCTTGGTTGTTGCTCTTGCTCCTTCTTTTTCCCTGCGATCAGAGCTTTGCTGAGCTCTCCATTACTGAAGCTTCGTGTGAGCTTCCCTCGGCTGGACTCCAACTGATCAGTTGCTGCTGTTGTTGGCGTGAAGTGGTTGCTTCATCACCAGTCGACGAGAAGGCAAGCAAACTAGTGTTTTTACATTCATATTGTTCTTGGCTTCTTGTTGTATTTCTTGTACACTGATCTTGCTGTTGCAAGAGAGATTGTGGCGAGATTTCTCCACCCAGAAGGAGTTTTTATTAGCCGGTTTTCCGGGGTCTCATCCACCGACGGATTGATAGGATTCGTCCACCTTACGTACACGCCGAGGAGTAGGAGTATCATCTCCGAACCTCGTTATATCGTCGCGTTTGAGGTTTGATCTACTCCATTTTCGTTTCTACTCTTTATTTCCGCTGCGCTAACTCAAATTGTAGGAAGAAACGAGAATTTGGGGTCGGCTATTCACACCCCCCTCTCTAGCCGCTATCCGAAGGTCCTAATAAGTGGTATCAGAGCGAGGTCGCTCTTCGTCGGATTAACACCCGGGGGAGCACAAGCTAGAGAATGGATCAACTTGGAGAAGACATCACGATTCCACCCTTCTACGATCGCGAAGACTTCGCATATTGGAAGGTAAGAATGAAGTATTTTCTTATGACTAACCTAGTAAATTGGAATTGTGTACAAATAGGTTTTATTCCCCCGGTGGATAAAGAAGGAGAACCTCTCGAAAAGAAGAAGTGGACGAAGGAACAAATCTACAAATCCATAATCAACGACGAGGTAACGAAAATCTTTGAATTTTCATTACCTAATGATATCTTATGTAAGATAGGTAGATACAACAATGTCAAGGAGTTGTGGAACAACTTGGCTAAGTTCCATGAGGAGAGCTCCAATTCAAGTCATGAAGAGGAGTCAAGTGAGCCAAGTAGCTCACATCATGGAGGTATGGAATTAGAAGTTGAGGGCTACTCAACATCTAAGAAAGAAGAGGAGGAGAGTTCTTCTTCAAGATTGGAGCAATAAGAAGAAGTCTCTACCTCCGGAAGGGATGAAGGAGAGAGCTTATATCCATCCTCAACCCTAGGTAACTCAAGCAACTTAATTTCAAGTAAATTACATATAATGTGCTTTGAGTGTAGGGAATATGGGCATTACAAAAGTAAATGTCCAAAGAGGATTAGGAAGACTCCACCGGCACCAAAAGTCAAGGAAGCCGGAGTCCCGATACGCAAGGGCAAGGAGCACGTGGTGTGCTTCCAATGCAAGCAAAGGGGACATTATAGGAGTCAATGTCCAAGGGGGAGGCAACCTCACAAGGAAAAGAGACCAAGCACATCTATGGGGGGAGCTAAGGCAAACCCCAAGGTATCCTTTAAGGCACATTCTTGCAATTCTAATAAGACACATGCTAGTAGTTTTATTGCAATTGTCAATAATGATAAGCATGAGAACTATAGAAACCGATACATGTGCTTAGGTGCCAAACATGTTAGCCTAGATAAGGACAATGCTAGAAATGCCAACCCTAGAGTTAACTCATCTAAGGTTAAGGAAAACCTAGATAGGAATCCCAAAATAACTAGACATATGCCTAGGAATACCTCAAAGAAAAATGAAAAATTAAAGCTTGAGGTATTAAAGAAGGAAAATCAAGTCTTGAGGTCAAGACTTGACACCTTAGAAAAGGCTCTTAAGAATTTGGAGAAGTCAACTCTAGGGTCTAAGGGTCAAAAATCAAAGCCCAAGGACATGAGAGGTTTGGGTCACAAACCTAAGTCTCAAGTGGTCAAACCCGCTTATCATAATGTTCCATTCGATTATGGAACAAGACCTAGGGCTAGGAAGACTATCACCAAGGTCACAAGGGGAGTCACCCCTAGAGTTGATCTTGATGAGTCCCAAATGACCAAGGCTTTAAAGCCTAGGAGGGTCATTAGGAGGGTTGCTAGGGAAGTCATCCCTAGTGAATATTTAGTGAACCCAATGAGCTCAAATAGGTATTGGGTTCCTAGGAGCGTGATTCCTTCACGCTAGATGGTTTAGGGTGTGCCAACCTTAATTGGATAGGTAGTTAACCTACTCATGGCAAAAGGTGGCATTTTAGGAATTGTCAAGGTGTAATCAAGCCTTGAAAATGAAATTAAAAATTATTCCTAAGGTGATTAGGATGTGCCAACCACATTTGAGGAGTTTTCTAGGCTCAATCTAATTGGCACATAGTGATCTAAAAATCTTTAGTATATGATTTTAGGTCTATTACATTTAGGAATATAGAATTTATGGTAAAATGATCAAAATTATCAAAAATGGCAACTAAGGCTAGAATTAGGTATTTTCTATACCTTTATATGTTATTTGCCATACATTGTTTGTCATATGCCATGTCATGACATCATATTTAACTTATTATCATTTAAAATGTCATGATAATACTTAGGTTAGTTATATGTCATGCCTTATTAAGTTTCATACTTTATGCCATGACATCATGACATTGGCACATGTTTCCACTTATGATATTATTTTATGTCATGTCATCATCTCTTGCATTTATGATCAATTAAATTGATTTAAGGATAAAAACACAATTTGATATAGAGATCTAATTGTTGTTTAGAAAATGCATGAGAACTTAGCTTAAGATGATCTAAACTCATATCTCACATCAAAATTGACTTGGATGTGTTTGATACACCTTAGATGTGTGTGAGATATTAGGATGATGAGTTATGATCAAGGTGCATAGTTCTTGTACCTAGATGAGCCTAATTCGAATTTGAGGATCATAGGGAAAACTTGTGTACAAGTCATGTACATTTAGCCCTAAGATTGTGGTCCTAAATTGAATGTTTTAAGATCATTTCAAAATTGATTTGAAAAACCTTGATGAAGCTTTTCTAGTGATAGCATTCATTATTGAGCAAGTTGATACAAAGATGGATTAACCTTGAGATATTTCAAAGTCTTTCGAACTTTGTATCAAGATTTAAAAATGGAAGTTATTTTCATAGAAAAATATTTTTCCATGATAATATATGTTATAAGTAATGTATCCTCAAAATTTTACAATTTTTGAAATTTTCTATAATTTTTTAGGGGTTTCTGAATTACGGGAGAAAAATCAGAAATTCTTATCAGAGAGTTGTGGACCGATCAGAGAAGAGTCTGATCGGTCCAGGGAAGTCTGGATCGGTCACTGGACCGATCCAGGGAAGTGAGGATCGGTCTGGTGACCGATCCAGTGGAGTCCTGATTGGTCTGGTGACCGATCAGAGCGTGCCAAAATGCTGATTTTCGACTGTTGTCTGAAATTTCAGCTATGGAAGTTGGTGCTTTAGATTTCTAAAGGGTTGAAACTCTCCAAGACATTGTTGGTGCAATGGTCAAGGAGGAGTTGACCTTTAGGGGGAGTTTTACCTAATGGTCAAGGGGGAGTTGACTTTTAGGGGGAGTTTTTACTCGTCAAGATTTCTGAGGATGAGTGATATAGGATTATCACTAAATTGATTGTTGATTTTAGTATCAAGGGGAAATTAAGGGTTTCAATGAAAGGTATGAGACTTTCATTAGGAAAAAAACTCTTGACCTTGATTCACTCTTTTTGATGTGTGTCAAAAAGGGGGAGAATGTCTAGAGAATGTTCAAGGAAGAACATTGGAGTTTGGGGAGAATGTTCAGAGAATGTTCGAGGAAGAACATTGGAGAACTATTGGAAAACCTAAGTTAGGTTATCGAGTTAACCTAACTTGATTATGGTTTTTGTCAAACATCAAAAAGGGGGAGATTGTTGGTGCAACCTTAGGTCAAGGTTGACCTGGATGACCCGACTCGAGTTGACCTGACTCGAGGTATATTTTGATGTTTGACAAGAATAGAGAAGTTGTATTTTGATGTTTGACAAGAATAGGAACTTGGGGGATTGTGGGTGCAACCTTTGGTCAAGGTTGACCTGGTTGACCCGACTTGTGTTGACCTGATTCGGGAAAAGTCCAAGTATGGAGACTTGGCACGGAAAGGTCCAAGCAGGAGCTTAGCACGGAAAAGTCCAAGTATGGAGACTTGGCACGGAAAAGTCCAAGTATGGAGACTTGGCACGGGAAAAGTCCAAGCTTGGCATGAGAAAAGTCCAAGTATGGAGACTTGGCACGAAAAAGTCCAAGCAGGGAGCTTGGCACAGGAAAAGTCCAAGCAGGGAGCTTGGCACGGGGAAAAGTCCAAGTATGGAAGCTTGGCATGGGAGGTCGGAGAGGGCTCGGTAGCTCGTTCTCCGGACTAGAGTCAGAGAGGGCTCGGTAGCTCGTTCTCCGGACTAGGTCAGAGAGGGCTCGGTAGCTCGTTCTCTGGACCGGACAAAGTTGGAGAGGGCTCGGTAGCTCATTCTCCGGACTAGGTCAGAGAGGGCTCGGTAGCTCGTTCTCTGGACCGGACGAAGTTGGAGAGGGCTCGGTAGCTCGTTCTCTGGACTAGGTCAGAGAGGGCTCGGTAGCTCGTTCTCCGGACTAGGTCAGAGAGGGCTCGGTAGCTCGTTCTCTACATCAGGAAGGCTTTAGGTTTAAGGCTGGGTAATTGGATCGGTCTGCTGACCGATCCAGTGAAACACTGGGTTATCTGATCAGTTTGTGGACCGATCAGTAACCACACAGAAACCTTCTGTGAGTTATCTGATCGGTCTGGTGACCGATCAGTAAGAAGGCTGATCGGTCCACAGACCGATCAGGGATCGCAACCAACTCTCTGTGAGAGTTGGGATCGGTCTGGGGACCGATCAGCGTAGGGCCTGATCGGTCCCCTGACCGATCAGATCCACCCTGGACCGATCAGGGTGGAGCCTGATCGGTCCAGGTCTAGCCGTTGAGTCACAACGGCTAGATTTCTTCTTTGTCTTCTTCGTAGGTTCATATAAGAAGGTCACTACAGGAAAGCTGACGTTCTTCTTGGTTGTTGCTCTTGCTCCTTCTTGTTCCCTGCGATCAGAGCTTTGCTGAGCTCTCCATTACTGAAGCTTCATGTGAGCTTCCCTCGGCTGGACTCCAACTGATCAGTTGCTGCTGTTGTTGGCGTGAAGTGGTTGCTTCATCACCAGTCGACGAGAAGGCAAGCAAACTAGTGTTTTTACATTCATATTGTTCTTGGCTTCTTGCTGTATTTCTTGTACACTGATCTTGCTGTTGCAAGAGAGATTGTGGCGAGGTTTCTCCACCCAGAAGGAGTTTTTATTAGCCGGTTTTCCGAGGTCTCATCCACCGACGGATTGATAGGATTCGTCCACCTTACGGACACGCCGAGGAGTAGGAGTATCATCTCCGAACCTCGTTATATTGTCGCGTTTGAGGTTTGATTTTCTCCATTTTCGTTTCTACTCTTTATTTACGCTGCGCTAACTCAAATTGTAGGAAGAAACGAGAATTTGGGGTCGGCTATTCATACCCCCCCACTCTAGCCGCTATCCGAATGTCCTAACACTCTGCTAGTGGCAGAGATACCTGAGCCACTTTATTTGTTATTTGCTCATGTATGGAAAAATATATTATGATCAATATCCAATTTGATTACAATTACTAAAGTTAATCAAGATAGAAATGATTAAATGTAATAAAGTTAATAATCTTACGTGTATGATGTAGGATCGAGGATTAACAAATGTGTCATTCTTCTTACAATGGGTCTTGAGACCTCCATATAAGTGGGTTGGCTGTCTAGTTAACCTTCATGCTTACACATATAATTGGGGACAAAATTATACAAGTTTAGTAATAAATATAAAATTTTCTTATATAACTTTAGTTAAACTCACTAGATTCATGACATGCTCAATAATAGATCTAGATCCTGATATATGTCGAGTAGTTCCGGTACTCGGGCCACCTGACTCTGTATTTCTATTTGATCAAGCCTTTTTAGTACTTGCTTGCCACCTTTTTGCAGCCTAGGTGGTAATTCATACACCCCATATCTCGACTGAAACATATGCCGACCTGGTGCCCTTCTTTCTTATATAATAAAGGTCTCTGTAGAGTTTTGCACAATAACTATTCTAAGTATCTTTAAATTGTTCCTCGTTACCTTCCTCCCATATATATATATATTTTTACAATTATAAGTTAAAATTTTAGCATATTAAAGGATAAATATATTATAGAATATCAAATACATTAAATTTATTTATTACAAATTTATTATAATAAAATATCTTCGTCTACCTGACTTCATGTAATTGTCGAGTACAAAAATAAATAAAAAATATAATAAAAAAATAATGATAATAAAATTAAATAAAATACGGGTTGTATAATTTATATAATTAATGTTTTAACTAATGCATTAACGGGTCGGGCCCAATTTGCACTAAACAGATAATTCCTTAGCATGTTATATAAGGAGGCGAAGAGAAGGGATTCTAGGATTTTTTTTTCCTTCAATGTTTGTGTAGGATCGATGCACGCTAGAGGAGGAGGGGGGGTTGAATAGCGCTCGTGACTTTCACGTTCGTTTTAAAACAAAAATCGAAGAGATAAGGGCAGCAAAATAACAATAGAAACGAAAAGCAAATAACACTAACACACCAAAATTTACTTTTTTCAGAGTCTATGACAACTTCTACTTCAAGGTCCGCGATTGTTGATCGTTTTCGTTGAACAATCACTATCAATTTGAAAAGTTATAATACTAATTACAATTAAGCAATTAACTTTAACAATAACAAATAATACTGATGATTTGGAGAATCAGATCTTGAAGTTGTCGTCGAATCAATTTTTGAGCATCATAGATGTTTTATTAGAGCAGCGCACTGAAGTAAAAATTATTTAGAACGTCGTCGTGAAGCCATTGGCCGAAATTAATGTGTATCTTAAAATTGCAATTAAAACTAGCGCTAGTCTCTAGTTTTTTCCATTTTTTTTTTGGGTTGATATCTTTTATGCTTATTATTTCAGAAATTCTTATAAAAATTTTTCAATCAATGATCAGAATAAATTAGAAAGAACTCATCAATTTAATATTTCTAGGTTAACTTTTTCTTAAGATAAATTAATTTATTAATTTATTAAAATTAAAATTCAATCTTAACGTGTTTGAGAAATTAAGAAGACACCGTACTATTGCCTATAGATGTCAATATCAAAATCGAACTCTTATACAGAATTAAAAATGTACCTCATTGCCTGAGATGTTATTAACGTGTTTAATCATCTTTTTCTAGGCTCGATCTTCAGGGTGTCATTGCTTGAAGTTAACGTTACAGCTATGTACTTTCAGCTATGTACCTATATTTATCTCCCTTCATATTCGTGAGATCGACTCTAGGAGGACCGCTAATGTGATGATTCCATTTTTTTTTTTATTATACAAAATTAAAAATGAAATTGATAAAATGCAAACGAAAATAAGTTCACAAGATAAAAAATTCTCACACGGAAAGTAAAATAAAAAATTATATTAATTGAAAGACGATTAAATTATAAAAGTTTAAATTCTTTTCATAAACTCACTTAATAGTAAATGTATAAATAAATATTTTAAATAAAAAAATAGACTGATCTAACAGGAATTATAATTATTTATATTTATTATCTAAATACAAAATATTGATTACTAAATAATAAAAATTAAATCTTTGATTTATTATAGATGTATCAATAATATTTTTTAATTTCATTTTATTTATTATAAATATGTAAATATTAAATATTTTCCTTTATGAATATTTTAAAAGATTTTTATTTTTTTCCTTTTATAACAAATGCATTTTACTATATATATATTTTTAATTTGGAATGCTTTTAATTTTTTTAAGATCCATCTGAAATTTATTTTCAATTTTTTTTTTTTGCGGCCATATTTATTTCCTTTGCATTATATTATTATTAGATTCTTATATTTTATCATAGATCATATAATTTTTTTTATACGGTCATCTTAACGGGCATCTGACGGTAGTATTAAATCATATGTTATGTGCTGCTAAATTTGATTATTGAATTATAAATTAAATGCTATAAAAAATAGTATTTAATTTTTATGTATATTTAGTTTTAAATTTTATATGATAAAAAAAAAAACGTGCCCACCGAGGAGATCAATTCTATCCGTGTAAAAAAGATTTTCCTCCCTCGAGTAGTGGTACCAAGGAAAGAGACTAATTCGGCATCAAGTCAAATCAACTCGGGCACGTCAGGCATCATGTGAATTCTTTTATACGGAACAGATATTTCCACTTGTTGAGCGTGTCTATAATTTACATGCGGAATTAGTCTCTCCGTACGTCCACTTCTTATTCGTTGGTTTATTATCTTAATTCAAGCATGAAATATGGTTAGTCTAACTCTGTTTGTTTATTTGATTTGTCAGGGAGGGAGTAGCATGTTGGGGAATGGAGTCGCACTCCATTGGGATTCTTGCATAGTCGATTAATATATATGGGAAAGGCGAGCGGCGCTCACTCGTCTAGCAACAAGATGATGAAGGTGAAGAGTTCTCACTCGTTTTCAGAAATAATTAATTAAATCTTATTGAATAACAGTTGAAAAATTCTCTCCAACTTTCTGAAATCCTTTAGCGTGTTTGATGTACTGTGATTTCGTGTGTACGTTTCTACATAGCTGTGAACTAAATCTGTGCTTAACTAGTTGTTTCAAGCATTGGCGGCATGTTAATTAGCTAGTTTGTTTAGCTGTTATTTGACAGCAGCGAGTTTCCTTTAAATAAGATTCATGCATGATAACACTATTGTTTGTTATATTTTCTCGCAGTGGCGGAGGCTACTGAGAGGCTTGAAAGTTGAGGCTGAATATTCTTTAGAAATGTGTTTCGAAAAGATAAAAGGCGTCTTAGAAAAGCTTAACGGGAGGCTGAGTCCTTGCTTAAAAATACAGTTTGTATTCTGTTATTATCATGCAATGGACAGTTAATTAACCGTTACTAATCCTGTTTGAAAGTTGGAGATAGTGTGTTGGGTAAGTAGTTATAGCGTTGGCCGAGAGAAGACTTTTAGATTAAAGAAGGGGCTATGGGCGGGTGTGTAAACTCTCTCTGCACATACTCAAATGAATAACAGAACGTCAATGTCCAAAAATCAAAGAAGGGGTTTTTGACGAAGGTCCTTTAATACTAAAGTTAGTGTATTGTCTGAGCGACAAGTGAAACAATAAACGAGTAGCAGGGCTCGTGCGTAGTAGAAATGTAATACGCGTTGTGTTGCATACATTGTCATTGGAGAGGACCTCCTTTATATATCACCTCTATAACATCTGTAATTATGAAATTACAAAGAATGTCGAGTGTCAGAAGTTATTGAGTGAGGGAATATATATGTACAACATGGGAGGTGTATAGTCACCGTCCGAGAAATCTTCAGTTACTTGAGTGCATTCCTTTTTGTAACTGACACCATTAATGAGGCGGTTGAAGGAATATACTGTCATAATATGTCAATTGATGAAAGGTGTAGTCACCTTCGATAAAGGTTTCATTGAATGCTCACGTTACCATAGAGGAATATTCTTTGACAAATGATTGTTATTCTCTAACAAACGGTTGCAATTCTCTGACAATGTTATCCCCTAAATATATTCTGATCGGACGTTTAAACGACTGGCTACAAATTATAGTGGCAGCTCGATATATGAACGAAATACTGAGTTTGGTAAGAATATTTGGCCCTTAATTAAGACGACCCTGATATATATGTTGCGAGATGCTAGAGATCTAATTATGTTATAGAGAACCAAGCTGCTTGGGTCTGGGTGATTCTATGCTCGACCGACTTTATGCATGGATGCTTGCTTCTAAAGAATGGGGAACCAAGTCCCAAAAGGCCCAATCGGTGCTTTCAGCCGATCATCTTTGCATTTGGAGGTCTGTCCTTGAATTAATATCCCGAGCTCTGGGAATCCGGTCGACTTTCTTCTAAGAGTTGCCTTGTATGTTTACTTTGCAAAGATAAGGATGTTGAGCCCTAAAACCGGCCTGGTCAACTTTATACTTGGTTGCCTGTATGTACACAGGTGGGGGAATGAACCATGAAAGCCTATATGTCAAACCGACCGTATATGAAGTAGTACTATGAGAGTGGGAGACTGGATTATTGAGACCCGACCGAATATGTTACCGGACGGCCTTATTCAACATGTCGATCTTCTCTTTGACCTGAGTGGATAATGAATGGTCGGATATACACTGGGTGTTGGCCTGGGAGTAAAATGTCGAGTTCATCAGGCCTGGATGGCTATAGGGCCTATCGTCCTTAGATTGGGAGCCTTAGCGCTGGACGAAGAGTCATGCTCTATTAAGGATGGCTTTTTGACTACCACCTTCCCTTGACTTGAATTGCTACATCACCTTTACTCTAACTGCTACGTTACCCCGGAGTCCGTTCGTAAGATCCCGTATCACCTACCCTCTCTATGCTTCGGAAATTAACTTAAGAAGAAACGCATGATATCGTCATATACTATTTGATCCTGTCCGAGAGTCGAGTTGACGGACGCTGGGGACGTGGTGCTCTATACTGTCTTCGGATGACCTCCAAGATGACGTGGACCTTCGGTGAACCTGCAGCAAAGTTGAGCCGGGAAGGGGTTCCCGGCGATAACCCTCCGACACTCAAGTCAGGCAACAGTGAGAAGAAGCGGAAGCAGAATAATGAGACTGTAGCTATAGTGAAGAATCTCGCATCCCTTCGTCGAAGTCTGAGGGGCATTACATAGGATCCTCCGGAACCGCGTGCACGCTTCTCGAGACGTGCACACTTCTCAAAGCCTACCTCAGAATGGTCGTGTCAGAAAAGTGTGACTGACACCATACCGCAACCGTCCGAGCATATCTCTGACATGACAGTGAAAAGTTCCACCGTACGATTCTCTGTCCAGTCCAGCCACCGACCATGCTGCCTGTCGGCGGCACCTGGCTCGAGAAGGATATCATCAGCTATCTACCTCCTTTGTCCTCTTTTGCGCCATCGACGGTCGGGCGTAAAGGCATGCCGGATTGAGCGGGGAGGCCCCTCGGGCAGATACTCGGACGGGACTGCGTCCTTAGTTGATCTACAGCTCAGCTGAGCGGACGGGTCGCTTGGCGCAGCAATTCCTCTATATGAGCAAATCATGAGTATCGGAAGCTCGACTCGTGGTCGAGCTATCTTCCCGCCAACCCTGGCGCTATCCTGGCCGAGAGGCCAGGGGGCCTCTCCAATCGGCAAGATCATTAGGCTGCCCCTCTTGACTTTGACCCCCACGTGTCGTTGACCACTGCCCATGTGGGTCCCCTTATGCTTACCACCGGATCACGCGCCTTCCCTTTAAGTCTAGTCGAAGGAGGATGCAAGTCTGACTGACTGGACTGTTAGCCTGGTGGTGTGACAGCCACTCTGCCACTGACGAAAATGTCTCTCCGCTCGGGCACCATGGAGGTGAACACTGTCGCTCGGCAGCCTATCCCCTGGAACTTCAAAAGTTTTGGTTTGTCGCTGATTGCCTCGCCGATCCGATGGCAGTCAATGCTGACGTCTGTAGGATTTCCTCGGAATTCGCACAAATCCTTGCCATTAAGGCTGAGCACGCGGTCATGACTGAGTAATGGGGCTCATTAAATGTGATCCTGTAAGTGGGTGATGCGTGGCAAGACCGCTGTCATCGCATGATCGGACGATGTGACCTCTGCTTTTTGAATTTGACGGTGAGATCTGGTCCTCGAGTCTTGTGACCTGAATCCAACAGCTTGGAGAAATCGAGCCCCGTCTGTATAAAGCCCCCATCACCTTCCTCTGCCGCCTATCTTCGTGCTCGTGCGTCCGAAGGCTTTCGTCTGCGTTCAGTACTCCGGCAAACCCGTTCCTCAGCCTTCTGGCAACTCCTCTTCTTCTTCGATCACCCTTTTCCCTGTAAGGCTTCTCCGCCCCTTGTCTCTTTATTCTTTTGCGTTTTTCTTTACACTCTAGCGGTGTTTGTGCCCCTTAGGCACTGTTCCGATCATCTCCTCCATCGACCCCTCCGTTTTTCTTTAGCTTTGGCCTTCCCTACTGTTCTGGCGATGGCTAGTCCTTCTCAGCCTTCGGAACTTACTCCTGGCCCATGGTACACGGACGGCGCCAATTTGATCCTGTCTGAGAGTCGAGTCGACGGACGTTGGGGATGTGGCACTCTATACTGTCTTCGGATGACCTCCAAGATGATGTGGACCTCCGGTAAACCTGTAGCAAAGCCGAGCCGGGAAGGGGTTTTCGGCGACGACCCTCCGACGCTCAAATCAGGCAATAGTGAGAAGAAGCGGAAGCAAAATAATGAGACTGTAGCTACAGTGAAGAATCTTGCATCCCTTCGTCGAAGTCTGGAGGGCATTATATAGGATCCCGGGGAGGCGCATGCACGCTTCTCGAGACGTGCACACTTCCCAAAGCCTACCTCAGAATGGTCGTGTCAGAAAAGTGTGTCTGACGTCATACTGCAACCGTCCGAGCATATCTCTGACATGATAGTGGAAACTTCCACCATACGATTCTCTGTTCAGTCCAGCCACCGACCATGCTGCCCGTCGGCGGCACCTAGCTCGAGAAGGATATCATCAACTGTCTACCTTCTTTGTCCTCTTTTGCGCCTTTTGTCTATTTCTGGGCCGACCGGGAGGGCCGCTCGGCCATCCCGGCGGTCGGGCGTAAAGGCGTGCCGGATCGAGCGGGAAGGCCCCTCTGGCACATACTCGGACGGGACTGCGTCCTTAGTTGATCTACAGCTCAGCCGAGCGGACGGGCCGCTTGGCGCAGCAATTCCTCTATACGAGCAAATCATGAGCGTCGGAAGCCCGACCCGTGGTCGAGCTATCTTCGCGCCAACCCTGGCTCTATCCTGGCCGAGCGGCCAGGGGGCCTCTCCGATCGGCAAGATCATTAGGCTGACCTCTTGACTTTGACCCCCACGTGTCGTTGACCACTGCCCATGTGGGTCCTCTTATGCTTACCACCGGATCACTATATATAGCGAGAGAATAGGGGCGGTGGTAGTCAGGGGTGACTTTGTGTTGGAAATGCGAATGAAATAAAGAGATGGAGATGAAAAGACTCTATTATGCATGAGTTGTTAATCCCACATTAGAAGTATCTTGGCTTTATTGTTGGTTTAAATTATGGCACATGCATTGATGTTGTGAACAAATGCGTAGGGAGAGGCCATCTCTCACACGTGGGTGAGAAGGAGGGGTGCAAATCCAGGTCCCGAATTACACTAAACTATGTTGACTCGTGTGCGAGCATGACCTACCCGCGTCAAATGCTGGACCGGTCAGGGTAAAATTTGCCCAAGTGGAACAACTAACATTTTACCACGTAAATCTTTTTACTGCTTATTTAATGCAAATTTAAATAGTCGAGTGAAACGTTGGCATTTCACAGCTCGACGAGTAATGATCATTGATCGATCATTGACATTTCCCATTGGTCCGAGGTCTTATATAATGAGGCTGCGATCATTAGCAAAAGAGGTTACGCACACAAAAAGTTTGAGTTCTCCACCTACGATTCCCCTCCTCCTCTGTCGTGTATCTCTTGCTCGGCGGAGTGCCCGTAATAGCAGTTGGGTACCATTCAGTTTGCTGTGGCCATTAGTGCTTAGTGGGAATAACAGTTAACTATTGTATCCTAGGAAACAGACAATTCGAGTAAACCTTAAAGCATAGCCGGAGGTGGGGCAAAACTGTTTCAAAGAAACTACGACCATCATAAGCCTCAGTTCATTCGCCCGCTCGGCCTCTCTGCTAGGCCAGTCGCTTGCTCACTCGGTCGCTCGATTTTTCTATCCAGGTGGCCGAATACTCGCTCGGCCGCACTCTCACTCGACCGTCTGCTTGGCTTCCTGGCCTCTCTACTCAGCCGATCACACGCTCACTAGCTCGGCTGCCACTCAACCGCTTGACCTGTTTGCTTGATCGGCCGCACGCTCACTCGCCCGTCGCTCGACCACTCGACCTCTCTGCCCGGCCGGCAACACGCTCACTCAACTGTTGCTTGGCTGCTCGACCTCTCTGCCTAGTGGGTCATACGCTCACTCGCCTGCCGCTTGACCAATCGACCTCTCTGCTGAGCCGGTCGCACGCTCACTCGGCTGCCACTCAAAGTCCAACTAGGTCGACGGGCCGACCAGATAGTTTGCGTGAAGTCCAGCTAGGTCAACGGGCTGACCTGATAGCTGACACGAAGTCCAGACAGGTCGACAGGTCGACTGGATGTTTGGCACGAAGTCCAGCTAGGTCGACGGATTGGCCTGATAGCTGGCATGAAGTCCAGACAAGTCAATGGACTGACCGGATGTCTGGTAGGTAAGTTAAGGTAAGTCACTAGAGGGGAGTGACTTGGTGAGGATGCGTTCCCCATTCGAGGGAAGAGTAGATATTGATCCAACTTAGAACCATTTCGGGAATCTAAGTTGAGATCGTGACTAGATTCTGGTCTCGAGGAGATAGAATCTAATTACTACCATTCTGAATATAATTGTGTTAACACTTTGTTTTACAGGGTAGTATAAATTGTATTTTACCTTGGACTAACATTTTCTTGCAGGAAAAAGGTGTGCTGGAAAATGATGGTCTAGGCGTCCAGAAGGTAAATCTTATCTCGACAGCTTAGAGCGCGCTGATTGGTTGGCCGACGCCATGGTCCAGGTGCTCGGAAGGGATCCGGCGCCCGGAGCACTCCTATAAAAGAAGGCCTCCACCAGAGCTTCAACAACAACTCTCTTCTGTGACTGCTCTCGTGGGCGCTGTTGGAGCAATCCCAATGGTCCGTGGGACCATGTGTTTTGGTGTTTGGGCAAAGGGTTTAAGTTAGGTTTACCCTCATTATTTGATATGTGTACTTGAGTTGTGCAGGACTGCAGGTGACACATGTGACTCAGGTTGACGGCTTCGAGTCCGATGAAGGATGACATTGAGGACAAGCCGCGAGCTTGAATGCATCTGAGGGACCGTGGACAAGGCAGCAAGGACAAGGGCCAAGGGAAGCGACTTCTAGGCATACGCGAAGGATGACATTGGGACGAGCCGCGGGCTTGGATGCATCCGAGGGATGAGAGTCAAAGGAAGTAGGCTTGAAGGCAAGAGGTCAAGGCTGCAAAGAAGAGTCAAGTGAGTCGTGAGGGTCCGAGTGCGAGAGAAATATACTCGGGATGGGAAACCCTAAGTTTAGGGTTGTACCAGTCGACTGGTACTGGAACCAGTCGACTAGGGGTGAGCACAGAGAGGTTCTATGCCTGAAATGGCTGGGATCAGTCGACTGGTCCTGGGACCAGTCGACTGGTAGATAGCCGTTGGAGTGTTGTTGGACTGGCACCAGTCGACTGGTGTAAGGACCAGTCGACTGGTAACGGGCAAATCAACAAGGCTGATTTCCCCAAGCTCTATAAGAAGGAGCTTGGGATGGCCGGCCAACCTGACGAAATTAGACTTAGTTAAGGTCTAATTAGTAGTTTACAAGTGCTCAAGAGTTTTCCTTGTGTCCAAGAGGTCTTGGTGAGTTTGTGGTGAGGTTTCTCCACCCACAAGGAGGTTTGAGTTAGCAGGAGGTCTTCCGGGGAGTAATCCACCGACGGATAGGGATCGTCCACCTTACGGACACGCCGTGGAGTAGGAGCTTTATCTCCGAACCACGTAAATCAGCGCGTGTTAGTTTGCTTGCTCTTTCTTGTTCTTTGTATTTGTATTTAGCTTTCGTATTTGTGTTTGTATTATTTGTATTCCGCTGCACAACTAACAAATACTTAGAAAGTGAGCGATTTGGGGGCGCCGTCTATCGAACCCCCCCTTCAAGCCGACCGTAAGATCCTCCAACAAGTGGTATCAGAGCAAAGGTCGTACTTCACCGAACTAATCGCGGAGAAGAGCAAATACAAGAAGATGACCGGCTTGATTGAACCTCCAAAGTTTGAAGGAGAAAGCCTTGAGGACATCACCTATTGGATGATGAAGATGGAGATCTTCTTCGACACGGATTGGGATATCATGATGGTGATCAAGAAACCGTTCGAAGTCCCGAAAGACAAGAAAGGGAAGAAGCTCCGACCACGACATTAGACGGAGGAGCAAACCACACGATCAAAGGCAAACGATAAGGTAATATCTATTTTGATTAATATTTTGCCTAATGACGTGATGAGCCGTGTAGGTAAATACGAGAACGGCCACGATTTGTGGAGCAAAATAAAGAAGGTTCAATGGGAAGAATTTTTGCCTACACAAGAAGAAGAAGAAAAATCCGAAGAAAGTGATGAAGTGGTCCAAGAGAAGAAGAATGACCAATCGGATGTGGAGCTCAAGGAGTTGGGCTTAGTAGCTCAAGAAGAGGAGGTGGAGCAAACGGAAGTTGAGTCACGCTCAACATCCGAGGAGGAGAAGGAAGATGAGGCATCATCTACATCCTCAAGAATTGAAGAAGATTCCAAGACAAGTGAAGAAGAAGAAGTCTTGGAAGTCAACATAGCAAGCACCTCCACCGAAGTGAAGTCAAAGAACAACATAATTTGCTTCGGTTGCAATGAAAAAGGACACTACAAGAGTAGGTGTCCATTGGGTAAGAGAGAGGTATCTCCTAAACTCAATTCAATTCATTTGGAGTCTAATTTGAGTTGTAGGAAGAAGAAGGAGAAGAAGCATATTAGATGCTTCACGTGTGGAGAAATGGGTCATTACCACACCAAATGCCCAAAGAAGAAAGAGCTCAAGAAGTTGGCACATTTGAAGATGTGGGAAAAGAAGTGGAGGAAGGATGGAGGCTCATGTCAAGGGGGAGCTCCAAAGGTAAAGGGTAAGGTAAATCCTAATTTAAATTTGAAGTCAAATTTAAATTCCTCCATGCATGTTAGGAAAAATAATGTTAATCATTATATGCTTATGCAAAATTTTGGTTTCAAATATCATGATAGGAGTAGGGTAATTGTAGATCAAAACCCTAGGAGACCCATTCATGAAAAATCTAGAAATGGTAGACCTAAGGAGACCCAAGGCATTAATCCCAAGAAGGGGAGGCACATGCCTAGAAAGGGTAGGTCTAGGAATGTCCAAGGTGGACATGTTGACTCTAGGGTTAGGAACCTAGAAAGGGAAAATCAAGCTTTGAAGTCAAAGCTTGATAATTTGGAGAAATTCCTTAAGAGATTCACTATTGGATCTAAAGGATTAAATATGGTGTTGGGTAGTCAAAGACCCGACAATGATAGATCGGGCGTGGGATACCGATATAGTCCCTCCAAGGTCAAAAGGAGACCATGTACTAGGGTGGCACATGATAAGGGCAAGGGAGAGTCATCCAAGGCCAATAAAAAGAAATATGCTAGGGTTGCATATGATTATGGCAAGGATGATGTGTCCAAGGTCAAGAAGATAAGGAGATCTTCTAAGGGACATCATTGTGATTGGTCACAATAGATGAGTCACCTAGGGAGGTGACTAAGGTAAAGAGCTCTAGGGAGAGCTCCAAGAGTCAATTTGGGACCCATGGTCAATGGATCTTAGGTGGGTTCTACTTGGGGGTCTACAGGATCCATGGAGTGTGCCAAATGGTTTAGAGACGGACTTGAATCTCAAACCTAGGGATTTGGCACACATGGATTATGTTTCATGCAAGGAAATATGACATTAGGGTCATTTTGCATGATAATTGGTTTTGGATGTATAGATGCCATATAAACCAATGCTAGGGATGCATTGTGGGTTGATATGGACAAATACATCAAGAGGAAGCCAAAACTAGGACTTTAGGTCAAGGTTCAATTGAACCATTTAGCTAGTTTTGGATTTTGTTTCAATCTTAGGATTGGTGATAGATACATTTTGTAATGTATTTTTCCCAAGTAGATAATGGTACAATAGATCTCTCCACAAAATTTGGAGATTTTTAGAGGTCTAGGGAATTTCTGGTGCATTTCTGAAGTTGGTCTGAAAAGGTTGATTTTTTCAGAAATAGGGTGTCAGTCGTCTGGTACAGATACCAGTCGACTGGTAACAATGTTTTTGAGCACAAAATGTCTCTGTAAGCTCATTTTATCGATACCAGTCGACTGGTGCCGATACCAGTCGACTGGTAACAGTGTTTTTCGACCACAAAATGGTTCTGTAAGGTTACGTCGAAGGGGGCAGTCGACTGATACTTGGGACAGTCGACTGATACCAGCCTGAAAGTATTTTTCAGCACTGTTCTTGACCATGTCAACTCGTTTAGATGTATGAGATCCATGGAGGATAAATACATGAGTTTAGGGTCAGTTTGGATGATAAGTGTTCAACAATTGGGATATTGCTGGAGAAATTTTTGGATGTTAGGAAAGGGGGAGAAGTAAGGTTTAGTTGGGAAAACCTGAAAGTGCCTTTGCGTAGGGGGAGCCTTGGGATGGGTTCTTAAAAATCCCTGTGGGAAAATTCCTAGCTCAATGGGGAGCATAGGTGTAGGGGGAGCCTTGGGATAGGTTTCAATGCATGTTTGCATTTTGTTTCGGCGGTTGCCAAGTGTGTAGCCTTAGCAACGTAAGTCCATTCGGCGGTGTAAGTCCAAGTGTGTAGCCTTGGCAACGTAAGTCCATTCGGTGGTGTAAGTCCAAGTGTGTAGCCTTGACAACGTAAGTCCATTTGTTTTAGCATATTGTTTTGCTATTTGTTTTCCCTAACTTAAACGTATTGCCAAACACCAAAAAGGGGGAGATTGTTGGAGCAATCCCAATGGTCCGTGGGACCATGTGTTTTGGTGTTTGGGCAAAGGGTTTAAGTTAGGTTTACCCTCGTTATTTGATATGTGTACTTGAGTTGTGCAGGACTGCAGGTGACACATGTGACTCAGGTTGACGGCTTCGGGTCCGATGAAGGATGGCATTGAGGACAAGCCGCGAGCTTGAATGCATCTGAGGGACCGTGGACAAGGCAGCAAGGACAAGGGCCGAGGGAAGCGACTTCGAGGCATACGCGAAGGATGACATTGGGACGAGCCGCGAGCTTGGATGCATCCGAGGGACGAGAGCCAAAGGAAGTAGACTTGAAGGCAAGAGGTCAAGGCTGCAAAGAAGAGTCAAGTGAGTCGTGAGGGTCCGAGTGCGAGAGAAATGTACTCGGGATGGGAAACCCTAAGTTTAGGGTTGTACCAGTCGACTGGTACTGGAACCAATCGACTGGGGGTAAGCACAGAGAGGTTCTGTGCCCGAAATGGCTGGGATCAGTTGACTGGTCCTGGGATCAGTCGACTGGTCCTGGGACCAGTCAACTGGTAGATAGTCGTTGGACTGGCACCAGTCGATTGGTGCAAGGACCAGTCGACTGGTAACGGGCAAATCAGCAAGGCTGATTTCCCCAAGCTCTATAAGAAGGAGCTTGGGATGGCCGGCCAACCTGACGAAATTAGACTTGGTTAAGGTCTAATTAGTAGTCTACAAGTGCTCAAGAGTTTCCCTTGTGTCCAAGAGGTCTTGGTGAGTCTGTGGTGAGGTTTCTCCACCCACAAGGAGGTTTGAGCTAGCCGGAGGTCTTCCGGGGAGTAATCCACCGACGGATAGGGATCGTCCACCTTACGGACACGCCGTGGAGTAGGAGCTTTATCTCCGAACCACGTAAATCGGCGCGTGTTGGTTTGCTTGCTCTTTCTTGTTCTTTGTATTTGTATTTAGCTTTCGTATTTGTGTTTGTATTATTTGTATTCCGCTGCGCAACTAACAAATACTTAGAAAGCGAGCGATTTGGGGGCGTCGTCTATCCAACCCCCCCCCTTCAAGCCAACCGCAAGATCCTCCAACAGGCGCTGCTTCCAAGAAGCTATTGCTACGCTGCGAAGCCTCTCCGACAACCAGTGATTAAGTCTTTATTTTCTTGTTGTCGATATTTTCATTCTATAAATTCTTATACTTATTACGATTTATTAGTGATTGCCCAATGAAAATATTCTCACGTGCGGACCTTGGAGTAGGAGTCGCCGAAGGCTCCGAACTAAGTAAAATTGGTTTGTGTTAACGTTATGATTTTTATCTTTCCGCTGCGTACTTGATTTAATAATGAATTTTTTAACGATCGCTATTCCCCCCCCCCCCCCCCCCCCTTCTAGTATTTTCACGATCCAACACCTAAGGTATACTCGTGAATATGAACTGCTCTATACTAGATATCCTGCTATGATCGAAGGATACAACGATGCAAGTTGGATATCTGATATAAAAGACTCTAAGTCTACGAGTGGATATGTAGTCACTCTAGGAGGTGCAATCATTTCCTAAAAAATCTTCTTAGCAAACAGTAATAACCAGATATACGATGAAATCTGAGTTTATAGCTCTTGACAAATGTGGTGAAGAGACTGAATGACTATGGTAATTCTTAGAAGATATTTCAAGATGGTCAAAACCTGTGTCGGTAATTTGCATACATTGCGATAGTTAATCAATAATTGGTCGGACACAGAGCCATCTGTATAATGATAAGTCTAGACATATACGTCACAGACATAATACCATTAGACAACTACTCTCAATGGGAGTTACCACTGTTGACTATGTGAAGACAAAGGATAACTTAGCAGATCCATTAACCAAAGGGTTAAACAAAGAGTTAGTTGCAAACTCATCGCGAGGGATGAATTTGATGCCATTGTTAGTGATCAGTGTAGAGGACATCCAACTTATACTGACTAGAGATTCCAAGAACTAAGTTCAAAGGGACAACTAATTTGCACTAACAAGACACACTGTGGGGGATAACCCAATAAAATAGTGAATGGACCAGAGTAAGCCGATGGGCTTTTAATGATCAAGAAGAGTAGACGGTTACTCTCGAGAGATCACCTATGTGAGAAAGAAGTTGGGCTGCTTCAAAGAGAATTGGAGGCACAATTCTTAGAGCTTTTCACAGAACCAAGCGTGTTCATGGCCAAGAACTAACACACTAATGAGAATTGAGTTGTATCAGGGAGAGTCTTGGGTGAGATTTGTCAATGCTTACATAGATGGTAGAACAGTTCAAGAACATCATGTCTACTGTCAGCCAGTATATAAACAGATCTTCACAAGTGAAGATCAAAGGGTAAACCTACCTATCCTATACTTGACTCAACTAGTGAATGTTATCACATACCCTGTATTCCATTCATGTGGGAGATTGTTAGAAATGTTAATAGAATAAAGAAGTGGAGACGAGAAGACTCTGTTGTGCAAGAGTTGTTAGTCTCACATTAGAAATCTCTTGGTTTTATTGTTGATTTAAATTATGGCATATGTATTGATGTTGTAAACAAATGCATGAGGAGAGACTCTCTCTTACCCGTGGGTGTGAATGAGGGGTGCAAATCCAAGGCCCAAATTGCACTTAACCATGTTGACTCGTGTGCAAGCATGACTTGTGCTCGTCGAATGTCGGACTGGTCAGGGCAAAGTTTACCCAAGTAGAACAACTAACATTTTGACATGTAAATCTTTTTGCTGCTTATTTAATGCAGAATTTAAATGGTCGAGTGAAACATTGGCTTTTCACAGCTCAATGAGTAATGATCGTTGATCGACCATTGGCGTTGCCAATTGGTCTGAGCTCCTATATAAGGAGACGACAATCATTAGCAAAAGAGGTTACGTACACAAAAAGCTGGAGCTTCCACCTACGATTCCTCTCCAGTGTCATGCATCTCTTGCTCGACGGAGTGCTCGTGATAACAGTTGAGTACCACTTAGCTCACCGTGACCACCAGTACTTGGTAGGAATCACGGTTGTATCTTGGAAAACAGACGACCTGAGTAAACCTCGAAGCACAGCTGGCGGTGGAGTGAATATGTTTCAAGGAAACTACGACTATCGCAAGCCTTGGTTCATTCGCCCGCTCGGCCTCTCTACCTCGCCAGCCACTTGCTCACTTAGTCGCTCGGTTTTTCTGCCCAGCTGGTCGAATGCTTGCTTGACCGCACGCTTACTTGATTGCCCGCTCGACCGCTCGGCCTCTCTGCTCGGCCGGCCGCACGCTCACTCGGTCGCTGCTTAGCCACTCGACTTCTTTGCCCGGCTGACCGCATGCTCACTCAACAACCCGCTCAGCCACTTGGCCTCTCTGCCCGCCCGGCCGCCGGTTCACCCTCTCAGCCACTCGGTTTCTCTGCCCGACTGGCCACTTGGCAGCTTCGCTCGTTCGACCCTTCACTCGCTCGACCGCTCGCTGGCCCAACCGCTCGGTTTTTCTGTCCGCCCAGCCAAATACTTGATTGGCCGCTCATTCGCTTGGCTGTTCATTTGTTCAGCCTCTTCGCTAGCTCGGCTGCACGCCCTTCCAGCCGTACGCTCGCTTGGTCATTCACTCGCTCAACCTCTTCATCGGCTCGGCTGCTCGCCCGTCCTACCGCATGGTCGCTCAGCCGCTCACCCGCCCGGCTACACACCCATCCAGTTGTACGCTTGCTCTGCTCGCTCAATGACTCGGCCTCACTACTCTGTCGGCTGCTCTGCCCGATCGGGCACTTGCCCAGATCTACGACTGGATCCGCTCGGCCATTGTGCAATCTGTATTCAGTATAGTAAAAATTAGTCTTTACTGACGGTCTGAAATTATTAGTGCAGATCATCTTGACATATAAATTAAATTAAATTCAATGTAATTTAAATTTAATTAATTTGTAAAATATCCTACAGATGGTTTGTCTAACCCTTTGATCCTTAGAAGCTTAAAATGGAGTTAGAAAATGAGGTCGGTTATGCGATCCAAGTCAATTACAGACCCAACTAAGGGCATTCACAGGTTCAGAAATGGGACAGTAATGGCCATGGACTACTTTGAGATTCTGAGAAGCTTCAAATCAAGTTAGAACATCAGGATGTCTTGGGTCAACTTCAAGGGTTGCCTAAGATGCGAGCTACCGAAGTTGCTGACGGTAGTAATGAAGTCCTCTACCTCCTTGAAGACGAATCCAGGTAAAGCAGACGGTGGTGATACCGGTAACGAAGAAGTCAAAATTTATTTTTCACATTAAAATTAATTTATAAAATGATTTTTCAAATTTTTTCTATAATTTTTAGTGGATTTATAGTCATGGACCGTTAGGGGTAAACGATCGAAATTAAATAATAAAACTAAAAATATACAAATTAAATCTCATTTATCATATGTGTCAATATTAAATATTTTATTTTATTTATAATAAACACGTAAATCTTAAATATTTTCCTTTTATGAATATTTGTAAAGATTTTTTTTTTACCTTTTTTTTTTCTTTTTAACAAACACACCAATATCTAATATTTTCTGATGTGGAATACATCAATCAATGATTCAACATTACCGTCAGAAAATTCTTATATGATCTATGGTTAAAAAAAATAATTTAATAACTATTGATACGATTATGATAGAGTGAATTCAGCGCATGACGGGTAGTCAGAGTCAAGATAATGTGGCAATTAAAGCTTCATCCTCTCACCTAGCTTTGATTGACCGTCTAATGCTAAGGTTCTTAGATTTAATCCGACTGAGTTATAAGCCGATCGGGGAGATTGGCCTTATTGTCGATCGAACATGATGAGTTTAGTGCCCCAACGATGACTGACTCCTATAGTGTCCTAAAGATGGTCAGCCCTTGAAATCGACCGAGATAAAGGATAGTCGGCCTTATGTGTCGACCAGAATGACCGAGCCACTCCACAATAGATCAACCATGAGTATGGTCAGGGGAAGGCCAAACTCCGCACTTCGTGCGAGTCTCCCTGTATACACCTAGACGACCCTAATTGGCGAACGCAT
Source organism: Zingiber officinale (assembly GCF_018446385.1). Taxonomy (NCBI): domain Eukaryota; kingdom Viridiplantae; phylum Streptophyta; class Magnoliopsida; order Zingiberales; family Zingiberaceae; genus Zingiber; species Zingiber officinale. The sequence goes on from NC_055999.1 coordinate 4,133,242, forward strand.
TAATCGGTTTCCATGCAATAGTATGTGTGTGTATCCATCCAGTTGTAAAGTCGAAATAAGTTCATACTCCCAGGCCGTACAGAAAATCGGTCGGGTATAATGCAGCCCAACTTAATACATTAACCGAACTGCTCAAAATGCAGCTCCATTTCTCGGGGCAGCCCATTATAGGCTTGGTCGGCTATAAAGACAACCAGGCCTATAGCATCTAGCCTCATATTACTGCTCGGACGTATTTCCAACAAAGCATAGGTTATCAAAAGAACTTTTAGGAAGCATGGGGTGTCGTACTATTTTTCAAAATGAATGCCTCAATGCTACACAGAATATAATCAAGCGGTTAATACCGAGATAGATATAAAGGCAGTCGACCCTATCGGCTTGTCAAGATACAGGCAGTATAATACACAACAGGATAGATTATATGGAATGTAACCGAGCAGCTCAATAGAGACGGTCGGCCTTAAGGACCGGCCAAGATATACTTGGCAGACAACATCCTAACAACCTATCAGAATAACAACTATGTGTTAGAGAATATTCTTCTAGAAAATTCTTTGAGTACCATCGTGTCTTCCATCAGCAGACCAATTATAACAGCATATTCTTTCAACAGCCTCAACAATAACAGAAGCTATAAAAGACAAAAGAGGTACACATGTGGGAAAGGGAAAGATTCCTTGAAGGATTATTGCACATCACCTGGGTTGTACGTTTTCCTTTACCTAACAAACTCTAACACACTTTGTTACCTCATGATTACGGAGGTTATGTGAGGTGGTATATAAAGGAGGAGTCCTCTCCGTGGTTGAGGTACGTTCTCTGAATATCTGTAACTTATGTAGGTGCAGCGGAGGCCGGCAAGAGGGGGTGAATTGCCTGAAAACAAAAGTATACGCTCCTCAGAATTTTCAACTCAAAATAAAAGCAACTATAATAAGAATAAAACAAAAAGGAAACAGAAATAAACCAGAGACTCGGGAATTAACCTGGTTACAACCAAGAATATTGTTAATCCAGGGCGATGAAAAGCACGCACTAAGAAAGTCTCCTTTACTGTAGGCGGAGAAGCCTTTTTACACACTGAGAAACTCACAAGCTGCTAGGAATTGATTACAAAGTTGAATACTGAGTTGATTTCTAATTCCTAGCTCTAGGGGCCTTTATATAGCTTCTGGAAAATCTATCTCGAAGATCTAAGGCGCCTCCAATAAAGGTCCAAGGCGCCTCCAACGAGTGTGTGGATAAAACTTTATCCGAAAGCTAAACGATCAGTTTGGCCAGGTCCGAGGCACCTTCAACTGGCATTGAAGGCGCCTTCAAGGTGAAGGCGCCTTCAATGCCTAATGAAGGCGCCTCCATCAGTGCAGTGACTCCAGCTGCTCTTTTTCGTTTGCTTCCGAAGCTCCGTTCTTTTGGGTGATTCCGACCAACCAGAATAGGGCTCACCCGAACCCAATTCCTGGCCTTCTCCTAGAGCAGCCTTCCTCCCCGGCTTAACATTCCTCGAACGTCGTGCACGTTCTTCTCGCCCACCGGTGTACTCTTCCGCAGCTCTCTCATCCTTCGGACGCACCGAGCCCGTCAGCTCCCTTCCCGTGTCGTCCTTCTCGCTAGCTGCGTCTTCTGCTCGACTTCCTCCGCTCCTAAGCTCCTGCACACTCAGACACAGGGATCAAACACAAAGCAGGACCTAACCAACTTGGTTGATCACATCAAAACACCCACGGGGTCTAACAACTTACTCTCGCAGACACATTCTCTACTACTCTTCGTTCACGCATCTAGACTCGTACTGACTTAAGCGTCAGAGGACCTTTGCCAGGGACTCCCCCTAGTTTCTAGGCACTAATGTTTTGTTGTCTCATCTTCGTGTGCGTAAGATCAAAAGGAAGCTTTTCCAAGGAGTAAAAGGTCTTCTACCAGTCAGCTATCAAGCCACCGTGCCCAACTCGCCATCCCTGCAGTTTCCAGTTAGAATCAAATTTAACATCATCTATGGGAACTTTTGTTTGAATATGAGAATCAGAGATGCAGGAAGCTGGAAGACTCACTATTGTTATCTTAACGCTAGAAGATCTAGATTTGCTCATTAATGCATGAGCACAAAAATTACTGCAGCAATAGCAACAACAACAAGTGGCTACCGGTGGCACCCTACCGCCACCCAATCTCGTCATATCAACAAAAGCCCATCAGAGGGATAGAGGAGTTGGGGAGGAAGGCCTAGTTCCCTTGCCGCGAGTGTCCCACTCACCATTTCCACACCATCGCATGCTTTTTTGCACGTCGCCCGAGCACTTTGGCCAAGGAGGACTACATCAAGAATCCTTTGGAGAAGTGTCTTTCCGAGAAGGACGCAGGGGAAAAGCTCTAGAAACTTGCAACTGTCCTGAGTACAAGCAAATTAGCATCCTGTTCTCTCAAAGCTCAAAGGGTGCTCGAGGATAAATGACCGAAACCTTATCAATCCTTGGCAATAGAGGAATACTCAGGGTCAACAGATCCTGAGGATCATCTTCTCAAATTTAAACATACTATCCTTTTGCATCAATTCACCGACAGGTTAAAGTGATGAGTCTTCATCACTACCCTCAGTGGTTCGGCACAAAGATGGTTTCAGAGGCTAACAGCTAAATTCATTCACAGTTTTAAAGATTTCCGCAAAGCTTTTCTTCACCACTTTGCCAGCAGCTGACGTTACCAAAAGACTCTCCTGGGTCTTTTATCACTTAAACAGGGGCCCAAGAAATCACTGAGAGCCTATATTAAAAAGTTTAATCAAGTAATTATGGACGTCCCTACAACCACTATTGAGATTCTGGTGAGCACCTTTACCCAAGGGCTTAGCAATAATGATTTCTTCATCTCCTTGGTTGGGAGAGCTCTAAGGAACTTTGATCATATACTAGACCGGGCGACTGAATTCATCAATGTCGAAGAGGCACAAGCCGCCCAGTGGAAAGAGATCACTACACCAGCTCTGGTGACTGAGCACCGAGTCTTACCCACTCCTCCGCCTAGTGGACCCCGAACGGGTCCTCAACCCTGACATCAAGAACCACAGCCTCAGGCAGTACAGCATATAGAGGTCGAGTGGGAAAGATATTCTGAGCCCCCTCATGAAGCTCCCCTGGGCGCCCCCACAAGGTTGCATGGTGTGCTCTCATCAAAACTCGATCCAACAAAAGTTATCCATCAACAGGTGATCATGACGTAGGTCCACCAATCATCGCACTCCAGCTCACCGTGCAGATCGATTTTTGGCCGTCCGGGTGCCTGGAGCAACTCCGAGCGCCCGGACCGCGGGGGCGCCTGGACAAGCACCCTGCCCGGGCGAAGCCTTCCCGGACGCTCGGAGTAGTTCCGAGCAGTAGGACTCCGGGCATCTAGACCAACTTTTTCCAGCAACTTTCTTTTCTATAAAATAAAGTTAGTTCAAGAAAAATAATATAAATAATGTATGATTTTGATAGCATTCGGACTGCCCGGTTCTGACTGTGAGTTTTGCTAAAACTCTAGGTTGGACCGACACCTGCTATTCCCTCTTTGGGCAATGTGTCCTCACCTACTCCTCTCAAGAGAAATTACCTTTTGCTAGACCGGTCCTGCAGACTGTCTGGACTTTTGCTCAACGTCCAAGACTTCAGGACTTCATACTGAACATCTGATCCATGACCCATCTAGTCTTACATCTGGTGTCCGCGACCCCTAGGATTTTCACCTAAAGTCCTCGACTCTAGAATTTCACCCAAAGTCCTCGACCCACCAAGACTTTGCCTAGTCCCTAGACCAGGACTTCGTTGCCTAACTGCAGCTAGGACTTTCCATCTGTCTAGCCTCAACTAGGACTTTCCTTTGGCTAAGATCACTTAGGACTTTTCTTCACTATCAGTTTAACTTGTTAGAACAACAATAACACTTAACTTAGAACCATTTTCCATAATCAAAACTCAGGTTCAATCGTCTAGTGCTCCCAACACCAACAAGTCGGGCCCGTCTCGGACTCCTATGTGATCGATCGAGTTATAAGTGAGCGTGCTCTCGTGACTCAGAGAAATCCAAAAATTATAGCCCCCGGGCCTCCAGCCAGGCCTATCCTAGACTCCCATGTGACCGACTAGGTTATAAGTAAGCATGCTCTTGCAACTCAGAGAAATCCAGAAATTATAGCCCCCTGAGTCTCCGGCTGGGGTCATCCCAGACCTTTGTGCGATTCGCTGGGTTATAAGCGAGCATGCTCTTGCCACTTAGAGAAATCTAGAAATTATAGCCCCTGAGCCTCCGACTAGGCTTGTCCCAGACTCTCGTGCGATTGGTTGGGTTATAAGCGAGTATGCTCTCGCGACTCAGAGAAATTCAGAAATTATAACTCTTGAGCCTTCAGTCGAGCCCGTCCTAGACTCCTGTGCAATCAGCCAGATTATAAATGAGCATGTTCTCGTGACTCAAAAAAATCCAAAAATTATAGCCCTCGTACCTCTTGCCAGGCCCATCCCAGACTCCCATGTGATTGGCCGAGTTATAAGTGAACATGCTCTCGCGACTTACAGAAATCCAGAAATTATATCCCCCATGCCTCCAGTCGGGCTTGTCCCAGACTCCCGTGCAATCAACCGAATTATAAGCGAGTATGCTCTCGTGCTTATCCATTCCAGATTTTTAAAATTCCTATTCAGTATCATTATCCTGCCCGGTTCTATTATGCAGTCCGACAAGCATTGATAAATAAAAACTATTGGCTGCTATATTCTAAATTCTTGAGCCATCACTCAGGTTATAAGCAAATAGGTCTTCACACCTTCAAATGTTGAAATCTTAAGTCCTCCAACAGATTCTGATTATACTATTATTATTTTATTCGGCCAGATTATCATGCCTGGTGGTGTTACTCTATATACTTTATTGTTTAGCCCAGAGATCTATTGTGAAGAATCCATTCGCAATCCCATTATTAAATGGTTGCGATTATTTGGCATGATGGATATGCTAGGTATGATTACCTCATCCGGGACACAGTCAGTCTGACTGGTGATTATGAAGAGGTCGCTCAGATATTATTTCATAAATGTGCTACGAGGTCAGTTTCTCAGATTATCTTTATTACCTCGCTCCTTCTATGGTGTGGATTAAAAAATAACTAAAAAATATCGATGGTTTTAGAGAAAGGTGGGAGATATGCAAAAAAAAAAAAAAAACAGGTGTGATTTAACAATGTTCAATTCACTTTTTAACATTTTGAATTATGCTTTACAACCACTTAGAGGCTATGGCATGAAAAATATGTTGGTGCAGGGAACATCAGATGATCGAACTTGTGTTTTGATAATGGCAAAGGAGTTTAAAGTTTAGTTGTCTTGTTGTCTAATAAGTTGAATTAAGTGTGTAGGAAAGTCTTAAGTGATCTTAGGCAAAGAAAAGTCCTAGCTGCAGTTAGGCATGTGGAAAGTCTCACCTATGGTTAGGAAACGAAGTCCTAGTCTAGGGGACTGGGTGAAGTCTTGGGGGATCAAGGACTTTGGGCGAAATCCTAGAGTTGAGGACTCTAGGTGAAAATTCTGGGGGTCATGGACACTAGGTGGAAGATTAGACGGGTCATGGAGCAGACGCCCAACATGAAGTCCCAAAGTCTTGGATGCTGAGTAAAAGTCTAGACGATCTGGAGAATCGGTTTGGCAAAAGGTAATTTTTCCTGAGAGGAGTAGGTGAGGACATGCTCCCTGAAGAGGGAACAACATGCGTCGGTCTGACCTAGAGTTTCTACGAAACTCAAAGTCAGGATCGGATAGTCCACAGGTTGTCAAAACTTATCTTTCTTTAAATATTATTATCGGGACTAACCTTGTTTTGTAGAAAGTGGAAGCTAGAAACATAGTGGTCTAGGCGCCCAGAGTTGCTCCGAGCGCCCAGGATGCTTCAGTGAAGAGGCGCCATGGCAAGTTACCTGGTCAAGCGCCCTGGCGGTCCAGGCGCCCAGAGTAGCTCCAAGCACCCGGACGACCAAATTTCATTGACTTACTGAGTTGGAGCATGACGACTGGCGGACCCACGTCAGCAGTCCAGGCGCCCAGACGTGGATAAACTTTAGGGATGAAGTTTTGACAAGAGCACGCTATGTTAGCACGGTCTAGGTGCATGAGAGGGGATCCAGGCACCCGGAATGGGCTATAAAAGAATGCTTCAACCAATGGCTCAACAATAACATTCCGAATAACTTTCGCTTCTTTGTGCTTCTCAGAAAATACCTCCTCAACGTCCGAAAGCTGCGCTGACGATGATTGCACTAAAGATTTAATCCTCCAAGTCGTTAATATTATTTTTATTCAAGTTTCTTGTGTTCAAATTGTAATCATCTATTGTAACTTTCTGATTGATTAGTATTTACCCAACGAAAGCACTCTCACGTGCGGGTCTTGGAGTAGGAGTCGCTATAGGTTCTGAACCAAGTAAAACTTAGTCAAGTTAGCATTGTTCTTTTGTTTATTTCTTTATTTCGCTGCCTTTACTCTCTCCAATTGTTTTAAAATGAACATGAAAGCCACGAGATGTCTTTACTCTCCAATTTCGCTGCCTTTACCCTTCCCCCCTTTCTAGCGCATCTCAATCCTACAAAATATGGGTATGCACTCAGTCAAACTCACTTAAGATGTCTTTGGGAGCTCTCTATTGAGCTGATGATGATCTATGAATCGCGGGGGAGGTTCTGTATACAAATAGTCACCCTCCCTTAATTGTCTAGCAGCTCCCTCAGTCACATAGGTTAGTGTCTTAGAGGTGCGCTTGGTGAATGTTGTCCCAAGATTAGGAGAATTGAGAGAAGCCTTTTGTTTAGCCTCAAAACGTTCATCCTCTCCAGCCTTGTACATCTCCAGCTCAGCCTTGGTCAAGTTAGGTCGATTTGTAGCCATCCCAACATGGTCATTTATGCATCTAATTTTTTTTGTTATTCCAATATCGTTAAGTCCTTGGAATAAAATGTAGTGATTTGTGTAGAGAAGCTAGCCATGTGAGAAGTCCTTAATTCCTCTAGCAAGGCAGTTTTTTTATCTAGATCTGAAACGACCTTGACTCTCATAGCCCTCTCTGCTCGAAGCTGAGACTCTCTAGTTTATAATAAGATTTCCAACATTTTCTTGTCCGTATAACAAGACTATGCTAATAGTTGAGATTCCTTCAGATTTTGTCTCATACTTGAGAGGTCCCTAACCTGAGCTTCAACCTCTCCTCGTAAGATAGTCACTTCAGTGTTGGGAACAAGTATTGTAGATTCTAATTATTCTACTCGTCCTCTCAAAACTTTGTTGGCGCGCTCTAAGTCCACGGTCATTTGGCTTAAGTGCATCCCAGAAGCAAAAAAAACTAAAAAAGAACAAGGAGTCTTAGTACATAAGGTATGTTAATGAAATCTTAGGTAATGAGGTATACCAAATTATAAGCTTAACACGGTAGCATTCAAGGCATGTTCATCTGTGTCCGTTGGTACAGTAGATCCTCTTGACTATTCACGAGCCTTTAACCAAGATTCGACTAAGGGACCGTTTAACTTTAATACCCCATAAAAAGATAAAGTTGTTGGTGCAATTTACACTAATGGTCTAACTCAAGTTTTGATGAATAACAAATGAGTTAAGTTAGGTCTTTTTGTGATTTAATTATTTTACCAAGTGTGCAAGAGTTGAAGGGTCTAGAGGACCGTACATCAGGCTAAAATTTAGTTAGGTTTGTAGGACCCGATAGCTGGTGCAAAGTCCAGATAGGTCAAAGGGCCAACTTGATATCTGGTAGGAAGTCCGGTTAGGTTCGTGAGACCTAACAACTGACAAAAGTCCAATTGCGTCTGCGGACCTGACAACTGACATGAAGACTTGGTGGGTCAAGAGCCTAGTCAATCTATTACAAGTTAGTAAATGAAGGTAAATCACTGGAGGAGAGTCACCCAGTGAGGGCGTGTCTCGGTTGAGAGGCAGTAAGCGTCGATCCAATTTAAGTCCATTTTAGATCCCTAAACAAAGACCTTGAGTAGTTCCTGATCCAAGAAGGACAGGAGCTAATTATTACTGCTTATTATTACTATACTAACTTTGTGTTGCAGGCTGAATGCTTCACTTTTGGACTATCACATTTTACATGGCAAAGGGAGCATAAAAGGCCTCGGGTGAACAATACCAGAGGCACCTTCTAGGTGAAGGAAGGTGCCTTTGCACTGTTCCTTTAGTGCATAGAAAGCGCCTTCTGCAAGATAAAGTTCAGAACTCATCGGCAATAAGGAGCGAAAAACTTGGGCTCAGATTTCTCAGGTTGGAGGCGCCTTCAAGCTTATGGAAGACACCTTCCACACCCTTTATAAGGGCATCTCGACCAAGCTTCAAAACACAACTCATATACAAGCTTCTACGCTTCCAATTGAGGTTCTGACTGCTCCGACTTCTTGCTATGACTCTACTGTTAGGATCTTTCGTACGGCTAGAGAGGGGGGTGTGAATAGCCGCCCCAAATCGCTCTCGTTTCTTCCTACAATTAGGTTAGTCGCAGCGGAAAATACAAAGAAACGAAAGAGAAGAAAACCAAACCTTAACACGAGGATGTAACGAGGTTCGGAGATTAGGGCTCCTACTCCTCGGCGTGTCCGTAAGGTGGACGAGTCCGGTCAATCCGTCGGTGGATGAGTCCCCGGAGAACCGGCTAATACAATATACTCCTTGTGGGTGGAGAAACCTCGCCACAAACGTTTGCAACAGCAAACAAAGAGTACAAGAGCAGTAAGAAAAGCAATACAATATGAATACAATCGCACTCTACCAATTGCTTGCTTTCTTGTCGACTGGAGGTGAAGCAGCAACTTCACGCGACGCCTACAACAGCAGGAACCCAGCCGGAAGCTCACGCGAAGCTTTGGAGGAGCTCAACAAAGCTCAAGCACAGCAGCACTTAGAACAGCAAGAAGGAAGAAGGAGATCTATTCGCACAGAAGATGCCTCGATCCTTTATACCTGCGAAGAAGAAACAGCGAAGAAACTAACCGTTGTGTCGCAACGGCTAGAACCCTGATCGGTCTACAGACCGATCAGCCTAAGCGCATACTGATTGGTCACTGATCGGTCCCCAGACCGATCAGGTGTCGCGATCGAAGCCCTGATCGGTCTGTGGACCGATCAGGGAACCTCCTGATCGGTCCATAGACCGATCAGGCTTCGGCTCCTCACGCCACTGATCTATTCCTGATCGGTCTGCAGACCGATCAGGCCATGGGTGGATCGGTCAGCAGACCGATCCACGGTTTTCTTCTCGCCTGATCGGTCACCGGACCGATCAGGGAAACGCAGTATCACCGGATCGGTCACCGGACCGATCCAACTCCTCGGTTTAGAGTGCCCTCTCTAACCTAGTTCGGAGAACGAGCCACCGAGCCCTCTCCGACTCCATATGCCAAGCTTCACTCACTTGGACTTCTCAACACGGATGTCCGATCACCCTTGATCCATCTGGATTTTCCCTTGCCCGCTTCACTCACGGGACTTTCCACCTGCCTCACCAGGATTTCACACCGCCTAACATCCCGTTAGGACTTTCTCATTCACCTAGCTTCACTCACTAGGATTTTCACCGCCACTTCACTCACCAGGATTTACCTCCCTCAAGGGACTTTTTTCACTGGCTTCACTCACCAGGGACTTTCCCTTGCCCGGCTTCACTCACCGGACTTCCCAATCGCCTAACATCCAGTTAGGACTTTCCACCGCCTTCACTCACTGGACTTTCCAACCGCCTAACATCCAGTTAGGACTTTCCACACGCCTCACCTCGGACTTTTCTCGTGCCAAGTCTTCATACTTGGACTTTTCCCGTGCCAAGTCTCCATACTTGGACTTTTCCGTGCCAAGCTCCTGCTTGGACTTTTCCAGTGCCAAGTCTCCATACTTGGACTTTTCCAGTGCCAAGATCCTGCTTGGACTTTTCGGTGCCAAGTCTCCATACTTGGACTTTTTCCCGAAGCAGCTCAACCTGGACTTTTCCGTGCCAAGTCTCCATACTTGGACTTTTTCCCGAATCAGGTCAACCAGTCAACCTTGACCTACGGTAGCACCAATAATCTCCCAAACATCAATTCTTGTCCAATATAAAAAATAGAACTCTCACACGAGCGTCAAACATCAACATGCAAAACAACTAGGACAACCTCGACCTAAGGTTGCAAACAATCTTCCCAAGTCAAACATCAAAATATAACTCGAGTCAAGTCAACTCGAGTCGGGTCAACCAGGTCAACCTTGACCTAAGGTTGCACCAACAATCTCCCCCTTTTTGATGTTTGACAAAACCATAATCAAGTTAGGTTAACCCGATAACCTAACTTAGGTTTTCCAACCATCTTCCAATGTCCAATGTTCTTTCCTTGAACATTCTCTAGACATTCTCCCCTTAGGTTAACCTGATAACCTAACTTGGGTTCTCTAATAATTCTCCCCCTTTTTGACACACATCAAAAAGTATTCCAATGTTCTTCCTCGAACATTCCTTGACAATCTTCCCCTAGCTTAGGTTAAACCGATAACCTAACTTGGGTTCTCCAATAATTCTCCAATGAACACTCTCCCCTTTTTGACACACATCAAAAAGAATAAGGAGGGTATCAAGGTCAAGAGTTTCTTCCTAATGAAAGTCCCATACCTTTCATTGAAACTCTTATTTTCCCCTTGATACTAAGCTCAACAGTCCACTTAGTGATAATCCCATATCACTAATCCTCAAGGAGTAAAAACTCCCCCTAAAAGTCAACTCCCCTTGACTAATAGTTAAAACTCCCCCTAAAGGCCAACTCCCCCTTGACCATTGCACCAACAATGTCTTGGAGAGTTTCAAACCTTTAGAAATCTAAAAACCAACTTTCAGCCGAAATTTCAGACATGCAGTCGAATTTCAGCACATTGGCACGCTATCAGACCTCACTGGATCGGTCACCAGACCGATCCACAGCACTCTGGATCGGTCCAGTGACCGATCCAGCCCTCCCTGGATCGGTCCAGAGACCGATCCAGACACTGATCACAGGGATTTCTGATTTTTCCTCTCCCGAAATTCAGAAACCCCTAATAAATTCCAGAAAATTCGAAAAATTGTGAAATTTTGAGGATACATTCCTCATATCATACACTACCATGGAAAAATAATTTTCTATGAAAATAGTTTCCATTTTCAAATCTTGATACAAAGTTCAAAAACTTTGAAATAGTTCAAGTTTTAACTCAACTTTGTATCACAATGTTCAATGATGAATGCTATCACTAGGAAAGCTTCATCAAGGTTTTTCAAATCAATTTTAAAATGCTTTTAAAACCATTTGAATTTAGGACCATAATCTTAGGGCTAAATGTACATGACTTGTACATAAGCTTTCCCTATGATCCTCCATTTCTTGAATTAGGGTCATCTAGGTACAAGAATTATGCACCTTGATCCTAACTCATGATCCTAATATCTCACACACATCTAAAGTGTATCAAACCACATTCAAGTCAATTTGATGTGAGATATGGGTTAAGGTCAACTTAGGCTAAGTTCTCATGCATTTTCTAAACATCAATTTGATCTCAATATCAAAATGTGTTTTTCCTTAAATCAATTACATTGATTATAATGCAAGAGATGATGACATGGCATATAATGATATCATAAGTAAAAACATGTGCCAATGTCATGATGTCATGGCATAAAGTTTGAAAACTTAAATAAAGCATGACATATAAACTAGCCTAGCACTATCATGACATTTCAAATGATGATAAAACTAAACATGATGTCATGACATGTCATATGGCAAACAACCATGGTTAGTTAACACAAATAAAATACCTAGATTACCTATCTAAGTATCCTTAATCTCTTAGTTAACTTAAATTCTAATCCTAGATTGCCCATATATCCCTAAGAGAAACCAAAATCCCAATTATGGTTTTTCTCTAGGTTTTCTTAAATTGTGCCAAATAAGATTAAAATATTCTCACTTTGGCACACTTTACTCTTCCAAGGAGTGAATGATAAAGATTATCCCCTTTCATTTTCAAAGGTTCCCAAAACCTTGAAAATGCTCCTTGAGTGTCAATTTCCTCAAAGTTGGGTTAACTACCCTTCTTATTGAGTTGACACTCTCTAACCCATCTATGGGGTAGAGAAAATGCTCCTAGGAACCCAATACCTACTTGAGCTCATTGGGTTCACTAAAAATTCACTAGGATGACTTCCCTAGCAACCCTCCTAATGACCCTCTTAGGCTTTAAAGCCTTGGTCATTTGGGTCTCATCAAGATCAACTCTAGGGGTGACTCCTTGTGACCTTGGTGGTGGTCTTCCTAGCCCTAGGTTTTGTTCCATAATCGAATGGAACATTATGATAGGTGGGCTTGACCATTTGGGACTTAGGTTTGTGACCCAAACCTTTCTTGTCCTTGGGCTTTGGTTTTTGACCCTTAAACCCTAGAGATGACTTCTCCATGTTTTTAAGAGCCTTTTCTAAATTATCAAGTCTTGACCTCAAGACTTGATTTTCCCTCTCTAATACCTCAAGTTTTAATTTGTCATTTTCTCTTGAGATATTCCTAGGCATGTGTCTAGTCTTTTTGGGATTTCTACCTAGGTTTTCCTTAACTTTAGAAGCGTTAATCCTAGGGTTGGTATTTCTAGTGTTATCCTTACCTAGGCTAACATGTTTAGCTCCTAAGCACATGTATTGGTTCCTAAAGTTAACATGCTTATCATTATTAACAATTGCAACAAAACTACTAGCATGAGTTTTATTAGAATTGCAATAATGAACCTTAGAGGTTACCTTAGGGTTTGCCTTAGCTCCCCCTATCGTTGTGCCCGGTCTCTTGCCCTTGTGAGGTTGCCTCCCCCTCGGACAATGGCTCCTATAGTGTCCCCTTTGCTTGCATTGGAAGCACACGATGTGCTCCTTGCCCTTGCGTTTCGGGACTCCGGCTTCCTTGACCTTTGGCGCCGGTGGAGTCTTTCTTACCCTCTTTGGACACTTACTCTTGTAGTGCCCAAATTCCCTACACTCAAAACACATTATATGCAATTTACTTGAACTTAAAGTGTTTGAGTTACCTAGGATTGAGGATGAATGGATGTTCTCTTCTTCATCCCTCCCGGAGGTAGAAGCTTCTTCTTCGTGCTCCGATCTTGAAGAAGAACTCACTTCCTCTTCTTCCTTGGATGTTGAGTAGCCCTCAACTCCCAACTCGCTCCCTCCATGATGTGAGCTACTTGGCTCACTAGGCTCCTCTTCATGGCTTGAAGTGGAACTCTCCTCATGGTACTTGGCCAAGTTATCCCACAACTCCTTGGCATTGTTGTATTCACCTATCTTACGCAAAATATTAGTAGGTAATGAAAATTCAATTGTTTTAGTTACCTCATTGTTGATCGTTGATTGATGGACTTGTTCCTTTGTCCACTTGTTCTTCTCTAGAGGCTCTCCTTCTTTATCCATTGGAGGAGTAAACCCTTCTTGTACACAAAACCAATTCCACATATTAGTCCTAAGAAAATACATCATCCTTACCTTCCAATATGCGAAGTTGTCGTTGTAGAAGGGTGGAATGGTGATGTCTTCTCCGAATTGATCCATCTCTAGCGCTTGTGCTCCCACGGGTGTGAATCCGATGAAGAGCGACCTCGCTCTGATACCACTTGTTAGGATCTTTCGTACGGCTAGAGAGGGGGTGAATACCCCAAATCGCTCTCGTTTCTTCCTACAATTAGGTTAGTCGCAGCGGAAAATACAAAGAAACGAAAGAGAAGAAAACCAAACCTTAACACGAGGATGTAACGAGGTTCGGAGATTAGGGCTCCTACTCCTCGGCGTGTCCGTAAGGTGGACGAGTCCGGTCAATCCGTCGGTGGATGAGTCCCCGGAGAACCGGCTAATACAATATACTCCTTGTGGGTGGAGAAACCTCGCCACAAACGTTTGCAACAGCAAACAAAGAGTACAAGAGCAGTAAGAAAAGCAATACAATATGAATACAATCGCACTCTACCAATTGCTTGCTTTCTTGTCGACTGGAGGTGAAGCAGCAACTTCACGCGACGCCTACAACAGCAGGAACCCAGCCGGAAGCTCACGCGAAGCTTTGGAGGAGCTCAACAAAGCTCAAGCACAGCAGCACTTAGAACAGCAAGAAGGAAGAAGGAGATCTATTCGCACAGAAGATGCCTCGATCCTTTATACCTGCGAAGAAGAAACAGCGAAGAAACTAACCGTTGTGTCGCAACGGCTAGAACCTGATCGGTCTACGCACCGATCCACAGAAGCATTAGGTTTGTCACCGATCGGTCCCGGACCGATCAGTGGTCGATCAGAACCCATCGGTTCCCTGACCGATCAGGAACCTCTGATCGGTCCATGACCGATCGGCCGCCCTCACGCCATCGATCTATTCCGATCGGTCCGCACCGATCAAAGATGGATCGGTCGGCCAGACCGATCCACGGTTTTCTTCTCGCGAGGTTCCCGATCGGTCTCCAGTCGATCAGCATTGAGCACGCCCGATCGGTCACCGGACCGATCGAGGGAAGTCTGATCGGGATCGGTCACCGGACCGATCCAACTCCTCGATTTAGAGTGCCCTCTCTAACCTAGTTCGGAGAACGAGCCACCGAGCCCTCTCCGACTCCATATGCCAAGCTTCACTCACTTGGACTTCTCAACACCAGATGTTCGATCACCCTTGACCCATCTGGATTTTCCCTTGCCCGGCTTCACTCACCAGGACTTTCCACCTGGCTTCACTCACCAGATTTCACACTGCCTAACATCCCACTTAGGACTTTCTCATTCACCTAGCTTCACTCACTAGGATTTTCACCGGCTACTCACCAGGATTTCCAATCTGGCTTCACTCACCAGACTTTTCCGCCTGGCTTCACTCACCAGACTTTCCCTTGCCTGGCTTCACTCACCAGGACTTCCCAACCGCCTAACATCCCGCTTAGGACTTTCCACCGCTTCACTCACTGTGACTTTCCAACCGCCTAACATCCCAGTTAGGACTTTGCCACGCTTCACTCACGGACTTCTCCGTGCCAAGTCTTCATACTTGGACTTTTCCCGTGCCAAGTCTCCATACTTGGACTTTTCCCGTGCCAAGCTCCCTGCTTGGACTTTTCCAGTGCCAAGTCTCCATACTTGGACTTTTCGCGTGCCAAGCTCCCTGCTTGGACTTTTCCAGTGCCAAGTCTCCATACTTGGACTTTTCCAGTGCCAAGCTCCCTGCTTGGACTTTTCCGTTGCCAAGTCTCCATACTTGGACTTTTTCCCGAATCAGGTCAACCAGGTCAACCTTGACCTACGGTTGCACCAATAATCTCCCAAACATCTATTCTTGTCCCATATCAAGAATAGAACTCTCTCACGAGTGTCAAACATCAACATGCAACACAACTAGGTCAACCTTGACCTAAGGTTGCACCGACAATCTTCCCAAGTCAAACATCAAAATACAACTCGAGTCAAGTCAACTCGAGTCGGGTCAACCAGGTCAACCTTGACCTAAGGTTGCACCAACATCTACTACGATGTTGCATCCACAGCTAAGAAGTCACCCAAACACTGAGCTCAAGTTGACCATTTCCAAAAAAGTGTTTGGTAACTTTAAATTTCTGTACTTGACTTTTGCAAAAGGATAAGTGTAGTGTGTTGCACTTACTCCAACTTTCTTTGTACCCGATTCCCTCTTTCAATGGTTCCAAAAGAGGTATTTTAGTTGATTACCCATCGATAGATTCGCGAGACCTGGGTCTTAGAGTAGGAATCGTTGAAGGCTCCAAACCAAATAAAATCGATCGTGTCTGTTTCTGTCTTCCTACTTGTTTTTAATTTTTGTGTCTTTCTGCTGTATTTACTTCGTCGAAGGCCCCCCCTCTCACGTGCAACTCGATCCAACTGAAACAATAGCCTGCTGATTGGGCAATATATAAGATTGCTTAAAATAGCGAGGGGCACCAGTTAGAGGACTGGGCCTTGAAGGGAGAGCGATGGAAGTCCTAGGTGACTTCAAATGAATGGAGGTCGACTGAGAGGCCAAAGGAACTGGTGCTTTCCTGACCGACCCAAGGTCCTGTGCAATTATTGAGCGCACGGGTGTGAGATCAGTTGGTCTTGTATCGGAAGTTCATTTCAAACTTGGGGTGATTAACAAAGCGCCTAAAGTTTGCGTCGGAGCAAACAAAGTAGGCAAAGATTATGGTATTGTCTCAATTGGTCGGGTATCTAGGGCAATCCAATAGGATGCAGGTGTGAGAATGGTTGACCTCATCATAACAATTCTAGAACGAGATCAACGATGTTTTTGAGATCCAGGCTCTTTACCTTAGTAAAAGAAACCTTGGTCATATCAGAGGAAGTCCGCTCGGTGGTTAGTTGCTCGGATAGATCCAGACCCGAAGTCTGTGTCGTGGCCTTTTGCGCTTGAACGTGAGGGGGTATCTAAATAAGAAGAGATAGAAGAGGAGGTTTCTTTGGGAGGATCTCTAGGGGGTAGATAGCCATCAAAGGTCGACGTTTACTTGGCTTCGCAATCCTTTAGCAGTGCCTCCCCCCGTTGGTCCAAAACATCGTCCTTCAATTGAGTACGTTTAGAAAGAAAAGTTGGGGTGATAGCCTCCGCTACAATAATAAGCAAATATTATAAGAAAAGCTTTTACAAATAACTAAGGAAGCAATGAAGATTTCCTACCAAAAGCGGTGCTTAGCCTAAGGTTGATGGAGGTAAGCCCAAGGTTTAAGCCTTCTATGGTTAGCTTGGGTAAGTTGAATTTTAGGCCTCTCAATCTCTGTAAAGCTTGGCGCAAGGCTGGATCGGTGCGAATATTGCCCAAATCTGAGATAGGGGAAAGATGTTGTTGTCAGGTCATATGGCAAGTCAAAGAGGCTAGTAGTCGAATGAAGAAGAAGTTATCTCGCCATTCTCTCTAAGCTAGAATCCTATCAAATAAAGTCATCTTAGAATGGACGCGAAAATGAAATAGGTCATCCATCACTTGTTGAGGATAAAAGTAATGATGAAATAGACGTGGAGATAGAGGGAGGTCGAATAAATGGAAAATGATAGTGGCAACACTCAGAATGCGAAGGGAATCGGGGAGAGGTTGATGAAGTGGCAGATGGAAATATTGGCTAATTGTGATAAACAAAAGGTGGATAGGGAGGTGTAGCCCCACTATAACTTGCTCCTTAAAAACAACAACGCTTTCTGTTGGAGAAAGGTAAAGGCAATCATCGTTGTTAGGTATAACTATGAAAGTAGGCATTCCGTAGTTGAAATTGAGGTCGTGAGCATCCACGATGCTGAAGTCTGAGGAGCAGTTGGTATACCATGTGTTATCGTCAGCCATTTTTGTGAAGAGGAGATGAGTCTGGGAAGTAAGAGAACATCGAAGAAAAGGCAGCGAGGAAAGCGAAGAAGAAGAAGTGAAGAAGGTAAAATTCTAGAAGCCTTTGTTATGGAAGTCCCTAAAAGCTACCTTTTAGACAGGGCCGTCAGATTATAACAATAAATAGGTGGACTAAATTCTAGATTGTGGGATAGGAAGATGAAACGACGGGTACCGAAAAATACGTGCACTTATAAAAACAACGCACACGCATGTGTCTCCCGCGGAAAGCCTGCGATGGTAGCTAATTCAACAAGTAGTCCTCTCAAAGCACCATCATCTTTTTTGAGGCAAGCCTTATTTTTTGTGCCACTCTCTCAAAAGCCCAGCTAGTCATAAGCCCAAACGAGTTCTTAGAACTTGACTAGGAGAATAAGAGGGAAAATAACAAGGAAAAAGTTCGTCTGGATGCATGCTAGACCGATTCTTAGCTTCGAGCGAGGTTCATGTCGAATGGACTTAGTCCCATCCATCTTCCAAGATTGGATGAATGGTCTCAAAAATTACAGTCGACCAGATTTTGATTCGGATGGACTCACGCTTCTCTTAGTATATCATGCACACTTAAGAAAACACACAAGTTATTGAGACCCAAGTCGTTGGGCAAATGAACATTAAAACAAAGACACAAAACAAAATTAAAAGTTTGATAGTTCACCATCACAAGCACAAAGATTGAGTCTTGATTCACGACCAAAGGAAAAGATGATTCCAGAGTCAATCATAGCAAATTAAAATAGTTTTGGAAACAGATCGGATGGAGTATTACTGTTTATCCTCTTGTGGTCAAGAAAATTGGAAGAAGGATCAGAAGCTAAGTGACTACCTTCCTTTAATTATTCCACTGCGCCCTCCGCTCCAAGAAAAAGTGCTTTGATGTGGAGCGGACGATGGGCACATTGAACTCAGGTGTTTAGAGAAGGACTATCTTCCTCGCTTCAAAGAGCTCATCTTCTCCTGTTTGTGTCTTTGTTTTAATGTTCATTTGCCCAACGACTTGGGTCTCAATAACTTGTGTGTTTTCTTGAGTGTGCATGATATACTAAGGGAAGCGCGAGTCTATCCGAATCAAAATCTGGCCGACTGTAATTTTTGAGACCATTCATCCAATCTTGGAAGATGGATGGGACTAAATCCATTCGACATAAACCTCACTCGAAGTTAAGAATCGGTCTAGCATGCATCCGGACGGACTTTTTCCTTATTATTTTCCCTGTTATTCTCCTAGTCAAGTCCTAAGAACTCGTTTGGGCTTATGACTAGCTGGGCTTTTGAGAGAGTGACACAAAAAATAAGGCTTGCCTCGAAAAAGATGCTGGCGCTTTGAAAGGACTACTTGTTGAATCAGCTACCATCGATGCTTTCCGCGGGAGACACATGTGTGTGCGTTATTTTTATAAGTGCACGTATTTTTTGGTACCCGCTCTCTCCGGTCGGCGGCCTCTCTTCTTCTCTTCCCTTGCCATCGGCCGGCCAGCCCAGTCCACTCCTCTTCTAGAATCCAGCGACAAGACAGCAGTAGCTTTCTCTACGGGGCAGCAAGCAGACGACAACAGCTCCGACCAACTCCACCTCACCGGAGGGGTTCTCCGGTGAGACATCCACACTCCGGCAGCCTTCTGACAGCTTACCATTAGGGTTCAGGCGGTAGGGCAAGGGAGCAGCAGCCGCCTATGTTTATCTCCATTTCTGACAGCTTCCAGCAGAGGGGTTCTCGCTGGAGGATTCATTCATCGTCCTCACTGTTGTTTAAGCAAGCAGCAACCGGCGGAGAGAGCTACTGTTCACTGGTTTTTGGGGGTTCCGAAGCCAGGTCCCCGGCAACGGCGCCAAAATTTGATAACGATGTCTGTCACACTCGTAAATCAAATTAACAATGTATTTCCACTAAACCCCTTAATTTCACAATTATGTTATAGTAATGAGCCCAGGATCGAACCTCGAGGAACCAACGATAGAATGTAATTTAGGATTGTATTTTATTCCTATTTTTGGGGGTTTTAATATAGAAATGGGGGGTTTAACTTGAATTTAAATCTAACAAAAATAAAGCACATCAATAAAGAAATTAATATAAAGCAAGAGTGAAACCTAACTATGTGCGAATGATCAAACCATAATGCATTGTCACCCTACATTATAATTAAACCATTAACACACTTAAACTAAATATAGAATAGCAATGTCTAAATGAAATACAATCTAAAGCAACATTTAAACCTTAACTATAGTAATGAAACTACTCAACAGTACTGAAATTTAAGCTAAAGAAAAATTAACAACAACTTCAAAATTGATTGAAAACTAAATTACTCAAACACTTGAATTAAATCAATTAAGCTAAAAGATCTATAATTAAGGAATCCAAATAGCATAAACTGAAATCTATATCTATCAACAGTAAAAGAATGTAAAAGTTAAACCCTAAACCATCTCAACTCCAAACCACTTCTCACGACAACTTCTCCTTGCCGTCACACAAGGAAGCATCAATGAAACCTCATCTCAGCAATCGGGGAAGACAACCTCAGTAGCTAAACTCAGCTCAACCTTCACCAACATCATCAGAGACCTCTCCAAACAATCTGATGAAGATCGGAGCTGCCAACCTCAAGAAATCTGACAATCTATGAGCTGCGACTTCAGATCTGATGTGGAGAAGATGATGGATGGAATGTCGTTGGGAATAGTCCAGTAGCAGTGGAGGAACACCACCAAAGCTCACGAATGGAAAGTGGAGCCACCAATCGGAAGAACACCTCCAAATCGACGGCAACAGAACAGTCAATCGCAAACAGAATTCTCACCGTAGGACCACCTTGGAGCGGGGTCAGATCGCCGGAAGCTGGTCGAAAGCATCTGAGAGCATCGTCGCCAATGAAGTCGTCGGAAAATGGATATGGAAGAAGAGATGGGGTCAGAATCTTGCTGGAGATGAATGCCGCGGGACGCGCAGCTATGTGAGGAGATCGACGAATAAGAACATCACTGTAGCTTCTGTTTTAAATCTGATCCAGATCTGAACGGACGGCTGAAATCGATTGGCTCCTGATCAACGGTGGAAAGTCACCTAAAATTTGATCCGAAGGTACTGATCTTGATCTAGGGTCTGGATCTACTCTCCCTTAGGTCGGATTGACCAGATCTTCACTGGATGAACCAGATCTGTCCAATTTTCGATGAACGGTCCATAATGCTCCGCAACTTGATCTTCTCGTTTAATCTCTAATTCGAGCACAAATTCGATTCAAATATATCCAAATCCAAAATCCTTTGATGCCTACAAAATAAGAATCAAATATTAGCATCAAATAACACCAAAAATAAGATAATTTACAATTAAGCCCAAAATCAATACAATGCATAAAATGTGATGTAATCATGATTTAAACCTATGAAATCAACATCAAACCATGCATATATGAATCAAAATAATACAGTAAAATTATGGTTATCAGGTACCAAAAAATACGTGCACTTATAAAAATAACGCACACGCATGTGTCTCCCGCGGAAAGCCTGCGATGGTAGCTGATTCAACAAGTAGTCCTCTCAAAGCACCAACATCTTTTTCGAGGCAAGCCTTATTTTTTGTGCCACTATCTCAAAAGCCCAGCTAGTCATAAGCCCAAACGAGTTCTTAGGACTTGACTAGGAGAATAACAGGGAAAATAACAAGGAAAAAGTCCATCCGGATGCATGCTAGACCGATTCTTAACTTTGAGCGAGGTTCATGTCAAATGGACTTAGTCCCATCCATCTTCCAAGATTGGATGAATGGTCTCAAAAATTACAGTCGGCCAGATTTTGATTCGGATAGACTCGTGCTTCCCTTAGTATATCATGCACACTCAAGAAAACACACAAGTTATTGAGACCCAAGTCGTTGGGCAAATGAACATTAAAACAAAGACACAAAACAAAATTAAAAGTTTGATAGTTCACCATCATAAGCACAAAGATGGAGTCTTGATTCACGACCAAAGGAAAAGATGATTCCATAGTCAATCATAGCAAATTAAAATAGTTTTGGAAACAGATCGGATGAAGCATTACTGTTTATCCTCTTGTGGTCAAGAAAATTGGAAGAAGGATCAGAAGCTAAGTGACTACCTTCCTTTAATTATTCCATTGCACCCTCTGCTCCAAGAAGAAGTGCTTTGATGTGGAGCGGACGATGGGCACATTGAACTCAGGTGTTTAGAGAAGGACTATCTTCCTCGCTTCAAAGAGCTCATCTTCTCCTGCTCGGCAGGCTTTCAACTCCTCCTGGGTAGCTGTTAGCTCAGCTAAAATACCCTCTAACTCCGATTCTTTGGTAGTTAACACGGTTTGAGCGATTACTAGATCCGAGCATAAAGCATCTCGTTTAGCATCTCGGGCCACCAACTCAGAAACTTTGGTAGCTAACTCAGCGTCATGAATAACCTTTTGCTCCATTAGTTAAGAGGATAGTCGATCAGATTCGATGATTTTTTCAGCTAGCTCTGTCTTCATATTCATCTGGAGGAGTGTATCTAATTGAAGTTTAGATTCAGAGATATCCAAAGTAGTCTTTAAGATGGTCGACTTTTTGAGTTCAATGTTTGCTAATCGTTGAGTCTCTTTGTAAGATACAATAATTAAATAATAAGTGTTATTGGATAAATAATGTTATTATAATTTTTGAGAATTTTTAGAAATTTTTCGGGATTTAAATGGAATCTGTATGACACGTTTGAGGGGATGGACATATTGGCCAAGGAGGAAATGTTGGAGCAATCCCAATGGTCCGTGCGACCATGTGTTTTGGTGTTTGGGCAAAGGATTTAAGTTAAGTTCACCCTTGTATTTGATATGTGTATGTGAGTGTGTAGGTTTGTAGGATACACATGTGACTTAGGTTGATAGCTTCGGGTCCGGTGATGGATGGAGCATCCGAGGGACCGTAGACAATGCAGCAAGGACAAGGGCCGAAGGAAGCGACTTCGAGGCATACGCGAAGGATGACATTGGGGACGAGCCGCGGGCTTGAATGCATCCGAGGAACGAGAGCCAAAGGAAGTAGGTTTGAAGGCAAGAGGTCAAGGCTGCGATGGAAGCATCAAATGAGTCGTAAAGGTGAGGGTCCGAGTGCTGAGAGATTGTACTCGGGTACCAGTCGACTAGCGCAGTCGACTGGGGCAGTCGACTGGGAGTGAACAGAATGCTTCTGTTCGCTCAACCAGTGTGGAACAGTCGACTACTAGTTTTAGCAGTTGACTGGTATCGAGCCGTTGGGATGTAACGATCGAATTTTCACAAAGGCAGTCGACTGGTAGGTGGGATTTTCAACCCGCGGCCTATATAATCAAGACTTGGAAGCTTGGTTATCTCTGATGAAATTAGTGGTGGTAAACCCTAATTAGTAGTCTACTAGTCTCAAGAGTCTTGGTTGGTGTTATGGTGAGGTTTCTCCACCCACAAGAAGCGACTTGAGATAGCCGGAGTTTACCGGGGGGTCAATCCACCGACGAATAGGGATCATCCACCTTAAGGACACGTCATGGAGTAGGAGCAAGCAATCTCCGAACCACGTTAAATGATCGTGTAGCTTGGTTTGATTTCTTTCTTGTCTTTAGCTTTTTTTGTATTCATATTAGTTTATATTTCTGCTGCGCAAACTAACATGTGTGGAAAGCGAATATTTGGGGGTGTTGTCTATCCAACCTCCCCTTCAAGTCGGCCATCGATCCCTTACAGGAAGCATGTTTGTAATACCGATTTTAGTTGGGAGTTGACTGGAATGTGAACTTAGAATTTTATATATATATATATAAGCTTAAAGCTAATCGGAGCTCTCTCTCGATCTCTTCCTTCTTCCCTCCCGAATTCATCTTTGCCAACCCTCTCTCTCTCTCTCGCTCCTCTGCTCGTCATCGCTATCGACTATCACTGCCAGCGTGTCGCCTCTCTAATCATCCCCAACCGATCTTTTCGTCTGGATCCCTTACTCTAGCTTTCAATCCATGTCGTCTTGCTCCGGTTCGTCGAAGCCACTATCTCAAGATTGCCATCATCCCTTGTTCCTCTCGGCCGATCGACACTATCACCATCGATCCCCTACGTTGTCGGTCTAGCACAGACTCTGCCTTCTCATTGCAAACAATTGAAGCCGACACCATCTCCCTTTCTTTCCACTCGACGTCGGGTCTGTACCCTAGCTTTGACGTGTTGCCAGGAGGGTGGAGTTGATGAAGGGGGTGAGGGAAAATTCTTCACCTCGCTTGCGGATCTGAGCAGAGCAGCGACGATTTCATTAGGGAGGTACATCTCTTCCTCTTCACCGGATCTTGCATCGGAGAGGTCTACCATCTCTTCTTCTTCATTGGATCTTGTATTAGGGAGGTCCACCGCCTCATCTTCACCGGATATAGATCAGGGGTAAGTCATGATTCAATTTCATTCGATTTCATCTTCTGTTTGGGATATGGTAAATAGTTGTTTGACCGATCGATGTGGATCAGACCATTTTTTTTGTTGGTGAGCATTTCAGCCAGCTGTTTCCTCCTTACGTGTCTAATGGCAGCTTCAAGTTCTCTTCACAAAGTTTCCTTTATTCTATTTTTGGCCAGACACAACCACCTCTTTAAACCACTGTCGCTGCCCTTCCTTCCAATGGGCAATGGGTTGCTACTCGAGTAGATATAGAGAAGAAGTAGTGAACCTCCGACAGTAATAAGGAAGTTGCTGGATCAACCATTGAAAATTGAAACTCCAACCTTGCTTCCGGTAACAGCTTCACAGTAGCTTCAACCATGAATTTCCAGTAGCAAGCTTCTTCGGCAGCGAGTTAACAACAGTGCAATCAGATTTGGATAAGTCATGGAGGTAATTTCGTATATGAATTGGATTCGATTTTAATTGTGGAATGATTATAATTTGTGTAATTGGGATTGATTGAATATCATGATTGTATGTTTGTCATTAGGATTATTGGATTGATCATTAGATGTGGAGTGTTTGATTATTGATTGAGGATTATTGGATTTGTTGGATGATATGATTAAACCTAAATTAATTAATTTGATAAATTAGGTATGTTGGATTTATGTTGAGTTGACTTGTTATTAAATGGATTACTACATGGATCAATTAAGGAGTTGATAATGTTGGGTTAAATCTAATTCAATCAAGGAATTGATATTAGTTGGAATTAATCATTAATTATGGTTAAATCAGTTTAACTCTAGTTTAGGTGGTTAATCAATGATCATATTTTGATTGGGGTTACCCTAAATAGGCTTGGGGATTTAATTTAATTATTTAATTCATATGTAATTAGCTAAATCTATATATCATGTATTGCAGGACTTTGATTCGAGACGAACGTCTCGATGTGAGATTCATTTATCACGATCGACAGATAAATACGGGTATTTCTTCCTTAGCCTCTTTTATTCTTTGAACTTAGTGCATGATTATTTTTGATTGATGGATTACGTTGTTTTACCTTAAATCTATCCGTATTGTTATCTTGCTTGATACTTGTGCTTGACCTTTGAGATAATCTATTTATTTCATATACAGTCTTAGTTTTTGGATATCTATACTCTGTTGTGTATATACATGTAGAGTATGTATGATAGGGGATATCTTGTTGACTGAGTCAACATGCTAATTATGTATTTGATGTTGAGTTACACATGTTGTGTATGAATTATAGGAGTCATCTTATTGACTGTCTATTTGCATATTGTGTGTGTACACATGTCCGGTGTTTACTATTGGAGGAACTATATTGATTGTATTTATGTTGCGTGTACATGTGTTTGACTATTGGAGATATTATGTCGATAATAACTATGTTGGTGATTTTGTGTCTAGTATGATATTGGAGGTATCATGTTAATTAAATCTATGTTGTATGGTGCGTACGTGTGTGGTGTATATCTGTCTGGTGTTGCATTAGATGGATCATTGCACCAGAGATATTTATGGCGGATTGAGGTGTTATATTGATGATGACCGTGTTTGTATCATGATTATTACATCATGCTCATCATTTACATTGCATGCTGACAATCAAATGTCTCTTGTGGTTGAGCGGGTTGTCAATCATTTTAGCACCATACACTCGACTACTTATGGGTAGTGGTAGCTGGAGTAGTTGTCGCTTATCTTATCATGCCACTCAGTCACTAGGCGTTGTGAAATCCGGCGTTGTGAGCAGTCAAGGACCCCATAGCTATGTAATTAGATAACTACTTATCACACTTTCACCTCGGTCACTCGAGAGTAGTGTTTGCTGGAGGGTTGTACAGTTGTCCTTATCCCGACCCCTCAGCCACACAAGGGTCACGACAGGTGGAGGGACGGGCGGGAGTGACATCATGTGGCATACATGCGCATTTGCATCTGATGCGCGATGCATCTTGTGGAGATATATTTGGATACATGTCTAGTAGATACTAGCTACATGTGATTGTGATATATTGCACTTGTATGAGCTATGATTATTGCATATGATTGTCATGTTTTATACATGTCATTTATTATACATGTATATGTTGTCAGTTGTATTGCTCAGGTGTTACGAGCAGATCTGTTGTTAATCTCCGGTGAGTTTACCGATCATTATACTGTATGTGTCCATTCCAGATTGAGTATATGCATTTATTATGTTATTTACGATCTTGACCTTATAGGTTAGTGTTGGGGATCGGACGGTCGGCTTGAAGGGGGGTTGGATAGACGGCGCCCCCAAATCGTTGCTTCCTACGTATTCATTAGCACAGCGGAATACAAAGAATACAAATACGAATACTAAAGCTAATCTAAAGACAAGGAAAGAACAAGCAAACCAATGACACGTTCGTTTAACGTGGTTCGGAGATTAGGGCTCCTACTCCACGGCTGTCCGTAAGGTGGACGATCCCGATCCTTCGGTGGATTACTCCCCGGCAAACTCCGGCTAGCACAATCCTCCTTGTCGGTGGAGAAACCTCGCCACAACTCGATCAAGAACACTTGGATTGCTAGGGCACTAGTTGACTACTAATTAGAGGTTACCCACCACTAATTTCGTCAACTCAAACCAAGCTCCCAAGCTTTGGTTTTATAGGCCACGGGTTGGAAAACCCGCCTACCAATCGACTGCCAGTCGATCGCCCTCTGTGGAAATTCGACCTACATCCCAACGGCTCGATTTCACACATTCTCGGCCGCCGATCGCGCGATCGCCAAAACATGCGATCGATCTGCTACAAGATGGCGCTACGATCGCTACAAGAAACCCTAAAATCTAGGATTTTACTCCGAGTACAATCTCTCGTGCACTGCACCTCACCCTTATGACTCACTTGATTCTTCCTTGCGCTTTGACCTTTGCCTTCAAGCCTACTTCCTTTGGCTCTCGTCCCTGGATGCATTCAAGCCCGCTGCTCATCCCCAATGCCATCCTTCGTATGCCTCGAAGTCGCTTCCTCGGCCCTTGTCCTCGCCGCTTGTCCACGGTCCCTCGGATGCTCCATCCTTCACCGGACCAAGCCATCAACCTGAGTCATATGTGTATCCCGCAAACCGCACAACTCAAATACACATATCAAATACAAGGGTGAACCTAACTTAAACCCTTTGCCCAAACACCAAAACACATGGTCCCGCGGACCATTGGGATTGCTCCAACAATCTCCCCCTTTTTGGTGTTTGGCAATACGTTTAAGTTAGGGAAAACAAATAGCAAGTAAACATGCTAAAACAAATGGACTTACGTTGCCAAGGCTACACACTTGGACTTACACCGCCGAATGGACTTACGATGCCAAGGCTACACTCTTGGACTTACACTGCCGAATGGTCTTACGATGCCAAGGCTACACACTTGGACTTACAACGCCGAATGGACTTACGATGCCAAGGCTACACACTTGGACTTACAACGCCAAATGGACTTACGATGCCAAGGCTACACACTTGGACTTACAACGCCAAATGGACTTACGTTGCCAAAGCTACACACTTGGCAACCGCCGAAACAATGCACAGGGCTTTTTAAGAACCTATCCCAAGGCTCCCCCTACACCTAAGCTCCCATTGAGCTAGGATTTTCCACATAAGGCTTTTGAAGGACCTATCCCAAGGCTCCCCCTTTACCTAAGCTCTCCATTGAGCTAGGATTTTTACAACGGGCTTTTTAAGAACCTATCCCAAGGCTCCCCCTACACAAAGGTACTTTCAGGTTTTCCTAACTAAACCTTACTTCTCCCCCTTTGCCTAACATCCAAAAAGTTCTCCAACAATATCCCAATTATTGAAAACTTGTCATCCAAATGACCCTAAACTCATGTATGTATCACCCATGGATCCCATACATCTATATGAGCTGACCCGGTCAAAATCTAGTGCTGAAAACACTTTCAGACTGGTATCAGTCGACTGCAAGAAGTACCAGTCGACTGCCCCCATGAAAACGAGCTTACAGAGACATTCTGTGCTCGTGAACAGTGTTACCAGTCGACTGGTAACTGTACCAGTCGACTGGTACACTATTCATGAAAAAAAAACAGCCTTTTCTGGCCAACTTCAGAAATGCGCCAGAAATTCCACAGACCTCCAAAAATCCCCAAATTTTGTGGAGAGGTCTATTATATCAATATCTACTTGGGAAAAATATATATAAAAATATATCTATCACCAATCCCAAGATTGACACAAAACACAAAACTAGCTAAAAAGTTCAATTGAACCTTGACCTAAAGTCCTAGTTTTGGCTTCCTCTTGATGTATTTGCCCATACCAACCCACAATGCATCCCTAGCATTGGTTTATATGGCATCTATACATCCAAAACCAAATATCATGCAATATGACCCTTAATGTCATATTTCCTTGCATGAAACATAATCCATGTGTGCCAATTCCCTAGGTTTGAGACTCAAGTCCGTCTCTAAACCACTTGGCACACTCCATGGCTCCTCTAGACCCCCAAGTAGAACCCACCTGAGATCCATTGGCCATGGGTCCCAAATTGACTCTTGGAGCTCCCCCTAGAGCTCTTTACCTTAGTCACCTCCCTAGGTGACTCATCTATTGTGACCAAACCACAATGATGTCCCTTAGAAGATCTCCTTATCTTCTTGACCTTAGACACATCATCCTTGCCATAATCATATGCAACCCTAGCATATTTCTTTTCATTGGCCTTGGACGACACTCCCTTGCACTTATCATGTGCCACCCTAGCACATGGTCTCCTTTTGACCTTGGAGGGACTAGATTGGTATCCCAAACCCGATCTATCATTGTTGGGTTTTTGACTACCCAACACCATGTTTAATCCCTTAGATCCAATAGTGAATCTCTTAAGGAATTGTTCCAAACCATCAAGCTTTGCCTTCAAAGCTTGGTTCTCCCTTTCTAGGTTCCTAAACCTAGAGTCAACATGTCCACCTTGGACATTCCTAGACCTACCCTTTCTAGGCATATGTCTCCCCTTCTTGGGATTAATGCCTTGGTTCTCTATTACCTTCTTCTCCTTAGGTAATGAGAATTTAACTTGCCTAGGTCTACCATTCCTAGGTTTTTCATGAATTGGCCTCCTAGGGTTTTGATCTACATTAACCCTATTCCTATCATGATATCTAAATCCAAAATTTTTCATTGCTACATAATGATAATCATTATTTCTCCTAGCATGCATGGGAACATAAGAATTTGAATTTGAATTACACTTCAAATTAGGGTATACCTCCCTTACCCTTGAAGCTCCCCCTTGACTTGAGCTCCTCTTCTTCTTCTCCCACTTCTTTAAATGCGCTAGCTTCTTGATCTCTCCCTTCTTGGGGCATTTTGTGTGGTAGTGGCCCTTCTCTCCACACGTGAAGCATATAATGCGCATTTTCCTTCTTTGGGCTTCTTCATTCCTACAACCCTTGTTAGTGTCTAAAATAACTTGATTGGGTTTAGGAGTTACCTTCTTCTTACCCAATGGACACCTACTCTTGTAGTGTCCCTTCTCATTGCACCCGAAGCACACAATGTGAATTTTTGAATTTGCTTCGGTGGAGGTGCTCACTAGGTTGACTTCTTCCAAAATTTCTTCTTCATTCATCTTGGACTCTTCTTCAACCCTTGAGGATGTTGATGATGCCTCATCTTCCTTCTCCTCCTCGGATGTTGAGTGTGACTCAACTTCCGTTTGCTCCTCCTCAACTTGAGCAATTAAACCCATCTCCTTGGGTTCCTCTTCTTCTTGTGTAGGTTTAGGTTCTTCCCGTAGAACCATCTTCAATTTGCTCCACAAATCATGGGCGTTCTTATATTCACCTACACCACTTATCATGTTAGAAGGCAAAATTTCAATCAAGATTGATATTACCTTTGAATTTGCCTCCGATCGTGTGGTTTGCTCTTCCGTCCAACGTTGTGGTTGGAGTCTTTTTCCTTTCTTGTCTTTCGGGACTTCAAACGGTTCTTTGACCACCATCATGGTGTCCCAATCCGTGTTGAAGAAAACCTCCATCCTCATCATCCAATACGTGATGTCCCCAAGGCTTCCTCCTTCAAATTTTGGAGGGACAATAAACCCGGCCATCTTGTGCTTCCTTGGCGGTTAGTCCAACGGAGAGCGTCCTCGCTCTGATACCACTTGTTGGGGATCGGACGGCCGGCTTGAAGGGGGGTTGGATAGACGGCGCCCCCAAATCGTTGCTTCCTACGTATTCGTTAGCACAGCGGAATACAAAGAATACAAATACGAATACTAAAGCTAATCTAAAGACAAGGAAAGAACAAGCAAACCAATGACACGTTCGTTTAACGTGGTTCGGAGATTAGGGCTCCTACTCCACGGCTGTCCGTAAGGTGGACGATCCCGATCCTTCGGTGGATTACTCCCCGGCAAACTCCGGCTAGCACAATCCTCCTTGTCGGTGGAGAAACCTCGCCACAACTCGATCAAGAACACTTGGATTGCTAGGGCACTAGTTGACTACTAATTAGAGGTTACCCACCACTAATTTCGTCAACTCAAACCAAGCTCCCAAGCTTTGGTTTTATAGGCCACGGGTTGGAAAACCCCGCCTACCAGTCGACTGCCCTCTGTGGAAATTCGACCGTTACATCCCAACGGCTCGATTCCACACATTCTGTTCGCTGCCAGTCGACTGCCCCAGTCGACTGCACCAGTCGACTGCTAAAACATGCAGTCGACTGCTACAGTACTGCTACAGTAACGCTACAGTACTGC
Source organism: Zingiber officinale (assembly GCF_018446385.1). Classification (NCBI taxonomy): domain Eukaryota; kingdom Viridiplantae; phylum Streptophyta; class Magnoliopsida; order Zingiberales; family Zingiberaceae; genus Zingiber; species Zingiber officinale. The sequence continues at coordinate 4,163,881 of NC_055999.1, forward strand.
TACAGTAAAACCCTAAAATCTAGGATTTTACTCCGAGTACAATCTCTCGTGCACTCGTACCCTCACCCTTATGACTCACTTGATTCTTCCTTTGCAGCTTTGACCTTTTGCCTTCAAGCCTACTTCCTTTGGCTCTCGTCCCTCGGATGCATTCAAGCCCGCGGCTCGTACCCAATGCCATCCTTCGCGTATGCCTCGAAGTCGCTTCCCTCGGCCCTTGTCCTCGCTGCCTTGTCCACGGTCCCTCGGATGCTCCATCCTTCACCGGACCCGAAGCCATCAACCTGAGTCATATGTGTATCCTGCAAACCTGCACAACTCAAATACACATATCAAATACAAGGGTGAACCTAACTTAAACCCTTTGCCCAAACACCAAAACACATGGTCCCGCGGACCATTGGGATTGCTCCAACAGTTAGTTCCAAATTGGATAGGTTCATTTACTATGACATTATGATTATGATATTATGTATTGGATCCAGATTGAGTATGTACATTCATTATGTCAGTTTATGATCATGTTCTTATTTCCCTGATGAGATTGTATATTTTGATTTCTATGTTTTATATAGATCATACACTATTTTATCTATTACCCGCTAAGTGACATGCACTCACCACCACATTTCTGTGTTGTCTGTTTCCTCAGGTAACAAGTAGTAATTACGGAGTCACTTGGAGTATCCTGTCTGTCGGTCCCAAATCACATCAGAAGATGGTCTTTACTTCGCTCTTATTTTATTACTCGTTTTCCTTATAGTATTGGCATTGTATTGGGTGTTTAGCCATATAACTATTTTATCATTTTGGTATTTGTCTTGTTATTTTGTGTTAAAGTCGTGCCGGTACACATTGTATCTTTTTGGTTTGTTTGGGCTTTCCTTTCATTTTCCACTGTGTTTTTAGTACAGCCGTGTGGGTTGTTTATTATACAACTGAGTGGTTGTGATCATTTTGTTCCAGTCGAATGGACTATGTATATAACTACGTAGTTGTGTATATTCAGCCGTGTGGATTGTTGATATAGCTTATGAGTAGTCTCGTAGCATTGTATATATGTTTCATATTGTCATAATTACAGAGGAGATGATGTCCGTTTATCGGGCAGGGACTCCTCTAGAGTGTGACACTCTTGGAGTTGAGTTTCTAGCTCACTCAACCAAGCGGAGGAGGGAGTCATAACAGCTTTAGAAATTTGTTGCTTTAGTGATTCATTTTCCTATGCCAGGGAGTACAATTGTTGGATAGAACTCATTTCAATAACCCATCTCTGAAGGAAAGAACAAATAGCACTAGAAACATTCAAGGTGGGAAGTGGCAGGTTAAGATACTTCACCTTAGTTCGTACAAAAGCGTATTTGTCTGCTAACTCCCTAGCAGTTAGCTCGCTGAGTTGGTTTCCAACATCTTCCTAAGCTTCTATTAAATGACCCCTCAGATGTATCTGACCGGTCGAGATAGTTGAGGGAGAAGTTGTGGCCTGGGTAGACGGCACATCAAAAGTAGTCGAAAATTGATGGGGGCGTCTTGACACGGTAGAACCTGAAGGAGTCTTCGCACGGGGAGATATGACAAAGGCGGGGTCTATCGACTCGTCCGAGATGGAAATGACCTCCTAAGTCTGGGCAAGCTCCGACATTGGACTAGCAGAAGGAAGAGCAGAGAAGGTCTGCTCAGGGGATTGCTATTGTACTTCCTCCTAGATGGGCTCTTTCCGGGCGGGAGATAAATGTGCAAAAGGCACCTCAAGCGAGGGTGTTTCGGTTGAAGGCACTAGTTCTTTAGGGATTTTAGAGTGGATAAGTTTGTGTCTTTTGCATCTTTTTAAAGGAACGTCCTCTCCCTCTAAGGGAGAACCTTCGGACATTGGAAGAGGATGGGAGGGCAATTCCTCGGAAGTAGTGGCCGCGTTGGACTCAGCTGCGAGACTCTCAGATGCCTCACTGGTAGGGGTGGTTGATTGCAAGCCTTGCTCGGCCTATAACTCTCGCTCTTTAGCATGTTTTTCCTTCTCTTCTATGTCGATCGAGTTATCGACTAGAGCAGCAAAAATAGCGTTCACTGTATAAAATAAAGAATACCTTAGTTAGTGATAATATAGTGACTAAGTTATCGAAGCTTACCGAAGGAGCTAGGAAGATTCTTGTGTATAGGACTCAAGTCAAACAAGTGCAAGAGGCCTTCGCGTAGCCACCGGTGGATCTTAAATTGTTGACTTCTTAGTTTGGGAAAGTATGTGATATATGTAGCGGCTTGTTTGTAATTCCCTATGTTAGGGAGGGAAGGAAGGGAAGATTGCTAGTTGGTCGGCTAAGAGGCAGGTTCTGGCATTTCAAGGAAAAAGAAATATGATTTCCAACCCTTATTCGAAAAGGGCACGTCTTTGAAAAAGACAGACTTGAGACGAGATTGAAAAAGGAAAACTCCTAGTTCTAATTTTTTGAGATACGAAAATAGGAAAAAAAAAATTTAGGATGTAGAGAGAATGCTTAATAGACGAAATAACATAAATGTGTCACATAGGGCATGGATGGCATTCGGAGTGAACTGTTGTAGAGGGATATGAAAATACTGACTCACCACTAATAGGAATGGAGGAATAGGAAAACGAAGACCGGCTGTTAACTGGTCTATAAAAAAGGTGATGTGATGATCAGGAGGATGATGAGGATAGATGGTAGGAGAAGGTATGATAATTCGATAGCTCTTGGGGATTTCTTACTGAGAATGAATATAAGCTTTATCGACAACATCAAAATCCGAAAAGATCAGGGTGTACCAAAGAGCAAAGGATTCTTCAGCCATGGGAAAACACGAAGTAAAGAAAGAATGAAGGACATACTAGTGACTAAAGAAGGAAAGAGGGGGGAGCACTGTGAATGAAAGATCACCGAAAAGAAGATTGAAGAAGGCAAAAGGCAAAGTGTTGCGAATAGGGGTTGTTTATGGTTTTTATAAAGTATAATTCAATTGTCGTCGTTGGATTGAAATGACATGCAATAAATCGTTGATTTATATGAAGAGAGAGATTGTTAGCTATACGAGGAGACTTGTGTCAGAAGTCATTTCAGAAAACAAAAGGGGAGGGGGGGGGGGGGTCACGTGGCATCAACCGATAAACAGACTTTTATGATGGAAGTGACAACCAAATCATTCCTCTGTCCATACACTTCTCCGTGTGTCCTCGGTACTATCTCCTGAGTAGCTGGCCATTAGCAAATAGCTTTTGAAAAAAATCACCAAGTCCTTAGGGACTAAAGGAGAGTATAAATTGCTAAATGGCCTTGACGAAAGGGATGAGTGGCCGGAAACTAAACTGGGGTCCAGTCAGTCGGCTACATCTCCTTCTACTAGACTTGAATGGGAGGCTAGTGATATGGGTTATGACAAGCGGATCTAGGGGATGACGGGGCAACCAGAGTCAAGATGACGTGGCGGTCAAAGCTTCATCCCCTCACCTGGCTTTGACTGATGGTCTAGTGCGAAGGTTCTTAGATCCAACCCGACCGAGTTATAAGCTGGCCGAGGAGAGGCACACGACCTGCCTTATAGCCAATCGAACATGAGTTTAGTCCCCCAAGGGTGATTGACTCCTATAGTGCCCTAAGGATGGTTAGCCCTTAAAATTGACCGAGATAAAGGACAGTCGGCCTTACGTGCCGGCCGGAATGACTGACTCACTCCACAATAGACCAACCGTGAGTATGGTCAAGCGAAAGGCCAAACTTCGACTTCGTGTGAATCTCCCTATACACACCTAGACGACCCTGATTGTCGAATGCATTAATCGATTTCCATGCAACAGTATGTATGTGTTTATCCATCTAGTTGTAAAGTCAAAATAAGTTCGTACTCCCTGGCCATACAAAAAGTCGGCTGGTATAATGCAATCCAACTTAATACATTGACCAAACCACTCAAAGCACAGCTCCATGTCTCGGGGCAACCCATTATAGGCCTGGTCGGCTAAAAAGATGACCAGGCCTATAACATTTGGCCTCATATTACTGTTCAGACGTATTTCCAATAAAACATAGGTTATCAGAGGGACTTCTAGGAAGCATGGGGCATCGTATTATTTCTTAAAACAGATGTTACAACATTGCGCAGAATATAATCAAGGGGTTTAATGTCGAGACAAATATAAAGGTGGCCGACCTTGCTAGTTGGCCAAGATACAAGCAGTATAATACACAACAGGATAGATTATATAGAATGTAATCGAGCATCTCAGCAGAGACGACCGGCTTTAAGGATCGGTCAAGATATACTTGGCAGACAAGATCCTAACAACCTGTCAGAATAACAACTATGTGTCAGAGAATATTCTTCTGGAGGCTTCTTTGAGGACCATCGTGTCTCCCATCAGTAGACCAATTGTAACAGCATATTCCTTCAACAGCCTCACCAATAACAGAAGCTATAAACGACAAAAGAGGTACACATATGGGTAAGGGAAAGATTCCTTGGAGGATTATTACATATCACCTAGTTTGTATGATTCTCTGTACCTAACAAACTCTGACTCACTTTGCTACCTCATGAGTCCTCTCCGTGGCTAAGGTACATTCTCTGAACATCTGCAACTTACTTTCGCGCACATGTTCTCTATTGCTCTTCGTTCACCTATCCTCCGGACTCGTACTGACTTGAACGTCAAAGGGCCTTTGCCAGGGACTCCCCCTAATTTCTAGGCACTGACATTTTATTATCTCGTCTCCATATGCACAAGATTAAAAGGAAAGAAATTTTTCCATGGAGTAAAAGGTCTTCTATCAATCAACTATTAAATTACCATACTCAATACATCATTTCTATAATTTCCATTTAGGATCCACTGTAATGGAAAGGAAATAAATATGGTATAAAAAATATTTGAAAATAAATTTTAAAAATGTTCTTGAAAACAAATTTAAAGTGTGCCATATTAAGTGTTCCATATTATTATTGCCACATAATATGGAACACTTTTAATTTTTTTTTCAGAACATTCTAAAATTTATTTTAAATTATTTTTTTTCTTTCATATTTATTCTCTTTCCATTATTATTAAATTATATGTTATCCTAGATCATATAAGATTTTTCTGACGGTAGTATTGAATCATATGATACGTGATCCCAAATTTATTTTAAATTTTATACGATCAAAAAACACGTGCACATGAAGGAGATCAATTCTATCCGCGTAAAAAAAGATTTCGTCCCATGAGCAATGCCAAGGAAAGCGACTCACTCATCATCAAGTCAATTCAACTCGGGCACGTCAGCCAGCAAAACCCTTTTAATTTATGGGAATTTACAAGCTTTCTTTTTCTTCAATCTATTTTTAAAATTACACGGAACAGAATCCACTTGTTTAGTTTGCCAATATTTTAAATGTGGAAATGGAAACGCAAACGATCACTAGGTACACATTGCCACGCAAGGCGCGGCGCATGGTGTATACGTGCCGTTCAGCCAAACCAAATCAAGAATTTAAAAATATCTGACGGCGACAACAATGACAAAAGAGTAAACTCAGAGGGCAGTACCAATCCATGCCACGTGTCGATCCAATCCAACACTTGCTCTCTTTTCTTTCCTCCTCTATCCATTTATTTTCGTCGTTCTAATACGATAAGACACTGTTCCGTAACCCAACCGCATTGATGGTACATCAATAAGATCGACGGTCGGTTTTGTGGGCGGTACGGATGGGTATCATTAGGTTCGCCGAACCTTTTACAGATGCACACTGCCCCGTGACGACAATTGAACGACGGAACGTCCTTCTATATAGGAGGATATCCGCATTCCTGGACCACTTTGTTACGTTCCTCGTTTGCGTCTCAGGCTGAGGTGCATTTGGGTGTCGTCTCTTGCATCATTTTTCGATTTGGCTGATTTCTGATTCCAGATCGTGAAAATTTCCGTTCATGTGGTGGTGTTGGTGTTGAGAAATTTGAATCTCTCTCGAAGATTCACTGGTCGGTCCTCTTCTTTTCCATGGCCGCTGCAGTTTCGGACAGGGTTCGTGAAATTATTCGTTGGTTTATTATCTTAATTCAAGCATGAAATATGGTTAGTCTAACTTTGTTTGTATATTTGATTTGTCAGGGAGGGCGTAGCTTGGTGGGGAATGGAGTCGTTGGGATTCTTGCAGAGTCGATTAATATATGGGAAAGGCGAGCGCCGCTGGCTCCCTCGCACTGCGCTCGCCTTTTGCTGAGCGGGAAGGGGCAGAGCGGAGTCGAGAGGATCATCGTGCAACCGAGCACGAAGCGGATTCATCACGACTCCCAGTATGAGGATGTCGGGTGCGAGATTTCGGATGATCTTTCTGAATGCGGGCTCATCGTTGGTATAAAGCAACCCAAGGTTGTAACTTGGTACTTTTAGTTGAATCTCTGTAAATTTGTGGTTTGACTGGGGGATGTTTGGGTGCTGTTTTGGTTAGTGCAGATGGAGATGATTCTTCAAGATAGAGCATATGCATTCTTCTCGCATACCCACAAGGCTCAGAAAGAGAACATGCCCTTGTTGGACAAGGTAGCTTCTCGAGAATGTTGGGCTCCGATGATCCTTTTTTCCTCCATCCGCAATGTGAATGGTTTTATTCTTCAACTTGCAGATTCTTGCTGAAAGGGTATCCCTGTTCGACTATGAGCTTATAGTTGGAGAGGATGGGAAAAGGCTGCTTGCATTTGGCAAATTTGCTGGTAGAGCTGGTTTAATCGACTTTTTACATGGTCTTGGACAGCGTAAGAGATCGTGCCTCTATTGATAACTAACTTTTCTATTTTCGTCTTTTGGCCGCTGATTAATTTAATTCTTCATTACCTAGACAACCAAATGTCGTCACTGCCTCCATACTGCATCTTTCTTGCTTAGTTCTTACATTAACAAACTAATACGTTTTTTGACTAACTAAATCTTGTTCCTAAGATACTAAAGCAATTTGTTTGTCAGCCTTTGCGTTTCTAAGTATACTCTTTTTCTATGAAGCATGACATCCTTGTTGCCTACATCAAAATAATAACGCCTCTGATTACATATTTGTACCTCTTTTGTGGGTTGATTTCTTATTTTTCTTAACTACAGGATACTTGAATCTTGGATATTCAACTCCTTTCTTGTCCCTAGGGGCATCTTATATGTATTCTTCCCTTGCTGCGGCCAAGGCTGCAGTGATTGCTGTGGGAGAAGAAATAGCAACATTTGGGCTGCCATCTGGAATTTCTCCTATAGTCTTTGTATTTACTGGGGATGGAAATGGTAATCTTTATAGAATGATTTGTCATATGTAGGATTATTTGAATTATGTTAGTCTCATTCTACACTTGTATTTACTTGATTATCTAATGTTGTCTGTACCTAATTGTGGGTTAGTCACTCAGTTATTTGGATCATATCTTGGATATAGCATAACCATAAAATGGTTTCATCTATTGCATTTAAACAAAGGCATATAGCTAATGGCTGTTGCAATGTTTTATGTACTGCAAACTAAAGAAGTGACTTAAAGAAAAAAGAACTTTTTGCTAGTTATCACTATGAAATCTCTACTTTTTTGTCTTGGATGATATTTCACTTTTTGTAGTTCCACCTAAGCTTCTGATGACTATATAGTCTATATGCTGGTATAAATTGTATGAGATGTAGACATAGTATCTATGCATGCATCAACTTTTCTGGTTTTGATTTTGTGGGTGTCATTCACAACTTTTCTTGTTTTGATTGTGTGGGTGCCATTCACAACTTTTCTTTGCTGCATATAACGTTGTTGTTGTTGTCGTCGTGTAGTTTCTCAGGGTGCTCAAGAGATATTTAAGCTCTTACCACATACTTTTGTTGATGCTCAAAAGCTTCCAGAAATTGTTGCAATGGTATTTGTTTTTCTTTCGTTTCCATATTTTATCCCTTCTTGCACATACCTTGGGGTACATTATTGTATATCTACCTTGGCCTCACTTATAGATACTAAAAGATCCTGCCATATCTTTTCAATAGCTTCAATCGTGAAACTGTGAATGAAATGATCTAATTTTATGCACTATTAAAGCAAGATTCACCACTTGCTAGGTAATGCTATAGTTTTTTTTTTTTTTTTGCACTGGTAAAGTGAGATCTTGAGCAAACGAATTGTAGGACCCAACGAATTTAACTAATAGGGCACATTTGGATAGTCTGTTTTCCTTGTGCATTTGGATAGATTATTTCTTAATCTTTCCAAAATAGAGAGTTTTGGCAGAACATACAATGTTTTGTTCTTTTGTGACATGAGTTTATTTCTTTCCACTTAACTTCATTGATGACAATATGTCAAGATAGGACCTAACTAAGTTTTAGTGGAGTACCAGCTTCGTACAGGACTTAGAAGTGTTGGAATGACGAGTCCAAATCCTCTGATCCACAATCCCTGGTTTCTTCTGCAATTTGCAGATTGTCGCTGGAATCTGACCAAAATTGGTTGCGTTCTCCCTTGGATTCACCTTCCTACCTGGGTTATAGTTTTATTTCAAGCAAGGTGCCCGGAGGCCGTCGACGATGGGTGGGCCGCCCCTACTCAGCACCATATAGTCTGCCCATCTCCGACTGCTTGGTTCGACCCAAAACTATAACCTAGGTGGGAAGGTGAACTCAGGGAGATCACAGCTAATTTTAACCGGTGATCTGACGTGCAAATTGTAGAAGGGACCAAGAATTGCATACCAGAGGATCTGGTCTCTGGATGACTGTAATAAACCAAAACAACCTTTCCACTATTCTAGTAGTTTTTTTACGAGAGCAATAAATTAACCCTGTTGGACAACATGATTTATTGTTTCTGAGTTTTACCATGAAACAGCTCATTACAGAATAATATTTTTATGTAAGTCATGGAGTACTTTGTTGAATTATTTTAAACTTTTAAAATGAATTGGTATATTTGTTTGTGCATCCAACTACCCATCTTATAATCAACGAAAATAGGTCCCACAAGAAATACATAATTCTTCTGATATGTATCGCATAGTGTTTGAGCCACCATTGCTGAAATATTTTTCATAACAGCTAGTTTCTTTACTTGAAATTGTAGGTCAAGGATGGTGCCAAACACACTAGATCAAAGAGGTTTTTTCAAGTCTATGGTTGTGTGGTGACTTGCCAAGACATGGTTGCACCAAAAGATTCAACTAAGATTTTCAATAAAGTAGGTTATCTTTTTTCCTTTTTGATAATGCATTACTCCTACGTCATATTATATCTATATAGATTATGTATTTTTTTTCCTAATTTATTTTGTAATAAGATATATTTGCTCAAATCATGGTTGTCATAAGACAACCTTTAGTCACTTCAATGATTAGATCTGGTGAATTCGATTGATTTCATTATTTGATATCATGGTTTGGAATTTTGTATTGTATTGTGCTAGAAGGTCAAAATTTACCACTTTAGAAAAGTATCAAAATAGGAATTGATTAGGAGAAGTAATTTCTCCTATAACATTCATGCCAAGTATCAGATCATTTAAGACGTTTGACATACTTTGAGATTCATGAGATGAATTCAACTTAAAATTAGTAAAAAAGTTTGTTATATATATACTTGCTAAATTTTAATTTAATTGACTATCTAATGTTTATAATCTTATTACTAAAGTAAACAAGAAAAATTGAAGATGATCAAAGGTGTAAAATTAATCTTAGCATGCTTTGCATGTGAGTGTTGACAAGTATAATGCAACTAAGTTTTAGTTTAACCAACTATACAGTTGCTTCACTCTTTTTTTTTTTTCAAATAAAAAAATTAAGTGGAAAAGTATTAAAGGAGATTACAAGTTTGAATATAAATGGAAGACATACAATTGCTATTCTGTACCTTTGTTCTGCATACATTTAAATAACATGTTTTTTTGGTTCAATATGTTTTGACTTAAGATGATTTATTGAGTTTTCTGTCATTAGTTTTTCAGTCAAGTGAGCTTTTTATCGGCATTTAGAATTGAAGTTATTTGTGTATTTCTCTGGTAATTGAAGTGTAACATCTAGTTTTCTTGCAGGAAGACTATTATGCACATCCAGATCATTATTATCCTGTTTTTCATGAAAAAATAGCACCATATACATCTGTGATAGGTAATATTTTATGCTACTTTTTGACAAAATTAAGTTTACCTAATTCCATTCTTCTTTTTTTTGTTATTGGAATCTGTCCAATAATGCAGCTTAAGTTTCAAGTTGTGGGAAATAAATTGGGTTCTAATAAATTTCTTTTGTATTAGCAATTTTGAAATTCTATCTAGGTAAAGTAAGAATCCAACATCTCTTTGTTTGTTTTCTATTTTTAATAATTGAATCAAGAAAAATGAGAAACTGATCTTTGGTAAAGAGATAAATCTGGATTTTTTTTGTTCGTAAAAACTAAAAACATAGATCAACAACTTGTGGGAATCTTTTCCAAATAGTTCAATATTATCAAGTGACAGATGCTTGTAAAATTTGATGATTATCCCTCAAGTAATTGAATTTTCTTTAAGATCACTTATAACTATGTGGCAATCTTCAACAAGAAAAAAGACTTCACATGTTAATTCAATGGAAAATGATTGATTTTGAAAATCCTAATGTGAATATGCATTAAACATATATGATTTCTGTCAGGTATTACTATTTACTATATAGTTAGGAAATAAGGTAATTGCATGCGTATACTTTATAATTGTAGCAAGGCCCCCTAATACTTCGTGACTGACTAATTCTATATCCGTCGAGTGTGATAATTGTTCTTTAAATACTCGTGAACATGAACTTTCAGTTCATTGCAATTGCTTTGAAAGAAATTACATTTTAAATGGAATCCTCATGCCTCTTCCTTTGTTGATGATTTAGTATATTATTTGTATTGAATATATTTTAACAAACAAATATACGACAGATAGAAATCAATATTAAACCAAATTGAGAGTCCTGATCAGTTAGGGTGTCAGCTCCTTGGAATACAAAGTGCATATATGCAGACTTAGAAGTCAAGAGTTACTCGTAGATTATTTTGTTTAGAAGGGATTTCCTATTTATTAATTCTTCATAAATTATTACTCCAATCACTTGGAGGTAATAAATTAGTCCTTCGTAGCGGTGAACTTTAATTGATTGCTTTCCAGGACTTTATGTTTTAAATCTCTGTTTGAGAAATAATTTGGGAATATTTTAAGATGTTTTTAATCACTACCTTTTAGTTGTTACCATTTTATTACTTCTATACTTGTATCCTGAGTCTAGTTTGGTTCAAAGAGTAGAAAGCAATTAGGAACCTAACTTTCAAAGCTTCAAATAATAATTTGTTCAGAATTTTTAGAGTTAAGATTAATTGATTCTAGAGAATATTTCTTGATGTAATTACTGATCCACCTAAGAGTAATACCATAACATCAATTCACCTTAAATACCAAAACAGAACCTGCCATATACCTTAAACTATATGATTTTTTTTCCAAGTTGGATGGTCAAAGACTATCATTTCAAGAGATATAAAAACATTTATAAAAATAAAGAAAAAGGAAAGACAAAAACAAGTCATGATGATAAACTGTTCAAGATGATCCCCATTTGAGAAACCCCTCCATCAAAGATGATCATATTTCTAACCCTTCAATGTACCAACTGAAGATAAATGCAGATCAGACGTAAGATCGCCAAATTGTGACTGGCACTACATCAATGTATATGACACGTGACAAACTTTCTGCAAAATGTGTGTCAAGCTATAATTTCTCTTAAGAATGCTTTGCAACTTTATAGAAGAAAATTACGTTCTTTAAATCCAATTCACTATAGTATATTTTTTTATACTTCACACTATGAATGGCAAGAAACAATTGCCACTTTTCAACATGCACTGATACTTTGCTTTTTCTTTTTCAGTTAACTGTATGTATTGGGAGAGAAGATTTCCACGGTTGCTGACTACCATTCAGTTGAAAGAATTAATGAATAAAGGATGCCCTCTTATTGGGATTTCTGATATTACATGTGATATTGGAGGTTCACTTGAATTTGTCAACCAATCTACATCCATAGAGAGGCCTTTCTTCAGGTATTCTGTTCTTTTTCTTTCTTTCTGTTGCTTCAAGAAGTCAGATTCATGGTTTCATTTATGTTCACTTATAACTTTTGCTTGGTATGCACATCTTGCCCTTTTTCTTTAATTAACCTTGCTCTTTTTGGTCTATGCATATCTTTCTTTAATATGCTAATTCAGAAATTCATCACCTGTTAGTTTTTCTGTTAAATCATCATTACTAATCCATGTTAGTCTAACTTTTGGGGACCAGCTATGTGAATTTGGCTCCTCAGTACTCTGTGGAATGCTATATTGTAGATTTTTTTTCTTTTAAGTATGAACATTAAATGATTTTCATTCAGTCTCAGTAAGGGTGCAAAAGAATAGGGTTCTTATGAGAAGAACAGTGATCCACTAATCATGGTAGGGACGTGGCTTTGGTTCTTAATGTAATTAGCTATCATTGTTCTTTCCATGGTATGTTCTTAAATGAGCGTGAACAACACCTTTAATTGTAAGAATTAAGATGTATTTAAATATGCACATATATATCTGTACATGCTTTGGGATACAGATAGATCAGGGTACTTGTTCCCAAAGCAAGCTTTTAGCCGATATTGTTGGAATCGTGGTGCTAGTATGATAGGATCCACATCTCAGCATGTAGAGATTTTACTGATTAGATTGCCTAGTTCAGATTGGAATTAGGATTTTTTTTTGCAACACTTTTATCATAATATTGGTTAAGGATGATGCTCAATTAGTTTTTTGCAATCTATTCTTCCTACTTAATCTATATCTGCATAGATGATTCTACTAATGTAAGATATTAGTTAAGAATGATGCTTGATGAGTTTGTTGCACTCTTTTTTCCTGCTTAAGCTGTAGTTGTATATGTGATTCTACTTATGTAACTTATTTTGGGTTAATCCCTTCGTGACAATTCAACTCCAAGGAAATGAATGATCAAATGCTCGTAGAAACTTTAGAGAGAAAAATGAAGCCCCCAGGGCGTAGTGCAGATGGTGGGTGCATGACATTTCTGGCGTAATGGTCAGGATCGATTCTCAGGAATTGATGACCTGGGATTTATCCCACCATATACCTAACGCCTATGTACTGCATTTACCTCCCTCCATATCCATGGAGTCATCACTAAGAGGTCATTAAGGTAACGGATTACTTTTTTTAAGAGAGAAAAATGAAGATTGCTTTGTGATAGTCAAAGTTCTATTTCATAAAAAAAACAGCCAGTGGTTATTCGCTGGAAGATTAAGTTATATATGAAAGTATAGAAAGGCAAGTTACTAGCATGAACTAGATGAATATTTGCATTACATCATCACATTTTTGAAAGTATATGATCTTGCTCATCCTTTGTTTTAATGATTGATCAAACAAGCTTATGAGAGTTTCGTTCTGCTAGTGATTCACCTTTCACAAACAATTTATGCATCCTTGACATCTATAAGTAGTCGTATATGATTGAACAGTATCTTATCTGCATTTATAACTTGATCAATTTCGGTTGTTAGGTATGACCCCTTCACTGATTCATACCATGATAACATGGAGCGTGATGGCCTTATTTGTTTAGCTGTTGATATACTCCCAACAGAGTTTTCAAGAGAGGTAGGTTTTTTGTTGTTGCACAAGATTATCAAGAGGGTACCACTTCACATCTACATGTATTTTCAGATCCTTTCTTAAATTTCCTAATGTCTTCTCTTTTTCCTTTTCAATTTTGGTGCAGGCTTCTAATCATTTTGGACACATCTTATCACAGTTCATTGGTAGTTTGGCTTCAACTGAAAACATTGCAGAACTTCCTTTGCACTTGCAAAAGGCCTGCATTACCCATAATGGGGCATATACCTCTTTATATGAGTATATACCCCGAATGAGAAAAACCACAATGTAAGCTTCAAACATCATCTGGTTTTTCTTCTTATTAAAGTGTGCTACACAGTTTCTCCTCTTTGTGTTGGTTCTATTAGGCAGTAAATAAACTTTTGTTGATTAAAAAATTTTATGCTGGATGGATTGAGAATAAGATGTTTGTAGTTTGTACTAATCAATACAATTTAAGGGTCACATGCCGGTTGATGGTGCAAGTTATATGTTGCATGAAAAATAGAAACAACAAGCTCCTTGTTTGCTTGGTCGTAATGATCATGATGGTGTATTAAAACACTTTTTTCCACTTCGTTCTATCATGACATTTTTAAGGAACATGGAGCACAATTTTCTCTTTTCATGATGGTTTAACAAGATAGTGAGAGAATTCCCATTTAATGTTTTTCTTAAAGAAACAAAAAGGAAAATAATCCACATATGCATGTCTTTGTTTTCCTTTTGGAAGCTACAGGTGCTTGATAAGAAAAATCTTGGTCTTGGCCACCTATGTGGTCATTAAATTAACATGGTAACAAGAAATTTAAATACACTAATATAAATTTGTTATTTTTTCTCTATCATGCAAATTAATGACCTATTTGCTCGAGTCTCTAGGTCTTTTTTTTTTTTTGAGGAAAATACTCAATAAAATTTGCTGTAAAAGAACATTGTCCAAGTTTAATTCTTGAATTGTCCAACTTTTATATTGTCTTTCTATACAGTTATTCTTATCTGTTTTCTATTATTTCCACTTTGAGCCTTCAGTGTGGCTTAAAAGTTTATCCGTTTGTTTTTATTGCTGTCTATGTTGAATCTGTTTCTATTGCTAGAGATCCTACAACAAGGCCTGTAGATGATTCATCTGAGAAGAAGAAATATTGTACATTGGTAAGAACTTGAGTCTTATTTGATATTGCATTTTGTCAGTAAAATATTTTTATAACTCTTGTATCTCTCTACATGTCAAATTTGTTATGATGTTATCTATTTACTTACAATGTCATATTGATTTATTGGAAATGCTAACTTCCTGATTACAGGTATCTCTCAGTGGTCATTTGTTTGATCAATTTTTAATTAATGAAGCTCTAGATGTTATTGAAGCTGCTGGTGGTTCATTTCACTTACTTAAGTGTGAAGTTGGTCAAACTTCGAAGTCCATGTCCTATTCTGAACTTGAAGTAAGTTGGATGACTGATACAATGTTTCTCTTGGTAAACCAAAGTGTCCATCTTCACATAGCACATTTGTTTTTTGTCGCACAATCTTAGAACTGTAAGTTGTGTTGTCAATGTTGTTTCTGTCTGCATCCTCAAGAGGCATGTCTTAGCAAAGTGACAGATAATGTTTAGCTTCTTAGAGAAGATATGACCCTTTGGATGGTTTTACAGGTGGGTGCTGATGACACTGCAGTCCTTGACCAAATAATGGATTCTTTGACTAATATTGTGAAAAAAAACCATGATAATGGAGCTTTGGATAAAAAGCTCTCCTTAAAGATAGGCAAAGTTAGAGAAAGTATCTTGCAAGATAGATGTGAAACTGTTAGAAGGCCCAGTGTTTTAATCCTAGGTGCAGGGCGTGTTTGCCGACCGGCTGTAGAGTTTTTAGCTTCAGTAGGGAGTACATCCAATGGAAGTTATCTGAAATCATGTCTGACTATTGATGGTGAGGAACTTGAAGAATATGAGGTCATCGTGGCCTCTCTTTATCTGAAGGATGCAAAAGAGGTATGCTCTAGAAACTATTATGCAGTTTTTAATTAACACACTGTCATACATGGTTGAGGGTTAAGATTTTGCATTTACAAGGTTACGAGAGTGTATAATACAATTATACACTAAGATGTGTATGATGCACAATCATACCAGATAAACCAGCTAGATCCACATAAAAGCTAAAACCAACTAGGGGAAAAGAGGTACATTATGCAGCTTTTAATCAAAACACTTTGACAAAAAGGTTAAAGAAAACTTAAGGCTTTGTATTTACAAGGCTATGAGAATGTAGAATACAATTATATACTAAGATGAGTATGATGCACAACCTTGCTAGATAAACAATCTTGATCCACGTAAAAGTTAAAACAAACTAGTCTAGTATTTTACCACAAATTAGAGTATCGATATGAATCATCCCAACTTTAATTGTGTTAATTACATATTACAATCTGCATGAACACAAATTTTGAGGGTTCAGATATTATATTGTGATCATAATGACAGGATCATAGAAATGAGTTTAACTATGGAGTTGCTTAGATGTACACTGCCCTTGGGCATTCAACTTCTTGATATCTAGTTAAAAGCAAGTCTGCATTCAAATTTCAAAATTTATAATGTGAGACATTATAAGGCTCCAAGGATGATTTCAGGAAGAGCATTGTTAAATTGATTGAATGCATCAGTGAAGGATATTTTAACCAAACTTTAAGGAGAAAACATAGATGAATTGGGAGAATCTTTAAGTGATTAGAGCTCATGAATAAGATGGCATAATGTAAGTACTAGGCAAGCTCTAGTGAAACTGGCACATCAAGCTCTAATGAGAAGTGCACTTTGTAGCTGAGCTAGATGTCATTGTTCTGTCTTGTTTTCGAAGCGTGTGCCTTCAACTGGCTATGCCATAATTTAAAATTAAACAAATCATTCTTCTTGAAGCACAAAATTCTAAATTTTCTTATAGTTCATATGATGCACCTTTTTTCGGTCTTACTAGTCTAGAAAACTGCTTGTCTTAACAAATACATGGAGTAATTTGTCAACACATAGTCTGATGCAGAAATCATTTTATACAGACTGTTGAAGGCATTCCAAATGCAAAGGCTGTCCAGCTTGATGCAATGGATTATGAGAAGCTCAAGGAGTATGTATCTGAGGTAAAACTTAATCTGCTTATGTATCCTTATACTAAGAATCTGCTTATGTATCCTTATACTAAGTAATGCTATCCAAACTGTACATCATAGTTATTAGTGCATTTTTCTTTTGAAGAAAACATCTAGAATTTTAAATTGCCTAAAAAATCATACAATGTTAGACTTAAATTGACAATTGAACTGGAATTATATGTATATATGTCTTCTTTTTTTAACTTGCATCACTCGTCTATTTTATCAATGGTTCCTTGATTGATGTTATCTCATTTTGTCTTTCGAGTTTTTAGTATTCCATCTCCTCAACCAGCAGATGAAATTAGTTATGTGAAGATAACTTTTTTGTTTTGGCCAATATTGTCTTCTCTTCGCCTACCTTATAGCGTTTCATCTTCTCCTTATGCTCACAAATAGAATCAAAGGATATAAAATGGGAAGATAATATTCCTATCTTTCTTTTTCCATAGGAAACCATCGGGATAGGCACACAGTGGTAATCAGAAATTTAAAGCCATAATCCTATCTTTTAACCATGTTGTCCCAACACAATATAAGCCATAATCCAAGCAATGTCTTTGGGAATCCTGACCTATACGATTGGCACTTAAAAGCATGCTATATGGTTTCTATTGCCTCATAAATAAAGAATTGTCAGTTTTGTGGTAATCAGACGAAGAAAAAATGATGGCTTAATTAATGCTCTGTTTTTACTTTTTTAGCAACTTATTCAAACTTGACTACTCTTCAATATTTTGAGTGCTACCAATTGTGAATATGTTCATTAAAGTTTGTAGTTGGTTCAGTATAACAAGCATTCTTATCTTTAGTAAAATGAGAAAAGGTGAGAGGAAGTTTCCTCTGAAATTGGTTTCAAGTATCATTCTTCTCCTTAGACTAGAACTCTTTGATGTTAACATTGTCATGAATATATTGCTTATAGCCACCTGACTAATTGTTTATGCCTTAAATCTGATATCTTGCAGGTTCAAGTTGTACTTAGCTTATTACCTGCTAGTTTCCATGCTAACATAGCAAAGGCGTGTATAGAGGTACTCTCTTGTTCATTTACAATTCTCTTTTCAATAACAAGGTTCAATTTGTCCTTATCTAAGCACGCTAAGGACATTGCCATAATAAACTATACAGAAGTGCAGAATGTACAAAGATAAAACTCTAAGTTGTTTGTCTTTCATGTAGACAACATGATTAATCAGAGTATTTGCAAGGTTATGGATTTTGGATTAATGTCCTAATGCAGTCCTCCTAACTGGCACTGCCACAGAAACCAATATTTCTTGGTAAACTAGAATAAGGAGAATAAAATGAAAATAGTGAGCACAGAATGGTGTACTTTGCACCTTATATCACAGTTCGAGCTATGACTTGTGAGTTCTTTGTTCTGTTAAAATATTGCTGTGTAAATGCTATGACAAAAAAGGGTTCTGGACTCCCATCACGATGTCTAGATGAAGATGTATGAAGCCTTATGCCAAAGTTGTACCAAGCCTCATTCTTTTAACAAGAAGCTGTACTGTGGTATCAAGCCTCATTCTTTTAACAAAGCAAAATTGAGAAAAAATATGTGAACTATTAATTCAATGATTTTTTGCCTGTCAGATCTAATACATCTCAATTTACCTTTTCATGTTTGCTATTCTTGCAAAAAATTGTAATCACCATGATGCTCTAAGAGCCAGCTTTGGTTATTTCCTAGCTCTCTCCCAACCGATGTTACTTTTTATTCTAAAAATTTCAAGCTTTAGTTCTGCGAATGGTGTCTGATATTTTATTGAGACAATTCATTTTCTTGGTTATGGTACTCATCAATTGAGAAATATAATTTCAGTGCTACCTAAAACTATGGCAAATATATCTCTATTGCAGCACAAAAAGCACTTGGTCACAGCCAGCTACGTTGAAACTACCATGTCTAGCTTGGATGAAAGGGCAAGGAGTGCTGGCATCACTGTCCTTTGTGAAATGGGCCTTGATCCTGGGATAGGTACATATCTATTTGATTGTAGATTCAGTCTATACCATTATCATCCATCACGTCACCAGCAATATTTATTGACAAATACACCTTTTGGTGTTTGTTAGGTTTGCTGGTGCAAACTTAGATGTTAAAATGTGCTTGTTTGTATCCACTAGTAGACTCATGAATGCCAATTGTATGTAATTTATCTTATAGATTGTGGCATTTTGGTTGGACAGACCACATGATGGCTATGAAGATGATTGATCAAGCGCACATACGAGGAGGGAAAATAAAATCATTTACTTCCTACTGTGGTGGTCTCCCTTCTCCTGATGCTGCCAACAACCCGTTAGCGTATAAGTTCAGGTGAACATACCATTACTGGACAAGTCAAAGAAAATAAGTTGTTGTAAAGCGTCATATATAACTGTTATCCCAGCATACACCAGCAGTATAAGTCATACTAGGGTGCAAAAGTCTAATAAATTGTGATGCAGTGTTATCCCAGGAGCAATTAGGTATAACCTCAATTAATAAAGCAAATATTGAAAAATAAATTAAGATTGGTTTGGACATATTCATAGATGATCAACATATTCTAATAAATTTGAATCAATTAGAGTTGAATCTATGAAGGATAGAGGGAGAACAAAGAAGATTATATATAATGGAAAAGTAACTTAATTTGGACATATAAAGTTCAATGATACGATATAATTCACATGGTAGATTCCAAATAGTTAGAAACTTAATTCAGCTTCTTGAGTAATTATTATTACTATTTACTAATTTTTTCATCAAATGAATGAACCTGAGGCATCTAACTTATTGCTACGACATGAGATATATTTCCTTCTCATATAAATAGAAGTAGGCAAGAGATCTTAATAATATTCTGACAAAGCTTGACTTTGATGCCTAAGTCAAGTGTCCAAAGTGACACGCCTTAGGTATTCTAAACTGAGAGTAAATATGACAAAAGAGATATGATTTTCTGGTCATTGTTGTGCATGTATGCTCATGATGATATGTCATCTTAGAGCTCCGGTCATCAATGTGTGATGTGGCATACTAAGGCTTGATTTACTACCGAGAAGAATTGTTGACACATCGTTGCCTGAGTCATGAAGAAATGGTCAATCTTTAATGAAAGAGACAAAATACTCATTTCCATATATTTAGAGACAGCCATGAGGTTAGATTTGGCTTTGTCCATCACCAATGGGATCAAATCAGCCTTGATCCATAGGATTGGAGCAGGCCTCTGCCTTTACCCATGTCCATAGTTAGAGTAGACCTTGACCTCAACCTCGGGGGTTAAACACCCAGGCCTGCACACTAGAAGCGTATCTTACACGAATGTGCATGAATGTGAACCACTAAGGGATGTTCTCCAAATATTAGTGTTCTTGCAAATTTTTAATCTGTAACTTCTCTTCAGAATTTGCTGCCTTTTATGGCATCAGGATCAGCTCAAATGAATGAGATAAATAACTCCTTGCAACTTAATGACATTATTGTGCTACTCAACTCATTTAAAGACTTTAGATTAGATAGTAAACTATTTCTGCTTATATACCTACCAAATGTATTCTCAATTTGTAAATTCTACTCCTATTTCAGTTGGAATCCTGCTGGTGCTCTTCGAGCAGGGCGAAATTCTGCCTCATACAAGTTACATGGAGAAATTCTACACGTTGATGGTTAGTTGCATGCTTCTGAAGCTTTACCATGAGAATTTAAGCATACAGTTTGTATTATATACAATTATTATGGAAAATCATGTTAAGATGTTCAATTTGACACGATCAATTATGATTCCTATTTTTAATTTATTATTACATAGTTTCATACTTCTATCATGCAATTGTTTTTATACAAAGCTCATGGTAGTTTTTTATAAGATGAGTGTTATGTTATGCTTGGGAAAAGACTCAAATGACCTGCTGAAACTAAGGCAAGAGGTTCCAGCCATCACTAAGACGAAATTTCACTAGAATGCAGACAAAGGCATTCCTTACAACTATGGAAATTCAAATTCCAATCTTTTGCATGTTGGCACACAGCATTTTCAGCCACCAAGAATGGTTGTCTCTCTTTTAGCTTGGGCATTCCTCTCAATAGGATATCTTCTAACTAGTTGCATAAGAACTTACAATGGATCATTCATCAAACATCTATCTTGTAACATTTAGGCGTAGATTCATGTCTTGTTTCTTAGCTTATAGAATATGTCAAAAGGTCAACATGTTTGACTTTCTTTCTTTTATTTTTCATTTAGGTAATGAACTGTTTGACTCAGCTGTGAGATTCAGGATGCCTGAATATCCAGCCTTTGCATTGGAATGCCTCCCAAATCGGAATTCCTTAATATATGGTGATGCATATGGGATCACAAATGAGGCATCAACTGTATTTAGGGCAACCCTCAGATATGAAGGTTTGTAAGGAATATATCATATTCCACTTTTCTTGTAACAAGACTTCAATTGCTGTCAGATTCTTTTGCAGGCTTTTCTGAAATAATGTCAAGTCTGGCGAGGATTGGTTTCTTTGAAACTGAACCGCACCCCATGCTTAAAGGATCTGTGAAGCCATCATTTGCTGCCTTTCTTAATGGGCTTCTACATGCGAAAAATTCTCCGGATAACAAATTAACTGGATCAATTGAAACTGATGAAGACATGATAAAGTCTTTGGTCACACTTGGACATTGCAAAGATAAAACTACAGCAACAAAAACAGTCAAAACTATCAAGTTGGTGGTTCCCACCTTTTTTTAGTTAATTTCTCTATAATTATTTGATGATCCATCATGCTAAGCTGATTTGGTTTTCACTGGGTATGCTCAATAAGGGAATTCTTGAACAGCATTATGCATGGTTTTTCACTTACGATGTTTTCACGTGAGTTTCCACCATGATTCCAGTTACATCTGCCTGCTAGTAATTAAGTTCTTAAACTGCATTACTGCAGCATGTATTTCCACCAGTCTTTTGCTTTCGTTTTGAGACTATTTCAAGTGTGGTCTTCAAATGGAAGAACTGATTCTAGAATTATAGCATTCTTGGCTCATAGTGTCGGCAAGATTTCATCTTACAATAGAAATGTCTATCTTATAGTATAATAATGCTGGTATAATTGAACAGGTTCCTGGGCCTTAATGAATGTCATGAAATTCCAGTGGCATGTTCAAGTGCATTTCATGTAGTCTGTTTGCGGATGGAAGAGAAGCTAGCCTATACCAGCAAAGAGAAGGTATTATAGATATGGTATCTTTTAAAATTAGATTACACAGCACGATCTGCTATAGTCGATGCTTTATATATCTTATTTTATTATTATGGAGATACACAGTAAGTTAGTAGTATATTAGCTGAATCTGATTAAGTTAAATTAAACAAATGGTTTGACATTCAAAACTCAATCATCTATATTAAAAAAAAACAAATGGAAAATCCCATAAGTTATCTGATTATAGTGCATTTTTTAATAAAATTTTATGGGAGTATCTGCATACAACGGAAATGTCAATTATTTGTCTAATTGATGTTATCCATCACTTTAGAGTTGCATCTTACTACTACAGACCAAGTTCTCTAGAACTATGAATCTTGTTCGTATGCTCCCATGGGCTAGCGCATTTGGTTTATGCAAGGGTGTTGCTGCCAATAGGCCTGGGGTTGATTCCTAGCGGGTGCAGAATGCCTTGCTGGTTGCCTCAACTCCTCTTTGCATGCGCTATTGTTGTTGGGCGAAGTTCCCCGTAACTTACCTTCCTTTCAGACAGTGGGGACCACCTTGGAGGGGCCGCCGAGGTGATGGTTTCACCTTTTTCTATCAATAAATCCTGTCCGTATGCTATGCTTTCCCCATTATTGGTTATATTTCAAAGTCTTACAACCTGTAGATATTAATCCAGTCTTTTTGTCTTTTCAAAACAATATAAGATAATGAGGATAGCCACGCATCTTATGGATGTACGTAAATTTTGTTCATATTAATCTTATAATCTCATTGCAGGATATGGTGGTGTTACATCATGAAATTGAAGTTGAGTTTCCTGACGGAAGACCTACAGAGAATCACTGGGCAACCCTACTAGAATATGGGAGAATAGAAGATGGGAAATCTACTACTGCAATGGCTCTCACTGTTGGAATCCCTGCAGCAATTGGAGTATTGGTAATTCCTATTTCATTGAAATATTGCCCTAAATGCTAAAACATAGTTGAATAATAGAAGTATCCTAAAGTTTTATGAAAAAGAACTATCCTGATTTATTTGTTTGACTTGATTTTTCAGCTCTTACTTCTGAACAAGGTGAAGAGGCGAGGGGTGGTCAGACCTTTAGAACCCGAAGTGTATGTGCCAGGTAAAGATGTTAGCATGTCGAAGTACCGCTAAATGTATTTGTTTAATTTTAACTTTTTTGGTAATTCGCTGTCAAATTTCAGCGTTGGACATATTGCAAGCTTCTGGGATAAAGTTGATGGAGAAATTTGAGACCTCATAACCCCAAATCAAACAACATTTGCCACTAGTGGTGTTTATTTCTTCTTTTGTTTTGTATAATTTTGAATAATCTAACTGGAATGTCATGTCTATTTCTTGCATAAATCTTTTTATCATTCAATTACCAATAAACAAAATGTAAAAGAAACTCGTGTCTATGATCTTGATAATAATATTTGCGGTTGATCACTTCATGCTTTTTTCCTTTATGTTATATAGCGGCAAAATTTTGTTTTATGCCCAAAAGTTAATTCTATTTTCCAACGTAGAATTGCCAAATTAACGTTCCCTGTAGTTTTAAATTCTACTATGGTCTCGATAAGCTTCAGGCCCATAAAATATTTTGGTGAGGCCCACGTGGCAGCACGTGAATTTTATACATTTTAAACGTTACGCAAAAAAAAACAATCATAAAAAATGAGAATTTTATTAACCTGAATGAGTAGTGTCATGGAGCCTCATTCCGTCCTTATTTCGTCGAGCTTAAAAAAAAATTCAACTTCAAATCAAATTGTTAAATTTTTACTTAAATTTATTTAATAAAAATAAATAAATAAATACATTTAAATTTGACTTGACTTGTTTAAAGCTTAATAATTCTATTCTCTGTCAGTTAACGCTGATTTTAAATGAATCATAAATAATTAGTTATACTATAATGTGTAATATAATATATAAATATATATAAATTATATAAAATAAATATTTATTATCAAATAATTCAATAATATTATTTAATGTTAGTATGATTTATTCAATAAAAATCTTAATCTAAAAATAAAATAGAAATTAGGTTATGAATTGATAGGGTGTTTAAGGTGGTCCCTTTTGGGATGAGTTAAAGTCTAGGAGGTCAGCTGACGTAGACGTCAAAGTCAAAGTCAAAGGATGACCAACACCAATTGGAACAAGAAAATGTTTGACCAGACCTCCAGGCCGGTCGTACCGTGAGTTCGTAATCACCAATTAAGTCAGGGACTCGCCCAATCGGGCCCTCCAGGTGGTCCAGCCTCAAAGATTTATTTCGTAATCACGAATGAAGTATAAAGCTAAGTATCAATTATTCCGACCGAGTGATCCACTTGGTCAGGCATATGGTCTGATCGAACATGTTAGATACTTGGTTGTGTTTAGTTCAAATAAAGAAGCCGAGTGAAAGCCAAGTCGCCAACTACATTCATAAACATTGACCAGATACTTCTCAGGAGTCAAGCCCGGTCGGACTATACCAATAATTTAATCGGTTGGTCAAAATAGTTTATTGTGGGCCCCTAGCCTAATAAATTATTACGCTTTGTTGGCCTTTTGTGCCATAGAGGATAGAGGATATTTTGCAAGCAAATCACACTTTTGAAGCTTCCAGTTTGTCAAATCATAGAAATTTGCATATTCGTTTTAAGAAAGATGTCAGAGTCACTTTATAGCTTATCTTTTTTAGAAGTGTTTCATAATTCGTATATAGACACAATAGTGATATTATAAAAGGGGTCTTCATCCACAGACGGAGATATATGATGCTACATATTTTTATACACTCATTGCTACCATTTATTTCACTATTTCTCTCTCAAAACCGATTACTGACTTGAGTATCGAAAGGACCAACGTCAAGGACCCTTTCCCCGGCCCGACAACTAACGCTCTTTATGACATGTGGGATAACTTAAAGTCTTTATTTGGTCAACAGCAAAGCCGAGCTTCCAGCTAGCCATCTTCCCAGCTTGTAGACACGATCATTAATCATACCTCAAGTTATCTTGCAAAAATATTTTATATCACTTGAAGAACCGATGAGATACAAAGATGGAGAGATGTGGTTGTGATTTTTTCTGAAAAATTGATGAGATACAGATAAATTGATGTGGCTGTATCGACATACAGGTTGATGCGTTGTTATATAAAAAAAGATAAGAATGAGAAAGCTATATGTAATAAAAATTAGAGAGAGAATGGAAGAGAGAACGATAAAAAATAGATGAGATTAAAGCAGCATGAAGAAATGATGCATATAGTAGAAATTAGGTTATATGTATGTGATATGAGAAGAATAAAAAATTAAAATTATTAATAAATTTTAAAATTATTTTTTGGTATAAAAAGAAAAAAAATATTAATATAATTTAATTTTAGATTTAATCAAATTAATTGAAAGTTGGTGATTGTTAATTACATAATAAGATAATAAAAATATATTTTTTAAGTTGTAATCAATCACATCCTGTTATAGAGCCGTTAACAACCATTAGATTAAATAACTGATCGTAATGTACGGATCAATTTTGACAAATATAGCTAAAGTGCTTAGCGTCTCCACCCAACACCACAAAACTTCCAGTCAGAGAGGTTTGCCCATAATTAAGCCTTCCATTTGCAATCATTTTTCCTTCTGATATGGATCTCATTTGTAATCATTTATCCATTAACCCAGTTACATAAATATTATGAACGCACCAGATCCATCATACATATCATATCATAGCAGAATTTTAAATAGCTTCTAAAAAAGAAAATGTTAAAAATGATTTAAAAGGCATCCATAGAAAAGTTGACTTGATATGTGGATCACAAAATGCCAATTACAAACTACACAAATCTATTACTACAGGAAAGCAAAACGTCTCTTGATGATTTCGATTTGTACAGCTTCAATTTCAAAGGACCCTCCTCGAGAACAATACGAGGAAATGGATCAGGCACTTCTCTCAAGGCTAGCTCTTATGTATTGAATAAAAATATTAAAAAATAAATAAAACCCTTAATCCGTTTATGATTTACATATTAAAAAAAAACACTTTTTGTTTTTTCCGAAATAAAATCCTGTTAATGTTTCCGACACGCGTTGGCTGATGACGCCTCCACGCATCTCACCGGACCCTGCTCTACGTCGCCTCCGTTGGAGGCGCTACCGGAGGACGAGGCAACACTCCACCTCCCTTGACTCAGTATCATCCTTAGCGTCTTCAACGTCTGCTCGACCGACGACGACGCCCCCTCCACCGCTGCCCTCGTCGACGTCGGCGACGGTCCACCGGCCGAAGCCCTCGACGAACCTTCACCCGCGCCCTCAGTTCCTGTCTGCAACCTGCTCGACGAAACGACCGCCACCCGCGGCGCGGCCTCCCCCGCCGGAACTCGCCCCGGGGGTCCTCTCCCGACGGGGCTACTCCGGCAGAGTGGGCAGGTAGTGTGGGAATGGAACCACATGTCGATGCACTCGAGGTGGAACCCGTGGCCGCACCCGGGAAGCAGACGGGCCGTCTCGCCCTCGGCCAGCTCGGAGAGGCACACGGCGCACTCGACCGGCTCCTCGAAGCACGCCCTCCGGAAGACGACCGCAGGGAGCGAGCGGAGCACGGCAGCGTCGAGGCCGGAATGGTTCGGCGCCGCGGCGGCACCCTCCGGGTAGCTGTACAAGCGAATTTGCCGTCTGAGGTAGAGGTAGATTAATAAGGCGAAGCAGATGACCAAGAAGAGGAAGATGATCGTCGCCAGCACAATCTCACAGCCGACTCTGATGCTCGGAAGATGATCGCCGTCGCCGTGCATTGTTAGATTCTGCTCTGTTCTGGAGGATGGAATTAAATTAGACAAATGTCCAAGCAAATGTTTACGTGGTGTAGTGATCGAAATCGATGGCAGTGACCTCGGTGGAGATCTAAATAGCAGTGAGTAGGAGGGAATTGGGTGGATCACAGTGTCTCCGGAGACTACCTCGGGCCATTGGATCGTGTCGTTTGACCAGTTCAGCTGGAAATTTTGATTCGAATGATTGATTTGGTCAAGATTATTCAATGAAAATCGGGTACGGAATGAGTAGATGTCAAATTAGGACCGAATTGGTTGATTTTAATAGAAAATCTAGGAGCTAAAATCTGCTCGTCAATTTGCATCAAAAATGCACAGAAAAGTAGGACGGTTAAAATTAAATTGAAATCAATCCAATTCAAATAAATTATTATTTTTTAATTAATTCAATCGATTGAATTTTTTAATTAACGTCGAAACAAGGAAATCGATAAAATATTAATTGATTTGGTTAAAAATTAACTTAATTAATTTTTAAGTGGCGAGAAAAATATGGGTTGACCGAGTGACGAAAAATAGTACCGAGCGGATACCAAGTAAGTTATCGGGGCGAACGCCAAGTGAACGCTTGGGTGAATACCGAACGAGCGATGAGGCAGTGCCGGGCGGAAGTGGTTATTATATCAAGATTAAGAGCACACTTCCATAATAACAAACGTCTTATTCTTTTATTAAGTCAGTATAAAAAGAACTTACCTTAAATGATCCTGCTCAATACACTCAGAGTGTACTAGTGTAATTTAAGTACACATGTTTGTTATTATATCGGGATTAAGAGCACACACTTCCATAATAACAAAAGTCTTGCTCTTTTATTAAGTCAGTATAAAAAGAACTTACCTTAAATCGTCCTGCTCAATACACTCAGAGTATACTAGTGTAATTTATCAGTCAAGATAAACTAATACTTAATTACACTACGACTATTTCAATGTTTGTTCATTTCCATCTCAGTCGTGAGCTACTGTTTATAATCTATAAGGAATTGATAACATTATCTTCTGCGTGTGACACCACACACCATGTTATCTACAATATAAATTAACTGAACAACTACACTTAGCATAAATGTAGACAATTTGATCAATGTGATTCTTTATTTCAAAATAAATGTTTATACAAAAGCTAGGCTTTTAGTATACATTCCAACATTGTCAATATATGTACTCTAACTTAGGCCAAGTAATCTCTTAGATCTATCTCTATAGATCTTGATGCCTAAAATATAGATTGATTCACTTAAGTCTTTCATTGAGAAACAATTTCCAAGTCAAGTCTTCATAGACTATAGTATAGGGATATTATTTCCAATATAAAATATGTCATCTGCATAAGAGATAAAAAGATAATTGTGTTTCCACTAATATTTTTGTAGACATAAAGTTCATCTTCGTTCTTTATGAAATCAAACATTTTAATTACATTATCGAATCAAAGATTCTAACTTTTAGAAACGTACTTTAAACCATAAATGAACCTTTGTTTCTAGATGCATCGATCTGACGGCCCAACGGATGCTCAATCGTTCTTCATCTAGCGAATGGAACATTATTGAATCGGGTCCATCTAACCCGTCCGCCTCGGATACCGTTTCGGATCCAAATATTTATCCAAACCCGCCCCGAAAATTCAGTGGTTCCGACTTCCGAGTCAAAAACTTTTAAGATCCTCACTGCGCTCCGCCGGCCCTCCTTCCTCTCTGCCTCCTCACCACCGCGGCCGATATCGGATACGAGCCAGCTGACTCGTCTATGGCAGTGCCGGCGTTCATGACGGGCATATCCATATCTCTATTTAGTGTCTTCAACGCACTCCTGATAGGCGCCGGATGCTTTGCCTTGGGGTTCCTCCTCGCCCAAAGGGAGACCAAGGGCTTCTTCCCGTTTTTGTATATTTGGACCAAAGACTTAACGAACAGGAAGAGGGCGGTCGACGAAGCTCCCAACGATCCGAGGAATTTGAACAGGGTCACGGTGAAGAAGCCGACCCTCGAGATTGAAAACCTTGCTGAAATCATTGAAGACTTCAAAATGGTAACTTGTGGAATTTTTTTTTACTGTTTTGTTTTTTTTACCTCATGGCGCGATACCTGATTTAGCAAGATGTGTTATTCTGCCGTCATTCTAGCACTGTTTTCCCGTTTTGATCTAAACAAGTTGCTTTTATTAGCAAATTCATATGCTATAGTAGTTTGTTACCCGACTGTGCAGGTTTTGGTTGTTAGAAATGACTTGAAGATGGGAAAAGGCAAGATTGCTGCCCAGTGCAGGTATGTTAATAATGCTTAGTGACAAAGAGGTTCTGCAGTCAGAGCCTGTCCTTGATGTTTAAAGGCCCCGGTGAAACTATAAATTATGCCCCAATTTTATCTTCCGAACACTGCTTCTTCCAAAAAGAAACTTTTACATCATCCATCATAGAATATGTACATCTACAAAAAAAAAAAACACAGCGGTAACTCATTTAAAGTGCCTTCGTGATGCACTTTTAAAGGTAAAATCATCAATAATAGCATCATATTCAATGTTTTTCAAAATATTCTTTTCAATGCATAAAATTGCTAATCCATTTAACCTATCTTGAGTTGTGGTCTGTAAATAAGATTTTATTCATTTTAATTTTGAAAATCATTTTTCGGTAGATGCCACTGTCACGGTTATTGTCAAATAATATCCTATAAGCAATCATCACATTTGGAAACATATCCATTGTTTTTTAAAACTCTAATATTTGAATGAAAGACCATTTTTTTATTTGTTTCATAAAATTCACTTGGTAACATTACTTGCAAAACTTGTAGTTCTGAAAACATATGTTTTGCATCAATATCAGAAGTGCCACCATGTCTTAAAGTATTTTCAAGATTCACACGAGAACTCATCAATTTATCATCATCCAATGAAACTAATTTTGCAACATTATACAAGAACCCAAATATAGATTCAAACTATTGCAACTGTTCAAACTTACTATTCAATTACCCAAGATTAATATCGACGCTAAGATAAAATAATCTATTTGAAAAGATTATTCTAGTGATTGATTTTCCCTTTCAGTGTTAGCAATCTCATCAAAATGACTCTTTCTACAAATTTTATGTTTTGTAGGAAATACATGCTCAATTTCCATATCAGATGTTATTTTATGCATCAACCATAGCAGAAGTAAAACCATTTACTCTATATTTTTCAAAAAAGGAAACAAGACCAGAAAATTATTTTACAGCAACATCAAGGCGCATATCCTCACTGTAATTTTTTTACTAAGTTAATTTTATGCAAAATAACATGCCGAATAACAAGGTTTAATATAAATTCAAAACTTGAAAGTTCACCATACGCAAAATTTTCAGCATCTCTACTTAATTTGTTGTCTTCACTTATTTCTACTAATTTGAACAAAGCTTCTCTGATTTGGGAAGCTTGAGATGGTATTGCTTTGACTGTTTCAATATGACTTTTCCATCTTGTAGTTGACAGTGATTTTAAAGTTAATCCATCAATATATTCAAGCAAAACATTCCCTCTTTTTGTTGAATTAGCATGCTCCAAAAAATGATCTTGCTTTAGCACAAGAATTTGCCATGTCACAAACAACTAAGTTAAGAGAATAAGAACCGCATGACATGTAAAATGCTCTAGGATTAATGTCAAGCAATGTCCTTTGCACACTTTGATTTTTGCCTTTTATATTATATCCATTATCATAACCTTGCCCCTCTCACATTATCAATATCAAGTTCTAAAAATTGTAAAACAACTTGCAATTCATTGAAAATAGCTAAACTAGTTATATCTTCTTCATTTAAAAATTCTACAAAGTACTCTTCTATTTTTAATTGAAGTATTTGAAACATCTACACATCTTAATGTGAGAGTCATTTGTTCTTTGTTACATGCATCCAGTGTACAATCAATAATTACTGAAAAATATTTTGCCTCTTTTACTTTTTTAATTATTACATTCTTGACTTTGGAGGCTAGAATCAGTGTTCGAAATCTCGGGTTAGGCGGCCGCCTAGGCGCTGCGCGGCATGCTGCCGCGCCGGAAACCTCCCAGGCGGGTGCCCTAGGCGGCTCTCGGCGGCCCTCGGCGGGACTCGGCGGAACTCATCGGGCCTCGGCGGGCCTCGACCGAGTTATTTAGTTTTTAAACTTTTAATATTTTGTTCCAAATTTGCTGTTTACATCTTCGCCGTGCGCCGCTTCGTCTTCCAAATTTGCTGTTTCGTCCTCATCGTCGCTGCGTCGTCATCGTCGCTGTTTCGCGGTGCGCCGCTTTGAAGGCTTCGTCGCTCCGGGCTCCAGTAAGTTGTTTCGTTAAGTTGTTAACTGTTGAGTCATCGTCGCGCAGTCTCCGGCGACACCGGACGCGTCCGGCAGCATCTCGTGAAGCTTCCAGCGGCACTGGAAGCTTTCCGCGACGCTTCCGGCGCCGCTGGAAGCAATGTCGGACTTCGCCGGACACGTCCGGCGGAGCTTCCGGCGGCGTCGGAGGTCTCCCGCGAGGCGCCGGTGGCGGCCGGTGGCGTCCGCGCCGTCGTGCGAGTCGCGAGAGGGGGACGGCGTTTTTTGTTTTTGTTTTTTCTTTTTTTTAGATTTATTAAATTAAAACAATTCCTAACGGGGATAATTTCAAATTCAATAATAGGTTGGTTCGTAAAACCTAATAAAATTATCATCCCAATTAAATATATTTTAAATTTATTTTTTTTATAATAAATTTTATTAATTTTTATAAAAGAATTTTGAATATATAAAATTATATATAAAATTAAGATTCCATTATTAATTTTATAACTTATATAATCAGATTTAAATATATAAATAATATACTTAATTTTTTTAAATAAATAATATTAAATATTAATTTATATATTAACAGATTTAAAAATTATAATAAATATTATCATTTATCAGATTTAAAAATAAAAAATATAAAAAATATTTTAAATTTAATAAATATAATACATATTATTAATTTATGTTTTATATAAATCATATTTATAAATTTTATATATTATTAATTTATATTAATCGGATTTATAAATATTAAAATTATATTAAAATTTTAAAAATTCTAATAAATATTATTAATTTATATAAATCAGTTTTAAAAATATGAAAATACATTAAAATTTTAAAAATTCTAATAAATATTATTAATTTATATAAATCAGTTTTAAAAATATGAATAATAAATTAAAATTTTAAAAATTCTAATAAATATTATTAATTTATAAAAGTATAAAACAGATTTAAAAATATAAAAAATATATTTAAAATTTAATTTATTTAAACAAATATCGAATAAATTTTATTAATTAGATTAAGATATATAAAAAAATATTCTCAGACATGTTAATGACTTAATGTTATTGAAATATTTTGTATTGTATGTCTGTATGGTATAATTAAATTTTATTATCATGTTAATATGTTATGCGATTATGTCTTGTTATATATTATTTTTTCAGATTATCTATTAGACTGTTATCAATGGCAAGCAATCCATCTTCGACAGCATCTGCACTCAACCCGAATCCGGGATTCTTAGAAGAAAGTCAAATGACATCGGATGGGAGTTTGGGATATTGATTGATCCTAAGAACCTCGACAAAATTAAATGTAAGTTATGTGGAAAAGCAATGTCAAGAGGAGTGTGTAGGATAAAGGAGCACATTGGAAATATACCTGGAAATGTATCTGGTTGTCGAAAAGCATCTCAAGAAGACAAAAATAAGTGCAAATAGGCTATTTTAGAAGGGAGGAACAGAAAGAAGAACAAAATAATGGAAGAACAAAGTTGTAGAGTAGAGATGGCTATTTCCGTAGATGAAGAAGAAGGTCTTGAAGTTGAAGGGATGGATGGAGTTAAAAAACCTCTTCCACTTGGCCCCATGGATAGATATGCATCGGCAATTGCTCCAGAAAATGCAGGCTCTAGTGGAAGTAAAGTACTTCGGCAAAAAAATATAAATGAGGCTCTTTTCAAAGAGAGAACTCAACAAGTTCAACAATATGTTGGGAGATGGGTTTATGAAAATGGAATCTCATTCAATGCTGTTGATAATGATAGCTTCAAGCAACTAATGGAGGCAGTGGGTCAATTTGGACCAGGATTCAAGCCTCCAACTCAATATCAACTTAGGGAGCCACTATTAAAAGCCGAAGTTGAAAGAACAAAACAATTCATGAAAAAGAATGGGCAAAGAATGGATGCTCGATCATGACGGATGTGGAGTGATAGAAAAGAAGAAGCATCTTAAATTTGTGTTAATTGCAAGGAGGGTACTACATTTTAGAGTCTAAGGAGTCTTGAGGAGGCACATACTGCTGAACTTATTTTTGAGTATGTTGACAAGTGTGTTGAGCAGTAGGAGCTCGGAATATTGTTCAGATTATTCAGACAATGCCACCAACAATATGGCTGCAGCTAAATTGATGAGAGAAAAACGACCTTATTTTCAAGAATTCTGAAAAACTCCCTTATTATTATTCGCCAAATTACGGTATTTGACACCAAGGTTTTTACCATTTTCATCTATGTTCACCATAAGACTTTATCATTGATGAGAAGTTTCACGAAGAAGAGAGACATAGTTCGACCAGGAGTTACCAGGTTTGCATCAAATTTCCTCACATTGCAAAGTTTGATTGAAAAAAAAGCTAGTTTAAGGGCCATGTTTACAAGTGATATGTGGGAGAAATGTAAATGATCAAAAACAAACAAAGGAAAAATGACTTACTCTACAGTGATGAGCATGAGTTTTTGGAATGGTGTAACACTTTGTTTGAAAATATTTGCTCCTTTGGTAAGAGTTCTTCGATTGGTAGATGGAGATAGAAAGCCATCGATGGGGTTTCTATATGGGGAGCTTCTTCAAGCTAAAGAAGATATCAAGGTAGCTCTGAATAACGTGGAATCAAATTATCAGCCTATCATAGTCATTATTGAGTCAAAAATGAAGGATAGACTTGATACATCATTGTATACCACTGCATTTTTGTTGAATCCTTATTTTTACTACAAAGATAGTTCGATTGCTCTTTATGAGGAGGTCGCGATGGGGATTTTTGAATGCATGGAAACTTTGCATGCCAATGAGTTAGATTTACAAGATACAATTATTAACAAGGAATTTCCAAAGTATAGAAATAAGACTGGGTTATTTGGAAAAAAAATGATGATACATTTGATCCATGTGCATAGTGGAGTACATACGGTGCTCACACACCTAACTTGCTAAGGGTGGCATTGAGGATACTTTCATTAACTACAAGTTCATCTGGGTGTGAAAGAAATTGGAGTACATTTGAAGGAGTAAGTTTTAAACTTTCAGTCTACTCTTTAATTAAATTAGTTATAATTTTTAATGTCTATACTCTATATTCAGGTACTAACTATAGTATTTACTTTCTCTGTTTTTTTAGATTCACACAAAGAAAAGAAATAGGTTGGATGCCAAAAGGTTGAACAATCTAGTATTTATCCAATTTAATGCTAGATTGTTGAACAAACAAAAAAGAGAAAAAGAAAGAAATGTTGATGTCCTTCTTGCAAAAGATGCTTCAAATGCACAAGGTTGGATTGTGGATGGTGGGGAAGATGATGAAGTTGAACTAGGTTCCAGGCTCACTTGGCAAATGATTGATGAAGCAAGTGGAACAGATGAAAATCTACAACCCGAAGAAGCTCCAGAGTGAGAGAACTCCATGAAGATGATTTTGAATCCGAAGAAGAAGACGAGGATCACAATAATGATATTGAGTTTGTGTCCGATGAAGAACAAGTTATTGAAAATTATGGAGAAGAAGAAGCAGAATAAATATGAGTCTATGAGATATTATTAGTTTTCCCAATTTTGAACTCATTTTGTTAAGACATGATTTATGTTATTTAACAATTATATTTTGCTTAGTGGTTACTAGTTCACAATGCATTGTAATCTTGAATTGAACTATTGCTACTATTTTCCAATGTTCTACTTCTACTGTTTACTATATGATTATGATAACTTACTGCATATTCTATTGTTTAACTGTTTATTTTATTCATATTTACTGAGTCTAGTATATTCTTTACAAAATATTAGATTTATTTATTTCAGCATACATGTCCACATGAAACAAGGGATACCGAGGAATCCGCCTAGCAGCGCCTAGTCCCCGCCTAGGCGGCCTAGGCGCTAGGCACTGGTCTGCCGCCCGACTAGCGCCTAGCGAAGTTTAGAACCTTGGCTAGAATAGACATTTACTCGTTTTGAATTATATGACTAAGATAATGATAATGAATCTTTTTATCTTGAATGAGTTGAAAATGTTGGAGCAGGGTCGGCAACAGAGGGGGGGGGGGGGTGAATTGTCTGTAAATTAAAAATGATCCTTTCTCTATCCTTTCAAACAAGATTAGTAGCACAATTAACTCAAAGCAATTAAACAACTAATAAATAAAGAGGCTAAGAAAGTTACTTGGTTATGACCTAGGTGGTTATTAATCCAAGGCAAAAGAAAACACTAAAGATCTCCTTCGATGAAGGCGATGAAGCCTCTTACACTCGTTGAATGCTCATAAATTGCTAGGAAATGAATACTTGAGTTGTTGAATATTTTTTAGGTTCAGGGGTCTTTTTATAACTCCTGGAAAATCTTATCCGAGGCTGGAAGGCGTCTCCAGCGAGGCAAGTGAAGATAAGGTTTTATCTTCGCTAACAGTTACATTTTGCTCAATCTAAGGCGCCTTCAACCTTGTTGAAGGCACCTTCCCATAGAAAGGCACAGAGGCGCCTCTAACCACATTGAGGGTGCCTCCAGCAGCTCTTCCGCTGCTCCGATCGTCTGGGTGATTTTGTTCATCCGGAATTGTGCTCACCCGGATCCATCTTCCAGTTTTCTTCTCGAGCAGGCTTCCTCTTCGGCTTCTCATCCCTCGAACGTTATACATGTCCTTCTCGTCCACCGATATACTATTCCGCAGCATCTCGTCCCTCGGATGCACCGAGCCACTCTCTCCCGTGCTATTCTTCTCGCTAATCGCGTCTTTCGCTGGACTTCCTGTGCTCTAAGTTCCTATACACTTAGACACAAGAGTTAAAACACAACATGACCTTACTGAACTTGGTTGATACTTACAATCTCCTTATTTTTGATGTGCATAAACCCAAGTTCAAGTTAGGGTTAAAAATGCAATAAAATAAAAGTGATAACAGTAAGTAAAAATTTAAGTGCAAAATGAGGAAAAATTTTAAATTCTAACTCTCCCTCAACTTGTACTTATTTCTCCACTTTTGATCATATCAAAAAAAAATTGGGGAAAAATAAAATAAACTGTTAGAAAAATTTACATAAAGAAATACTTTGTATTCTAAAAGAAATAAATTATTGCAATACTAATTTTTGAAAATAATTCGTAATAATTTAGACATTTTTTTAAAAAAATTTAAAATATTTGTAAGGATAGAGAATATTATCTTTTGTCATAGAAAAATAAGATATTCAAAATACATTTAAATTTCAAAAAATAACTCAACAGTAAACAAAATTTGAAAAAGTCTCTATTTGTAGATTAAATCATCAGATAGTATAGAAAAATTTACAACTCGAAATATAAATTTTTTTTCTAATTGAGACAATTTCTATCCAAATAAAAAATTGGATTGTAATCTAAAAAAGATTTTGAATCCAATACAGGTTCCTGTCTACTAGATTTACTAAAAATTTGTGAGGTATATAATTTTTTGGAATTTTTCTAATTCATCCATAGTGATGTCTAATGTACCAGTTGATTCTACCATGAATTCTAAACTTTGGTTGAATGTAGTTAGAACATGCATGGTAATCTTTCAATTTCTCTATTTGTGTTTTCAATTTTTTGTTTTCTAATTTTAAATTATCAAACAATTTTAGTGGATCGGGTTCGAATCCTGGAAACAACCTTAAAAAGCAGGGTAAGGCTGCGTACAATGGATTCTTCCTCGAGATCTCGCATGGCGGGAGCTTCGTGCATCGGGCTGTCTTTTTAAACAATTTTAGTGGACATGCATTGGCTAATTGTCTTTTCAAGTCCATATTTTCTTTTTCTAATTTGCATATTTTTAGAAAACATTTTGATAAATTTAAAAGATTACTTGGGAGATAGCGCACGTACCTCATTTACCTCGTGTTTTGATGCTCTCCTTCATCGCAGCTTTCCTCCGACGATCCTCCCCCTTCACCCATCCATTATCATAACCTTGCCCCTCTCACATTATCAATATCAAGTTCTAAAAATTGTAAAACAACTTGCAATTCATTGAAAATAGCTAAACTAGTTATATCTTCTTCATTTAAAAATTCTACAAAGTACTCTTCTATTTTTAATTGAAGTATTTGAAACATCTACACATCTTAATGTGAGAGTCATTTGTTCTTTGTTACATGCATCCAGTGTACAATCAATAATTACTGAAAAATATTTTGCCTCTTTTACTTTTTTAATTATTACATTCTTGACTTTGGAGGCTAGAATCAGTGTTCGAAATCTCGGGTTAGGCGGCCGCTTAGGAGCTGCGCGGCATGCTGCCGCGCCGGAAACCTCCCAGGCGGGTGCCCTAGGCGGCTCTCGGCAGCCCTAGGCGGCCCTTGGCGGGACTCGGCGGAACTCATCGGGCCTCGGCGGGCCTCGACCGAGTTATTTAGTTTTTAAACTTTTAATATTTTGTTCCAAATTTGCTGTTTACATCTTCGCCGTCACCGCTTCGTCTTCTGACTTCTCTCATCGTCGCTGCGTCGAAGGCTTCATCGCTCCGGGGCTCCGGTAAGTTGTTACGTCGCTTCCGGCGCCGCTGGAAGCAATGTCGGATTTCGCCGGACGCGCCGGACACGTCCGGCGGAGCTTCCGGCGGCGTCGGAGGTCTCCCGCGAGGCGCCGGTGGCGGCCGGTGGCGTCCGCGCCGTCGTGCGAGTCGCGAGAGGGGGACGGCGATTTTTGTTTTTGTTTTTTCTTTTTTTTAGATTTATTAAATTAAAACAATTCCTAACGGGATAATTTCAAATTCAATAATAGGTTGGTTCGTAAAACCTAATAAAATTATCATCCCAATTAAATATATTTTAAATTTATTTTTTTATAATAAATTTTATTAATTTTTATAAAAGAATTTTGAATATATAAAATTATATATAAAATTAAGATTCCATTATTAATTTTATAACTTATATAATCAGATTTAAATATATAAATAATATACTTAATTTTTTTAAATAAATAATATTAAATATTAATTTATATATTAACAGATTTAAAAATTATAATAAATATTATCATTTATCAGATTTAAAAATAAAAAATATAAAAAATATTTTAAATTTAATAAATATAATACATATTATTAATTTATGTTTTATATAAATCATATTTATAAATTTTATATATTATTAATTTATATTAATCGGATTTATAAATATTAAAATTATATTAAAATTTTAAAAATTCTAATAAATATTATTAATTTATATAAATCAGTTTTAAAAATATGAAAAATACATTAAAATTTTAAAAATTCTAATAAATATTATTAATTTATATAAATCAGTTTTAAAAATATGAAAAATAAATTAAAATTTTAAAGATTCCAATAAATATTATTAATTTATAAAAGTATAAAACAGATTTAAAAATATAAAAAATATATTTAAAATTTAATTTATTTAAACAAATATCGAATAAATTTTATTAATTAGATTAAGATATATAAAAAAAATATTCTCAGACTTGTTAATGACTTAATGTTATTGAAATATTTTGTATTGTATGTCTGTATGGTATAATTAAATTTTATTATCATGTTAATATGTTATGTGATTATGTCTTGTTATATATTATTTTTTCAGATTATCTGTTAGACTGTTATCAATGGCAAGCAATCCATCTTCGACAGCATCTGTCACTCAACCCGAATCCGGGATTCTTAGAAGAAAGTCAAATGACATCGGATGGGAGTTTGGGATATTGATTGATCCTAAGAACCTCGACAAAATTAAATGTAAGTTATGTGGAAAAGCAATGTCAGGAGGAGTGTATAGGATAAAGGAGCACATTGGAAATATACCTGGAAATGTATCTGATTGTCGAAAAGCATCTCAAGAAGACAAAAATAAGTACAAACAGGCTATTTTAGAAGGGAGGAACAGAAAGAAGAACAAAATAATGGAAGAACAAAGTTGTAGAGCAGAGGTGGCTATTTCTGTAGATGAAGAAGAAGGTCTTGAAATTGAAGGGATGGATGGAGTTAAAAAACCTCTTCCACTTGGCCCCATGGATAGATATGCATCGGCAATTGCTCCAGAAAATGCAGACTCCAGTGGATGTAAAGTACTTCGGCAAAAAAATATAAATGAGGCTCTTTTCAAAGAGAGAACTCAACAAGTTCAACAATATGTTGGGAGATGGGTTTATGAAAATGGAATCTCATTCAATGCTGTTGATAATGATAGCTTCAAGCAACTAATGGAGGCAGTGGGTCAATTTGGACCAGGATTCAAGCCTCCAACTCAATATCAACTTAGGGAGCCACTATTGAAAGCCGAAGTTGAAAGAACAAAACAATTGCTGAAGAAACATGAAGAAGAATGGGCAAAGAATGGATGCTCGATCATGACAGATGCATGGAGTGATAGAAAAAGAAGAAGCATCTTAAATTTGTGTGTTAATTGCAAGGAGGGTACTACATTTTTAGAGTCTAAGGAGTCTTCAGAGGAGGCGCATACAGCTGAACTTATTTTTGAGTATGTTGACAAGTGTGTTGAACAAGTAGGAGCTCAGAATATTGTTCAGATTGTTACAGACAATGCCACCAACAATATAGCTGCACTAAATTGATGAGAGAAAAGCGACCTGGGATCTTTTGAGTTCATGTAACTCACACTATTAATCTCATGCTTGAAAGTATTGCAAACTTCCACGATATAAAAAGGTGATCGAGCAGTCCAAGTTTTTACCATTTTCATCTATGTTCACCATAAGACTTTATCATTGATGAGAAGTTTCACGAAGAAGAGAGACATAGTTCGACCAGAGTTACAGGTTTGCATCAAATTTCCTCACATCACAAAGTTTGATTGAAAAAAAGCTAGTTTAAGGGCCATGTTTGTGATATGTGGAAGTAATGATGTGATCAAACAAACAAAGGAAAACCTATTTGTCTGATTTTTGAGTTTAACTGTTGTTTGAAAATATTTGCTCCTTTGGTAAGAGTTCTTCGATTGGTAGATGGAGATAGAAAGCCATCGATGGGGTTTCTATATGGGGAGCTTCTTCAAGCTAAAGAAGATATCAAGGTAGCTCTGAATAACGTGGAATCAAATTATCAGCCTATCATAGTCATTATTGAGTCAAAAATGAAGGATAGACTTGATACATCATTGCATACCACTGCATTTTTGTTGAATCCTTATTTTTACTACAAAGATAGTTCGATTGCTCTTTATGAGGAGGTCGCGATGGGGATTTTTGAATGCATGGAAACTTTGCATGCCAATGAGTTAGATTTACAAGATACAATTATTAACAAGGAATTTCCAAAGTATAGAAATAAGACTGGGTTATTTGGAAAAACATTGGCAGCAAAAGCATGTGAAAAAAATGATGATACATTTGATCCATGTGCATAGTGGAGTACATACGGTGCTCACACACCTAACTTGCTAAGGGTGGCATTGAGGATACTTTCATTAACTACAAGTTCATCTGGGTGTGAAAGAAATTGGAGTACATTTAAAGGAGTAAGTTTTAAACTTTCAGTCTACTCTTTAATTAAATTAGTTATAATTTTTAACGTCTATACTCTATATTCAGGTACTAACTATAGTATTTACTTTCTCTGTTTTTTTAGATTCACACAAAGAAAAGAAATAGGTTGGATGCCAACAGGTTGAACAATCTAGTATTTGTCCAATTTAATGCTAGATTGTTGAACAAACAAAAAAGAGAAAAAGAAAGAAATGTTGATGTCCTTCTTGCAAAAGATGCTTCAAATGCACAAGGTTGGATTGTGGATGGTGGGGAAGATGATGAAGTTGACCTAGGTTCCGGACTCACTTGGCAAATAGTTGATGAAGCAAGTGGAGCAGATGAAAATCTACAACCCCGAAGAAGCTCCAGAGTGAGAGAACTCCATGAAGATGATTTTGAATCCGAAGAAGAAGACGAGGATCACAATAATGATATTGAGTTTGTGTCCGATGAAGAACAAGTTATTGAAAATTATGGAGAAGAAGAATCAGAATAAATATGAGTCTATGAGATATTATTAGTTTTCCCAATTTTGAACTCATTTTGTTAAGACATGATTTATGTTATTTAACAATTATATTTTGCTTAGTGGTTACTAGTTCACAATGCATTGTAATCTTGAATTGAACTATTGCTACTATTTTCCAATGTTCTACTGTTTACTATATGATTATGATAACTTACTGCATGTTCATTTTTTGGTATCGGAAAGTATGTATTTATTTCAGCATGCATAGTTAGATCTTCATTGCTATGAAATTGTTTAAGACAATATTTAGATTTACATATAACATTGTCCACAGTCCACATGAAACAAGGGATACCGAGGAATCCGCCTAGCGGCGCCTAGTCCCCGCCTAGGCGGCCTAGGCGCTAGGCACTGGTCTGCCGCCCGACTAGCGCCTAGCGAATTTTAGAACCTTGGCTAGAATAGACATTTACTC
Source organism: Zingiber officinale (assembly GCF_018446385.1). NCBI lineage: Eukaryota > Viridiplantae > Streptophyta > Magnoliopsida > Zingiberales > Zingiberaceae > Zingiber > Zingiber officinale. Next base: position 4,205,473 of record NC_055999.1, read on the forward strand.
GTTTTGAATTATATGACTAAGATAATGATAATGAATCTTTTTATCTTGAATGAGTTGAAAATGTTGGAGCAGGGTCGGCAACAGAGGGGGGGGGGGGGTGAATTGTCTGTAAATTAAAAATGATCCTTTCTCTATCCTTTCAAACAAGATTAGTAGCACAATTAACTCAAAGCAATTAAACAACTAATAAATAAAGAGGCTAAGAAAGTTACTTGGTTATGACCTAGGTGGTTATTAATCCAAGGCAAAAGAAAACACTAAAGATCTCCTTCGATGAAGGCGATGAAGCCTCTTACACTCGTTGAATGCTCATAAATTGCTAGGAAATGAATACTTGAGTTGTTGAATATTTTTTAGGTTCAGGGGTCTTTTTATAACTCCTGGAAAATCTTATCCGAGGCTGGAAGGCGTCTCCAGCGAGGCAAGTGAAGATAAGGTTTTATCTTCGCTAACAGTTACATTTTGCTCAATCTAAGGCGCCTTCAACCTTGTTGAAGGCACCTTCCCATAGAAAGGCACAGAGGCGCCTCTAACCACATTGAGGGTGCCTCCAGCAGCTCTTCCGCTGCTCCGATCGTCTGGGTGATTTTGTTCATCCGGAATTGTGCTCACCCGGATCCATCTTCCAGTTTTCTTCTCGAGCAGGCTTCCTCTTCGGCTTCTCATCCCTCGAACGTTATACATGTCCTTCTCGTCCACCGATATACTATTCCGCAGCATCTCGTCCCTCGGATGCACCGAGCCACTCTCTCCCGTGCTATTCTTCTCGCTAATCGCGTCTTTCGCTGGACTTCCTGTGCTCTAAGTTCCTATACACTTAGACACAAGAGTTAAAACACAACATGACCTTACTGAACTTGGTTGATACTTACAATCTCCTTATTTTTGATGTGCATAAACCCAAGTTCAAGTTAGGGTTAAAAATGCAATAAAATAAAAGTGATAACAGTAAGTAAAAATTTAAGTGCAAAATGAGGAAAAATTTTAAATTCTAACTCTCCCTCAACTTGTACTTATTTCTCCACTTTTGATCATATCAAAAAAAAATTGGGGAAAAATAAAATAAACTGTTAGAAAAATTTACATAAAGAAATACTTTGTATTCTAAAAGAAATAAATTATTGCAATACTAATTTTTGAAAATAATTCGTAATAATTTAGACATTTTTTTAAAAAAATTTAAAATATTTGTAAGGATAGAGAATATTATCTTTTGTCATAGAAAAATAAGATATTCAAAATACATTTAAATTTCAAAAAATAACTCAACAGTAAACAAAATTTGAAAAAGTCTCTATTTGTAGATTAAATCATCAGATAGTATAGAAAAATTTACAACTCGAAATATAAATTTTTTTTCTAATTGAGACAATTTCTATCCAAATAAAAAATTGGATTGTAATCTAAAAAAGATTTTGAATCCAATACAGGTTCCTGTCTACTAGATTTACTAAAAATTTGTGAGGTATATAATTTTTTGGAATTTTTCTAATTCATCCATAGTGATGTCTAATGTACCAGTTGATTCTACCATGAATTCTAAACTTTGGTTGAATGTAGTTAGAACATGCATGGTAATCTTTCAATTTCTCTATTTGTGTTTTCAATTTTTTGTTTTCTAATTTTAAATTATCAAACAATTTTAGTGGATCGGGTTCGAATCCTGGAAACAACCTTAAAAAGCAGGGTAAGGCTGCGTACAATGGATTCTTCCTCGAGATCTCGCATGGCGGGAGCTTCGTGCATCGGGCTGTCTTTTTAAACAATTTTAGTGGACATGCATTGGCTAATTGTCTTTTCAAGTCCATATTTTCTTTTTCTAATTTGCACATATTTTTAGAAAACATTTTGATAAATTTAAAAGATTACTTGGGAGATAGCGCACGTACCTCATTTACCTCGTGTTTTGATGCTCTCCCTTCATCGCAGCTTTCCTCTGATGATCCTCCTCCCCCTTCATCGATGCTCATCTCTGAGCTGTTTTCAGCTTCTCCTTGGTGGTTTGCCATTAGAGCTAGTCTAGCGTAAGCTTCGATCTCGGACTCGAAGGACGACGATTCATCCCATATGACCTTCAGATTTTTATGCTTTGATCTTGTTAGTTTTTTGCCCTTGTCCTTCTCCTTCTTCTTCAATTCGGGACAGTCGTCCTTAATGTGCCCTTCTCTTTGGCAATTGTAGCATCCTACCTTCCTCTTGCTCCGAAAGTACTTTTCGCCACCGACTTATTAAATTTATTAGATTTAATAAATTTACTAATTTTTTTTACCATTAGGGTCGCTTCGTCTTTATCAATTGACACTTCGGAGTTTGGATCGTTCGTTCTTGCCTTCAGGGTGATATTCTGTAGTTCTGCACATCTAGATTCGTGAAGTTCTAAAGTGGAAAATAAACTTTCTAATGTGCTTACCTCTAAATCTTTAGAAATATAATAGAAGTCGACGATTGAGGACCATTCGAGTGTCCTTGGAAAAGTATTTAATGCGTACCTTAGGAAATCTCGGTTTGTTACCTTTTCTCCAAGATTCGTGAGTCTGGTGATCAGCTCTTAGTTTAGCGTGCAGTTGTGCTACTGATTCTCCTTCTTTCAGCTAGAGGTTGATCAGTTGGCTCCGGAGTATATCCCGTTTTGTGAGCTTGGCTTCAGACGTATCTTCGTGTAGCTTCAGGAACTTCTCCCAAAGTTCCTTTGCTGATTCGTAGGTGCCGATTCTACTGACTTCTTGCGGAGGCAGCACGCTCAACAGATGGAATTCGGCTCGTCCATTTGCTACGAAGTCCGTTTGCTCCTTCTTAGTTCATTGGTATTCTTCTTTTTCATTTTCTTGTGGGTCTTTGGGAGTTACAAAATCATATTTAATAATTAAAAGCAATTTAAAGAATACCTCCATATGTTTTTTCCAGGTCACGAATTCTCCCTCGAACTTCGGTGGGTAGATGCTCGGTCTGGCCATCGTTTTGGTACTTCAGTCGGTGATTAGTCCTTCTAAGACGTTTTGGCTCTGATACCATTTGTTGGAGCAGCGGGCCGGTAAGAGGAGGTGAATTGCCTGTAAATTAAAAATGGACCTTTCTCTATCCTTTCAAATAAGATTAGTAGCACACTTAACTCAAATCAATTAAACAACTAACAAAATAAATAAGCTAAGGTAGTTACTTGGTTACAATCTAGGTGGTTGTTAATTCAAGGTAAAAGAAAGCACTAAAGATCTCCTTCGGTGAAAGCGGAGAAGTCTTTTACACTCGTTGAATGCTTAGAAAATTACTAGGAAATGAATACTTGAGTTGTTAAATATTTCCTAGGTCTAGGGGTCTTTTATAGCCCCTAGAAAATTTTATTCGAGGCTGGAAGATGCCTCCAACATGGTGGAAGACGTCACCAACGAGGAAAGCGAAGATAAGATTTTATTTTCGCTAACGGTTACATTTTGCGGAGTCTAAGGTGCCTTCAAAGGGTTGAAGGCGCCTTCCATGGGTGGTTGAAGGTGCCCAATCCTTGGCTCTTCCGCTGCTCCGATCGCTCGGGTGATTTCGTCCATCCAGAATTGGGCTCACCCGGACCTATCTTCCGGCCTTCCCCTCGAGCAGGCTTCCTCCCCGGCTTCTCGTCTCTCGAATGTCGTGCACGTCCTTCTCGTCCATCGGTGTACTCTTCCGTAGCATCTTGTCCCTCGGATGCACCGAACCCGTCGGCTCTCTCCCGTGTCATCCTTCTCGCTAGCTACGTCTTTCGTTCGATTTTCTGTGCTCCTAAGTCCCTGCACACTTAGACACAAGAGTTAAAACACAACAGGACCTAACTAAACTTAGTTGATCACATCAAAACTACCTCGGGGTACTTACAGAAAATGCTCTTGCATTATTGGATCAAAATTTGTAATCATTTCAACTAGATCCAAAAAATTACCATTACCATCTTCATAAAATTTGTCTTATGTACCACGAAATGCTAAATTATGTACAACAAGACATTTAACAACAACAACTATTCTTAGCATAATGTGTTTCTTATGTTTTGTGCCCTTTTTAATTTGTTCTTGCATTTCCTTATTAATTGTCAGTGTTTTCTTTAATCTCATTTGCAGTTAAAAAAAACTCTCAATGTAGTGAGGTGTCAACACTATTTTCATGTTGTTTAAACTTGTCACATAATGCTTCCAGTCATTAACTCAGTCTCTTGCTAAATTTCTTTTGGTGTGTATTGCTTTAAACAACTTACAACAAATACAAAATACTTTGTCTGACTTCTTCGAGTACACTAACCATTTTCGATTACGAGTCTCACCATTTGGTAACATTCGAACATAGTAAGTATGAGAAAAATGTCAAGATTCTTTATCTAAAGGAAATTTGAGAATATCTTTTTAGGACCTCTTTCGCTAAATCTCTCATTTTTATATCAAGATTATCCCAAACTCTTGGATCAAATATGTTCAAATCATATCTATCGAGCATTGATATTCGTTTGTATGTTCATCATTACAACAATTATCAATATCTTTAGTTTTGTCAATTTTAGTTTTGTCAGTTTTAGTTTCATCCAAATCATTAAAATATGTATTCTCTTCGTTCTCATTTTCTACAAATTTCTCATTCTCGTCACTTTTGTTTCTCACAAATTTTTCATTTTCATCATTCTTGTTTTCAACAAAATCTTTATTTACATTTGATTCATTAATTAAAATTTGAACTAGGTTTTCCGTTGTGTCATGTGATTCTTTACTAAAATATTTATTCAATGAATCTCTTAAACTTTGGGCCATCTCTTTTTTTGTCCTTTTTGATATCCAGAGAGTTGTTTCATGATGATAGATAATTATGAACAAATTCAATAAGCAATAAGCAAATAACAATAAAACCTGATATGGAAAATTTTTCTTTGATCCGAAATCCATTTATATAAGACCTTACACATATATCGTGCAAGTTTATAAAAAAACACAACAATTCAATTGTTTAGGACCTTGTTCATGCAATTAAAGACACAAGTACATCAACTCTTTGTCGATTAATGAAACAAAATTGCTCACATAGGAGATATCCAAGGCTAATATAGCTTGAAATAAATGAAAACTTACTCCTTTTGTTGTTGTGGTTGGACAAAGGGGAAAAAGGCGCGCTCATGAATGGCTGATCTCTAGGATTAGGAAAATAAAGGGAAGATGTTGCTGTGCTGACAAAAGAAGAGGAGGAAGAAGGAAATTTTTTACCGTTTTCGTTCGAAATCCTCAGCTAGCTCCAGTGAGCTCAACCATGACACCTAAAAAAAATCAATAAGGAAAGGTAACACAGTTGGTCTTATGGGGCAAAAAAAAAACCTTAGAAAACAAGGAGCAAAAGAGAAGAGGAGAGGCCTGCAGTTGTAGAAATAAGGTCCTAGAAAAGAAGGCGGTTACTCCTTGCTACACTTGACTAGCGGAAAAGAAGAGGATGAGGATCGGAAAAGAAGAGGATGAGGAAAACTACTGCCTTCTTCGTTAGCATTAGCAACCTTAGTTAGCTTCGACGCGCTCCTGCGGCTCCTATAGCAACACAAGGAGAGCACAAAATGGGAAAAAGTGGCTGCTGTGGTGGCCGGAAAGTGAAGAAAAACTAGGCAGTGGCTGGAAAATAGGGGAAAGAAGGGAAGCGGGAAGGCTGCGTACGGGGAAAATAAAGAGGAGAGAAATGGGGTTGTATTTTTTTGTTTTATACTTAACATATATATAAATTTTTTTTGGGCCCTAAAAATTTTTTGGCCCTGGCAGCCTTGGCCTAGAGCCGACTTTGTCTAGAAGCAATACGAGTACATTTAATTATTTCTTGAATCACCGTCAACATTTCATTACTTGTGAATTTGTAATCTATTGGTGGTTTAACTTTCATAACTTCTTTATCCATTGGTCCCCTTAATCCTAGTGCATATTTGCCTGCCGTCAGTTTATTTATTTATTTATATTTATGGCATGTAATGTTGAATAAGTGAAAGTTGTGAAGGTAGGTTAACAAGTCCTTATTGTGTGTATTTTTGATGCATTTTTATCTGGGTCATTCAAGCTGATCCCTCGAGAAAAACAAATTGATTCTTTACAAGGCTCTACTAGTCCTGATACTATTCCATTAGATTACCACTCATGTGTTTGTGTATTTGTAGTTAAATGCTATTGATGTTCGAAAACAATAACTTTTTTCTTCTTTTTCTCTCTTTTTTGATAGGGTGAATATCTTGATTACTCTAATTTAAAAAAAAATATACAAAAAGAAAACTCATACCCTAGATTAGAGAGAGGACAAGCTATTAACACCTAACATTGTCTGGTTGTTTCAGAAGATGTAGTTGTGTTCCTTTTGTTTCAATACCACCAGTGCCAACCCATTGATAAAATATTTATACATTCTACTTATAAGACAATAGTCTTCACACCCTTTCTTAATTGAAGGCCAATTGCAGTTTTAAAATTTTTGACAGAACAAATGCACAAATGCATTTATTTTGTCTAACAAACTGAGTAGCTAATATTATTGTAAAAGTTTAAATGGAGACAGTCTTTGACGTACTTGCTCTCCAGCCATGCAACTCTGGGTTTGTATAAAAAGCTTCTTGCTAGAGCTCCAAAAGCACTAAGCAGGTAACCTTTCACTATCCTCAGGAAGGATTGTTGATTTCCTTGTATCTAATTAAAAATAACGATTGTGTTGATTTTTGACTGAGTTTATTTTTTGTCACTTCTTTTGCTGACAGATGGGAAAATTGTGGACAAGTTAAGGTGGTGCTGAAGATTGAAAGTGAGAGTGATCTTCTTGTGCTGCAAGTATGTTACTCTGATTTAAAAACCATACTACTTTTTTTTCTCTATCAGAACTGTTCTTTATTTGTGGAACTTGGTTTCATCTGAGATGTATGGTATGACAACTTCTCGTAACACAGCAGTCATCAGAACATGCAGCAGTCTACCAGTGGATTATGTTGCCCTGTCTGACTGGCTGAAATGCATAGCTATTTACTGCATCAAAAACAGTCAATTTTGAAATGCATAGATATTGCTTTAGCAAAAGGAAACACTGAATATTTTGATTTTGGATACATATCGTTCTCTAGAGACCAACAACAGTCAATTCTTTATTGTTCCCTCTGCATCTTTAATTAGTAATGATTCATAAATCTCATGGATTAACTAAATTAACTCTTTAGAGCAAAAACTGTGAGGGTAGTTGTTTATAAAAAAAATGTTACACTTGATGAAAACTTCATATGACCTGTTGTTATTAACTTCATGACCTTAGTAGATACAGATCAATGGGGGTTAAGATTCAGGAGCTCACCTCATGTGTTTAGGAAATGGAACTTGTTATTGCTGTCTTTTATATAAAAAAATTTGTCATAGCAATAATGCAGTATGCCCAATTAGTGAAAGTTGTTATATTTGAAGGAGACTGTGTTACTTGCTCTACCTTATGCAGCTGTGACATATGATTTTCTTCATCAACTATAACATTCTAGTAAAGTTTTGAAAGAAATATTTTTTACTATTTCTGTTCTCCGACTATCTTTGAGTTATGTCCTCTATATGCTGAATTTATCAAAGTTCCAATCAAATGCTACAGAAGTGGATGTATATGATTTATTTTGGCTAGCCATTTATTTATACCAGCTGTGTGGTGCTGAAGTACTGGAAATGGATAATTTGAACCTTTGATCTTATTGTGTTTCATTTTTTATTCAGGGAAGGGCAAAGTCACTGAAGCTACCAAATCATATAACAATTGATGCTGGGAGGACCCAAATTGCACCAAGTGTGTTAAATCTTTTTTTTTTCTGCAGAAATCTCAAGCACTTCCTTATTATGTTTCATCTACTAGAAAGTGACAATAGATTAACAACTGCAGAAACTGTTTTTACTACTGTCCAATATAGATTTTAGCCAGTTATTTCCACTAATTTTTGTTTTACTTGCCTAGTTAAGAGATTGTACTGACTGTATATTTTCCTGCAGATTCAATGACAGTGATGGCTATTCTGGGTAAGCTACTTAGAATTGTAATCAATTACTATTATGATATTGGTTTCTAGAAGTTAACAACTTCGCTAGATTAACAATGTATGAGCTTGGTAAAGTGAGAACAAATTAGAGGATTGCTTCTATCGATATATTCAATATTTCTATTGTACCATTACAAACTGTTTCTCTACAGTTTAACATGTAGTAAAAATAGACATAAATGACAGTTTTAGTATCTGTGGAAGGTTAAGATTCTAAGATTTCAGAGGAAGAGAAGCTTAAAGTGTCCATCTAGAATACACTTCAATTCAGAGATTCTGTTTCTTTCTGAAACTGTTATCTATTATTTTTATTATTATTGTTTCAAGTTAAATTGACGTGAAAAAATATTCTACCCTTGCAAGGATACAATTTATATTTTATATTGGTTAACTTTTGCCAGTAAATTATATAAACTTTGTGCAGACATTTTCTCATTTATTTTGCTCCTAAACATCCATTATGCATTCTGATCTGTTGAATTTCATGAATAGGACCCAGCGACCTGGTTGATGATGTTACAGGAAGTCTGAAGCTTTTATGACATTTTCTACAATTGGATGAATAATCTTCGGTTTATTTTTTTATGATTAAGTTTCTTCAACCTGATCCAACATGCATGATCTGAAAGCTCTAGGTCGTTAGAAACTTATTCTCAGTGGTCATGATCTGACCTGATAGTCTCTGATCTAGAGAAGTCAAACCTGAAGATTGTTACCTATTAAAGAATAGTATGCCCTAGAGAACAGTATTAATCGACTCTGAGAACCTTAAATTCTGTAATTCAGTGTTACTTATGTAATTTTTAAACTTCATGAATTATTAGTCCGATTTTGTTGAAAAGATTTGCATGCGCCAATAGTATGGACTTTTCATTCTTAGTGCACCTGATTACTTTGGTTATGAAGGATACAGACCATTAATATGAATAGTCAGGATACATGTATTGATGTTTGAATTGTAACTATCATCATAAGATATACATCGTCAACTGTAGGAGTATAACAATTATGCCCTTGATTCGTTGATCTTTCTCGTCGTACTTTGCCCATCTATCCCTAATCCTCTTGGTCTGTTCCTCCCGCTGTATCCACTTGAACCATTTGAGCTACCTAATCTATCTAACCCACTTGACCTATTCCTCATGCTCGAACCACACAACATACTGGATCATGGGTCAAAGGTGTAGAGCAGGTAAAAGTCATAGTTAAGAATGATCATGGGGCAATAGGAGTCCAATGAAATTTCATATTCTAAGTGCATTTTGTGACTAACTATAGAAGAATTATTTTGTGATAATTTATAAGGTATAGAATAGATAATTCCTGTGAACCAACTCAACTTAAGATGTTAGATAGTTTCAGAAATTGATTCTTACCTCATTGATATTTTTATTACAATTATTAATTTTGTTTGCAGGCTAGTCTTTGACATTATTTTTTGGGGATTTTTTTTTCATGTCAAGTCAATTTGTCATCCAAGTTTGTACGTGAGAAAAATCCATAAATTTATAGATAAAGATCTTTTCCTAACATTATAGACGTTTGATATTAGTTGATTCAATTCTTATAAATGTCAAGTAAAAGCAATGCTCCTGTACCTATAGCACAAAGGCAGATTATATTATCAGCACAACTTTTTTTTCCCTTCTCTTTATTGTTTGCTTAAGTATTGGGATGTGACTGAACAATCACCGTTGATGGTCCATTTGCCTCCTTGCTATCTTGAAGGAACAAAGTTAGGGGAAGGATAGGGTATAGGATAACCAGTTTGGATAACTTGTGTTTCTACTGCTGCTTTTGTAGCAAACACAACAAAGGAGGCATCATTCACTGTTGGTGGCCCTTCCTTTCCAAACATCACTGCCAATTCCTTCCCATCATAAAATCACCTTTTTGATTTCTTAAAGAGTCGGCCAAAGCCAATTCCACCACTTTATAATGCTTTTGCAGTAGGTACAGGGACGAGGCAATGCTACTTTAGTAGTATCTTCTTTCAAATCTCAAATAGATTTCTTTTTTTGTTTGCGCCTGTGTATAGTTTTTGCTTGCTGTCTTTGTAGATTCTCTTGTGTGATGTAAAGGTGATAATATTCATCTCAGATATCCCTCTATTGTCCGTCCCAAAGTCAGTATTAAACAGCCTTTTGTAATATAAATATATTATCCGAGTATCAATTTAGCTACGTCTGTGGGGGTTTTGTGGGTTTTTTTCGTCTCCAAATTATATAAAGGAAGATAAATCACAAGATAGCGTAAATCACCGAGTACCTCAGTCTGCACTTGTTTTCTTCTCTCATTCTAAATTGTTCCAACTTCTTAAATAGGTCTCTGGAGGAATCATCTTAGGATTTTTTTTCAGTTTTAATGTCTGATGAGAGAAGACTTTGGCCGCAAGGATATTCTCACAAGTTGGCGTTTCAGAAAAGGGTTTATCTTTTTCTACTAATGGAGTTGCTTAGAAGGCCCGTCATGCATTATTGGTCTCCCATCTTAAGAAAATGCCTAATCTGCAATTGTCATCTCTTTAATGCTGTTGATGACTGGTCCCTCCCCTCAGCAGTGCTTCACAAACATGTGGATCTGACTGGGTTCTTATGCAAATCTGACTCGGCAAAATCTTAGATCCTGGTCCCCCTATCAAATTCGACTTCACAAGGGTCCTGTCAACGGTTGGACGTTTTCTCTAGCATCTTCAGGATCTCCGTCAAAGGAACTTGTCTTGCAACTTACATGATCCACTTGTTTGGTGACCTTTCACTGTCACAAACTGTACCCAACTTACTCCTGTTCAAAGTCATGCATGAGTATGAAGAAAAGTCCCTCTCATACTCGTGGGGCAGGGGTGAGGGGGCCGCTGGGCGGCGGGACCCGCCTTTTGCAACATGAGTATGAAGAAAAGTCGCCTTCAACGTATATTTGCACTCTAATTACTTAGCCACCATCATATTCCTGTATGGAGTCGACATCATCGTCAGTTGCATATCAATTTTTTTGAAAAAGCAAGCTAGTCAGCAACAGAGACATTCTGTTTAGCATAGCTGGTATTTCGTCCTCCCAATCTGTCTATATAAACACTCCCTTCTTCTCTCTGATTTCCTCCCCTTCTCTTCTCCCTCTCTGCTGCTTTTTGTTTATGATTTACTGTCAAAAAGAAAGACAAATGAACGTCATGGTGGATTCCTGCTGCGCTAGTCTTGTCCTGCTTCGATTCCTTAAGCATGCCGTCTCCTTATTATCTCTTGTAACGAAATGGTTCCTTTTCCCCTGCTACGACGCCTGGTGGCCTAATTCTTCTTCGCCGGAGAGGGACGGAAAAGGAACCGAGGCCAGGGAACGGCACCGCGCAGCCGCCCGGGCTGTGCGGACGGCCCTTGGGGTCGCCACCTACGGCGAACTGGTGGCCGATCAGGAAGCGGCGGGCTTTTGCGCCGTGTGCCTTTGCAGGGTGGGGCCCCGCGACCGCGTGCGCGAGCTGCGCAGCTGCCGGCACGTGTTCCACAGGCGGTGCCTCGACCGATGGCTCGACCACGACGAGCGCCTCAGCTGCCCGCTCTGCCGCGCGACGCTCCTCGACCTGCGAGGGGCGTCGGTTCAGCCGCCGGCGCCGGCGCAGCCCAGCTGGGCAGTCGAGCGCCTGCTATACCTATTCGGGGATGACGTCCTCCTCGCTGATCCTCATCAGTCATAGCTTCGCCTGCTGCTACGTGCCCCTTTTTTATTGGCTGCCGGGGAGAATTTCTGTCGATATGTCATTAACCTTAGATTGTAGTGGTGTACAAATTTTGCTTGTTGGTGGGGAAGAAATTGGGAGACCCAAGTTGGGAAGCTGGTATCTTCCACAAGGCCTCTGACAAACAAATAGAGCATTTTTGGGGCTAGTAACTTCCCTTTACGTTTGTTGGAGTGTAGATCTTTACCTGCAAATGAAACGATTTGAATGTTGTTGTTATAGAATGCACTTACCATGATGATAAATGGTCATGACAAACTCAATGTAGTGCTACATCACGAAATAATCTGTCTTGAGGAGAACTTCAAATGTCGAACAACATTGCTTTTAAAAATTAATGATAGATACAAGCCACTCAGTTAAGCTTCGAATGAGAGAATCCAATTCAGAGCAAATGCCACAAGTGGCTCAAATGTCTCGATTGAAAACTTTTTCTGCTCTTCAGATAGTTTTAATTTGTGAAGAGCAAGTAGCAAAGCCTGTGAATAGAGAATAATGATATCAACACTCTATCTAACATATTCAAAGAATACCACAATGACTAGATTCCCTATTTAGAAGACATTCACATACAGTTTGAGGTCTGTGGGCAGGTGGCTTCATTTTTTAGTGTTCCATATTCAATGCTAGCAGCACTAAATGAATGCCCTCCAGCCGTGTATGCAGCCTAATTTTAAAGAAGAGAACAAGACAATTTAAAACTGCAAAATATAGGAGGAGAAATGATGTTTAGTCAACCTTCTGCATTAAGGAAAATAGTTTCATATCACTCTTTGGAACACCATATGCAAGATAAGCCTGCATTTGATGACAGAAGAATGGTCAAATCCTTCTTGCCTACATTACACTATTTCTTTTAAAAACAAGTCAGCATATTGTATATGTCCCAGGTAGCTTACGTGCATGATCAGTGCGTTGTATAAGTTTATCCAAAATGCCAATTTCTCGTTGCCGGTAAGGTGGACGGGGTTTACTTCTGCTAGTTGCTCAATCAGTGATCTGCCTAATCCAAGGATATATTAGTATGGCAAAGAAAAATCAAACCAATTATTGATGCTTAGAGTCAATATCTTTGATTGCAATTACATTGCAAAATGAGACTATTTCAGTGACTCAAGTCTTGGAAGCATGGCCAATAAATACTGAATAGTAAGGTAGCGCCTTACACATGTTCAATGACTTGCCCTCGAATCCATGAGAGTTATGAATACACAGTTGGTAACCAAACAATGTATTGTCCATATTCGGTGAAGATTATTCAAGAAACAGAAACGGTTCAAGAATCAGTTTGTTCAAGAATAAATACAATTCAACTGTTATATTATAATTAAAAGAAACAGAAACTGTTCTTCAGTAATGATTGTTCTTAAATGAAATTATCTAAAACTGACTTTATTGCGCACATAATGATTCAGATGTGCTTGATCACTGGTAAAAAAATAGAGGTGTTCCCAATGGTCCAAGATATGACCATAAACAACTGTAGATGATAATTAAAAGGCAATAAATAATTCTAAATGAGAATATATATATTATACCAAAATTACCTGAACAGTCTAAGTGCACCAGCAGCATATTCAAGTTGCCTTTTCTCAACAGACATCTAGGAGACTTCAGACGCCAAACTATAATTACCAATATCAGCCCAACACAATTTTCCATGGCAATGTAAGGATCAAATAAAGATCCTGTAGCTAAAATGTCATTATTATATTGCTGACCAATTTGAAGACTGTCTACCCATGAAGAAATTGATGATTCAGATATTGAACAATGTGATGAAATTGAAAAGTTATCCGCCGGTGAGGAAGGAAGACGAACAATGTCAGAGGACATTCGAGATGATACCGTAGAAACATCAGCTAATGAGATAAAAAATATTTTTCATACAACGGACTATTTCTTTAGCTAGCTGATTGGGATGATTCCAAAGGTCTTTCATGGGGATCTGTTTTCTGAAAATTTCAGTTGGCACAACCTGACAGAATTCTTTCTCTGGTAACTTCTCTTCTCGATCAAGCATGCTGCTAGTGTCCTGACAAAATCATCACCTATTACAAATTATAGTCCAACACATAAACCTATGAAACACAAAATAACTTAAATTCATTAGCTGTTTATTGCCACCTCCAATTTGGAGATCAATAGAAAAAAGTACAGTGCTACTTATGCCAATCAATACAAATTTTATTAAGGGTACGATCTTGTGGTGTTTCTTGTATACAATTCCTATTAACTTGCATTACAGTTCATACTTCTAATTGACAAAATTTACAAGTACACATTTTGTTCGTAGAATAAGTAGCTTTGTGCAAAGCTTTCGGTCATTATATGAAACATATAATGTAAGCCTATTAGAAGAGTGCAACCATTTGATGTGAATGACATTGAAAAATATTCTTCTAAATCTATGAAGTAGCAAAAAAGAATAATTAATATGCCATTTCAAAAATCAATTCAAGATTAGGTTACAGATGCAAAATAGAAACGTTTGATTGAAATGCCAATTTATAGTATTTTTGGTTTAGCATAAGTTAATTTAACTCTTCTATATTTCTTGGGAAAAAAAGACTACTGAAGAACAAAAGGATTACGTTTGCTGCATTTTTAGCAGGGGCGAATTTTGATGGCTGTGCAGGCAATTGTTTTAGTTGATACTCAGTAAGTCTTCTTTCATTTCTTTCTTGAATAAGCTGAAAATGCAAAGAGATCATCTCTTCCTCTAATCTGAAAACAGTCATCTCTAATGATGGTGTATTGGACAGCAAATCCTGTGCCTATGCATCATAAAATACATTGGAATATGAAACCGGGAATAACTAACAACAAAATGGAAATGCATGCTATACATTGCACCCATTTGAAGTAGTAAAATTCTGAAGTAGTAACAACTCATTGGAATATTGCTATAGAAAATATGATCATATAGATGACATTCAGAGGAAGATTGCTTGTATCTAAGGATCTAAAAAAAAGACTACATCCAGATAGATTGTTGCTGATTTCATGTTTCTTTGGGATTTTTCAAAATAAAAGTGTTTTCTAAAGAGGCTTTTAAAACTTGGACAAGAGAGAAGTGAGAACTTTAGTCCAACATTTAAATTCTAGGGCAAGTTCAAGACATTTAAATATAAATGTACTCATAAAATTATGTCTTTGAAAAATATGGAGTTTGTGGAAGCACCATATGTTGCACCATATAAATGTTCCAGCAGAAACCTTCTACCTCCCTTAAAACAAAGCTCTCCTTACCAGCAGCAACCTTCTACCTCCCTTAAAACAAAGCTTTGGTAATTCAATGTGTGCACTCTTATGAGTCGATTTCAGTTACCTTGTTTCACATATCCAATAGGAAATTTGACCCCAATTGCACACCATGGATCGGGATGATAAATAAATCCACAAAAATGTGACTATATGCTACAATATGGGTACCACATATTGCTATAAGTGTACGTGCTATCATTCTGATTCACTAGTGATTACCTCAAGTGGTCATTCCGATTCACTGGCAGTTATTACAAGTGGATAATTCATCATTCCAATTTGCTGGCAATCATTTCTCAGAATCTCCTATCCTCAATGAACAATTGAAAACATTGCCCAACAGACGCACAGGATTTCTATGAAATTTGTCAAAAGTATAAATGCATAAGACGTGAGAGAAAAAGATGAATTCAGTTGATATATTTATGCATTGGTGTGAAAATATATAACTATTTTAATCATTTAACTATCCTCAAATGTATAATCTCGTCATAAAAATCACAAAATATTGAAATTTATTTATCTGAGAATATTTAAGAATTATAATACTTTGCTTCAAAATGTTAGTTTGCATGTTAAATGGATCTCAATGAGATCCAAGAACATACCTCATTTGGAAGGTATGACAAATCGGATAGTGTTACAGCAGCATGCTCCAAAGCATTTTCAAGGACGACATGCAATTCCATTTCTTCCTGGAACACTTGTTGGAGCGTATGAACCTACAACATCATATCAAGGTAAAGCTAATATAGTAAAAAGAGAGAGAGTTCTATTCTTAGTGAAGCTGAAAAAAGAGGCTCCATATAAATATTAGACATAAATTTAACCAAAACATTTTTCTCTATCAAGTAAACATTCGAGGAAAAAATATTGCTAGTTATGTAATTGAAAACCTTATGAACTTAAGCTAGTTAGGATTGCAGCTAATCTTTCATTGCTTCAAAAAAATATCTAAGTCAAATTTGCTTGGATGAATCAAAGTGTAGGGCTTGTATTACTCCAGCTCAGTTAGCCCCCACCCCACCCACTCCTCCACTTGTGTTAGACTGTCAATGAACTTACAAAGCGGGTTCTTTGCTAACAATCTAAAATTATTTTATTTAAAAACATAATTTATTCAAGCCAAATTGAACCACTAGATTCACCTAATTGAAAAGATTTAATAAACTGCATATGATAAGTTGGCAATTATCCTACTGGCAAGATCACAATACAAATGAGGTCAATAGAGATTGATGATGAGCTTCCAAAAGGAGATAGTAGAAACATGAAAATTTTCATCGTGCATTGCCTATGACATATTATAATCATTATGATAAATGTACTTGAGAAGAATAAAGTGCACTTCCTTCCTGTTCCAGTTCAAACCTAGAAGAATGATTGGAGAAACTTCTATTACACAACATGATGCTTCCAGCTTCTCCAAGATGATCCTTTTCCTAAAAAATATTACAAGCTTAGTAACTCGATAGGAATGCAACACTTTTCAAATTCAAAGTTGGATTACTTAGTAAAGCTTCAAAACCCAGCAGTAACCACTATCTATGATCAACAAACAAATCCATGCTTTTGTGTGTATATAATTTTTCAAGACAAAATGCAATAATGGAGGAATTCTGATAACATGAAAGGTGTATTCAGTGGGAATTATTATTACGAAAAGAAATTTAGAATACAACAATTTTACTCTATTATGTAAAACACAAATGATGATCTATTATCTGAAGGGGATCATACAATAGTCAGTTTAGTGCCAAACATCATGAGGAAAATTAATGCTACCATCTGATATGGGATTTGGAGCATATAAGTCACCAGAATGATTGCTATTACCGATGTTAAACCAATAGGTACCCAAAATTGCATTTTTTTTTTCATTGAAGTTTTAAGTTTATTCAAGTGGTAATCTGAAATCAAAATCAAACATAGATTAACATATACTGATTCCAGGTCTAAAATAAAAAATGGTGGAGTCCAGGTTAAAAATTTAGCTATAAGTTGAGTTTGGTGGTGTGGTTCACTTTATTTTGCATCTTGAAAACTAAACACCAACCTGGAGAGGAGCCGATTTGCGGCTCTCGGTTGAGCGTTTCAGATTGACTGTCTTTAACAAGACAGGATTCTCCATATTAACAAGACAGGATTGACTTGTGCACAATTGCGAGGGCACAGGTGGTAGAATATTACGAACTTGATATTTTGAAGACATATGATCCTGGTTGGCTTTGCTGACGATGTCGCTCTAACCCTCATTTTCTAACCCATAATTCATAATCCCTTATTTTTAAAAAATAAAAAATAAATTTATGCGAGAATAGCACACATAACTTAAGCTTTTTAATTAATAGTTATTTAATTTAGCAGTAAGTGAGTTTCATCAGGACATTTTTGATTAAAAATTAAGAAAAAACGAAATCTTATAGGAAAATTAGTATAATTTATTGTTGGCGGGAAACTTGCGTGTCCATATATATGATTCGGTAGGTGGGATAGTAAGGGCATTAAAAATGGTAAAATCACAATCATAGCAACTATGTATTAGATAAGCCTAATTATATTGGTCAATGATCTTAATTAATTTTCATAATCCAAGTTGTCTTCTAACTTCTTCTCTGATACACGTTTGTTGAGATTTAGTGAATCACGTCACAACCTTGCACCGACCAATCAGAATGCGCGAAGCTACGAAGGCATAGATTTGAAAATAATATCTAGATTTGACATTTTTTTTTTCCTCCAAACAATATTAAAATGGAAAATTTACAGTGGCATCTCCATCATCGAGATTAATTTAGATTATTTAAAATGTATTTATTTTTATTAAAATATCTTTTGTCAATATTTTAATTCTTTAAAAACTAATTTTATTAAAATTAGTCAGAATGTAGACGTCCATTTTGCAATTGCGGGACTTGAGCCGTCTCGTGAACAACGCAATCTCGACTCCAGAAACATACGAGTTTTCTTGCCGCCACAACTGGAAGCCTGGACCCACACTTCCCTGGACTGGTACCATTCGGGGTTCGAGTTGTGGGGATACACTAATTTGTCAAAAAATGAGATAAGGCCGGGCCCACGACAAAAGTAATTACATTGGGCTGTTTCCATCTCCCTCCCCGTTCCGACGCGTGGAAGTCAGTAAAATTTATTCAAATAAAATAAATTTACTCCGAAGACGGCGGTTTTTCTCCCCGAGGCACAACAAAACCCTATAGAAGACTTGCTTTCCACTTCATCGTCGGCCTTCCATCTAATCTGCGAGGCTCGAGGAAGGCGTAGATCGGCGCTGTTGAAGAAAGTGCTCCAGATTCATCGTAGGCCATGATTTTGATTTAGTAATTTCTTCGTTTATGTTCATTCAGCCTATCCACTGGTATTTTTTTTCTCCGTGTTCTCCAGAAAGGTAGCGTTTTGCTTTTCTTACCTTTGGAGGATTGGTGAATAGTCGATTTTGTTTTTTTCCCCAAGCTTCTATCGCAAAGTAAAGGTAGTTTAGCCAGTGCTATGGTTTGCGAGCCGAGTAAATAGCAAAACTGGGGGGGGGAAAGTATAATATTTAATGAAAAAAACTCCATTTTTCCCGGTCTTCTGCTTCTGTACTAGTTATTTTCGGCTGTTAGATCAGGGATGGGAGTTTAAGGGAGTAGAGTTCTTAACAAGTCAAATGCGGGTCTTTCTTGACTCCGGATTAGTAGGATATTGGTCGGCGGGTATGAGGTAAAAAGTTTTGATGACTGACAGTTCGTCAGGAACCCATGTGCTACTGTGTAAAGCAATGTGGGAAATGACCTTTCTCGGTGGATTCGTGGTGACCAATCAAATAAAGTTTAATTTTTTTTTTCGCCCCCTCGGAAAATTGACTTGCTTTTTCAGAATCTAAATAGTCCTTTGCAATTTGCTTCAAGTTACGAGTATATGTATGGCATCCAGACTTAGAAGAGTGGTGCATTATTTATGGAGACTCCGGGTGGAAGGGAGAACAGCACATTTTGGGTTAAGTAAAGAATATCATGATTGCTCCTGAATGCATGTTGGTCACGTCTTTTGTCTTGAAGTGTAGATAGGTTACCATGTTGAAGAACAGGAGTCTTCGGTGGTACTAAGCTAGAGTGGTAGGCTGATAAAACGGGTACTTTGGATTGTTGGATAGAATAAATTCTGTAAAGGAGAGAATAAAATCATTAAAGGTTGTTGTTTATGTCGGAGTAGTAATCCACATGTGTGATTCATGGCAAAAGTTTAGTCAATTATGACGGCTAGGTGCTCCTTAATCTGGGGGTATTCTCTTCTTTTGTTTGAATTGAAATGAACTTCTAAGATAATTTTCATGCTTGGAAGTTGAGTTTTACAAAACTATCTAACGTTTACTTGAATAGATTTTGGGCTGTTCTGACCTCCTTGTAGAGCTGCAAAAAGTTTCAGTTGCAGATTGTTTCATCTAAACTTGGTCTGCTTTCCATAATTCTAAGAGGTAAAAGTAGTGTGCTTCATTTATGCATCTATGCAAATCTGACATGACAGATGTTTGTAGATAGGATGTTTTTCTTTGATATGTGGTGCTAAGATTGAACACGTCTGCTCATTATATGACAGTTATCCATCAATATCATAAAATACCTTGATTGAATTGTGGTTTCTGATTTTTTTTTTTTTGAATTCATTTGGCTTGATTAACTACCTCAAGGCTTCAAATGAGTACTTAAACATTTCATGCTGCAGGATAGTTATTCAGAGTTGTCTTTCCTGTAAATAGTCCCTCTTGGATGGATTGGACTTCAGTGGCTCCTTTGCCGTGGGACTACAGTTGCTTGCCTCTTGTCAGTGGAAAAGAAGATGAGAATCTAAAACCTATCCAACAACTTGACCGAGTCTATGATCCCCATTGGACTACCAGTTACTGGAATGACAATGGATCAGTATATTCATCCAGCAATACTGAATTTTCTGGTTCAGAAATAGGTAAATTTCAACCAAAAAGCTTCTTGCAAGTATCTATTGGTCTACCGTCCAAGGCAGGAACCATAACACCGCAATCAACCTTAGATTTAGTGAAACAACCTCCTGAGAGCTTGAAGGAGAATAAAGACGTGGACAGGGTGGACGCCAGCATTCTTCATAGGGTAGTGGTTCCATGTAGTAGTAAGAAACCTCTTATTAGTCCTAAGATCTGCAAGGGGACGTATTTGGAAGGTATGTCTGAAGAAAGCAACATAGATTCTTCTTATTTGGTGTCCATGAACCTGTCCAATGGTTTGGTTAAAAAAGTAAAGGTATCACAGCAGAACATAAAGAATTCATATTGCCAAGTTGATGGTTGTAATGCAAATCTCAGCAGTTGCAAAGACTATCACAGGAAGCATAGAGTCTGTGGAAGCCATTCCAAGGCTCCCAAGGTTATTATTGATGGGCAGATCTGCAGGTTCTGTCAACAATGTAGCAGGTAATGACTTAGCATAGTGCTTTTTATATCTAGTTAAACAATGAAATCAACTCATCGTAATCTAGAAATTGGGCATTGATCTAGTTTTTTTTTTTAAGCTAAGAAAGTAAAGTTCTTAGGGAAGGGAGGGGTAGTTTAGATGGTCAATCTTTTTCCAGTAAGATAAAAGAAGCTTATTTGTGCTTACATAATGGTACTTGGTAATTATTTGATCTGGAGAGTCTTGAGTATATTATTATATATAACAAAAAAAATTCAAACTGATTGGTTGGTCTCATCCAATTTCTTAATTACTCATCTTCTGTATTAATATGATGATTATTTTATCTTTCAGGTTTCATAATCTATCCGAGTTTGATCAGAATAAACGAAGCTGCCGAAGACGCTTAATTGAACATAATGCTCGACGACGCAGACAATTTCCAAAGACAATTTCATTTGGTTCGGCCACATTTTCTTCATCAAGTTATGGTAATACTTTTATGACAATATTATTTATGGATATTTTTTATTTTTGATGACTAAGGCAACCTGAGAATACCCACACACACAACAAAAAATTCTAGCTATCATCTACCAAGTCCATCAAATAACTTTGAGGATGCCGCTATGGGTGTGGTGTAGAGTAATAAAGCATTTAGGGGAACAAATAAGAGGATTCGAATACCACTAGAAACAAATATTTTGGAGGTGAGCCTTTGAGTGTGCATAAGTTGTTCTCCGGATTTATCTGATAGGTGAAT
Organism: Zingiber officinale; assembly: GCF_018446385.1. Taxonomy (NCBI): domain Eukaryota; kingdom Viridiplantae; phylum Streptophyta; class Magnoliopsida; order Zingiberales; family Zingiberaceae; genus Zingiber; species Zingiber officinale. Next base: position 4,226,676 of record NC_055999.1, read on the forward strand.
CAGGTAAGGCCGTCTATCTCTAGGATTAGTCGGCAAAGCCCAGACACTTGAATTATCAAAAAATAAAAAATTATGAGGCTGTGTCTTAGAATGTCTCATTTAATTAATAAATTTTGATACATCACTCAATGTAACTACTGAACCTGTGATGTTCCGAATTTGTCAATCATGACCTCAACTAGGTTCCTTTTCCAGTCATGTTATTTTTAATGAAAAATTCCACTCCAATTGTGCACAATTTTTAGAGAAATTTATCATTTGGCAGTTTCCTCAAAAATGTTGGTAATCATGGAAAACCAAGGAATAAACCTGGAGTAGAAACTCAAGTTAGTGGCTATAAGACAATCAAAATTATAAGAGATGAAATCAAATTTTACAGGTTAAGTATGAAATCATTCATAGGATGGCAATTGACCTATCCGCATGGTTATCCATACTGATTGTGGTTGCCAAATGCTGCCCAAGAATGTAAATGGGATTTTATGCTCCCATCTCATTTTGTGACCCTTGATCCAAACAAAATGTAATGAGAAGTTTTAGAACATCTCAAGTAATTTTGAACTTTTTATATTTTTATGTTATCTCACCTCGAAACCACTGTGTTATGCTCCATTGGGCTGGATGAGAAAGAGAATTTTTCACGGAAGCCAAATTTTGCTGCATGGGTGTATTTTGTTAGCATCCTTTAGTGTTTTTTTTTCTCTCAATGTGAATATTTCTTTGTAAATCCCCTCTAGTTTTGATCCCTGAAAATTTTCTTCTGTCCATACAGATGATAGCTGGCAAACAAGTTCCATTGTTGGTCAACTTTCTTTTGGTCAGGTGACAGATATGGACTGTCACAGATGGGCTGACTTAAGTGGTTTTGACCTCAGTCCTAACGGATGGGTAACTTCAAGTAGATTAGGAGGCGCTAATGGACAGCTACATTTTCCCAACGCTGGAGTATCAAAAAACATGTTAACTGTTCACCATGATTTCAATAAGTTATTGCCTTTCAATGACATGAACGCTGAGTCATTCAATAAAGGTAATGGCATCAAACCTTGTCTCATCTGTTTGACTGAGAGCTTTTGAATTCCATCACTGCATTAATCTCCATCCACCCACTTAAATGCAGTTCTCTGAAATGCAAAACTTTTGACTTATGGTTGAATTACACATTCAACAACTACTAATTCCCACCTATGTCGTACTGCACAAAGAAAGTGCATTGACTTTCTTCAAAGGTTGACTTTCTTCGACACCTTTGAGATTCCTTTAACAAAGAAAGTTTAGCCATTAGTTTAAATATTTTGTTAGAAGCTAAAGAAATGTCACATATCTTAAACAGTAATTATATATTTATAATGAAGGCTTCTGACAAATGCTAATTGAATCTTGTTACATCAGATAAGATTTTGAATTTTGTTTATCTCGTCTTATACTATTTCATAGAGATATCAACATTAGAACCTATAGAAACCACGTCATAGGTAGACAGTGAGATCCAATAGTGATTGAAGAACTTGTTGGGGAGGTTGATCTCGAAAGCCTCAGCACAAATTGAAGGAGGCCAGCAGAGTTTCTGGATGATGATAAGCTGGCAGAAGCTTACACCATTCTGAAGAGGAAATTATAGGGACAGAAGTCCTCTTCTTGTTCCTCTGCATCTTATTTTTCCTCCTTGTTTTGTTCTCTCTTCCTTCTGATTGTTTATTGGTTGCATCTCCTACTAACGGTACAGAAAAATCCCCCAGAACACTATTGTTCCTTCAAGCATCCAGCACCAGCTGCAGCACAGGTATTTCAAACCATTCTTAGCATATGCTTTCAGGGGTCTTGCAAAAACATTGTTTTCTTAAATGAAATCATTTTCAATACAGTATCTTTTGTCATTGTTTTAAAAAAGTAGCATAGGAAGCCTCATCTTCCTCAGCGTATGTGGTGAGAGACTGTATCATTTGTAGTATATTTGGCCTTCAATACTCAGGACTATGTGATCTATAGTCACATATGAGACATGTGCCACCCATATGGGGGCACCCAAAAAATCAAACTTGCAGTTCCTTCAAATCAATTTGGATTCAATCAAATATTACATTCCCTTGTCCCTTGTCAAGGGATAACGGACAACAAAACTCTTTTATAAGTTAGTTCTTGAAGATGGTAATTTGTTAATTCTCTTCAAGTGTTCAATTATATGCATGTTACTCAGATAATAATATGTTTTTACATTTTTTTATTAATATAGATTATGTATGGATTATATACATATTGTAGAAAATTAGTAATTGGATATTCCAATTAGTATAGTTTATGATATGTATTTTAAACGTTTTAGCATTATAAATTATTTTAATTTTTTAATGGCCGCCTCACATACCCCTACATCTTATGTGAGTAGGGCTGTAAATGAACCAAGCGTTCGTGAACAAGTTTGGTGTTCGGCTTGGTAAAAGCTTTTTTATGTTCGTTTAATATACATAAGATTAATTAAACAAACAAGCTTGAACAACTCATTAAGCTAAACAAACAAGCTTGAACACATATGTGTTCAGCTCGTTAACGTTCGTAAACAACGTTTGTGAACAATGTTCACGAACCATATTCATTAATAAAACTCTTTTTAATATGCTAAATAAACAATAAAATAAAATAAATAAATAAATTTAAATTATCAAGCTCAATAACCAATCAAACAACTAAAAGTTTCAAACAATCAAACAAGCTAGAATTGAGAGCTTGATAACATCTAAATGAACCAAGCTCGAACCAAGCTCAAGCCAAGCTTGAATTAAGAGCTTGATAACATCTAAACGAACCAAGCTCAAGCCAAGCTTCAAACAAGCTGAAGCTCATAAAAAATAAACCAAGCCAAGCTTGAACACTCATTTCAAAAGCTTGGTTCATTTTAAGCTCGGCTCGGCTTGGTTACCTTATCAAACAAGCTTGAACACCCCAAAGCTCGGCTCGTCTTGTTTACAACCCTATATGTGAGACATCTGGTCAACACGGAACTTAATATTCTTTATACAATTTAAATTCTCTCTTTTGCCATATTGTCGGTATTAAGTTTGTTCAACTAGGCATTTTTATTTCCTGAGCTACTCCATTTCTTCTCCTAATTAGTGTGCCAATCGCTTTCTATTATGACATGATTTTAGTGGTGAGTACAATTAGAAATTTGAGGTAGAGTAGTCCCACCCCCCACCCATGTGCATGTTATAGTATTGTCACACAAGATAAGGAGTAGCAAGACCCATGTATGAATTTTCCTATAGACATGAAATAATTGTTCCAAAGTCCCAAAAGTGAAACATCTCTCAATAGGGGAATTGCAATTGGAATTTTAATGTAAAAAAAAAAAATCTTCGCCAACATATGGCAACTTTCTGCTTACGCATACTCATATTCCATCCCCATAAAAAAGTTCATAAAGAGACCAATAATAGGTTTTCTTGTCGATAAATTGATTTTGTTGGAGGACACTATCATGATCTACATGTATGTTCACACTTTATGGATGATTAGCTACCATGTGGCTCTGCTGTCATCGTAGAGTATCCACAATCGTTGGAGCTCTTAGAGCATCCTCAATGGGGTGTTAAATGGGCATTATAATGCCCATTTAACACCCCCTCTCCATTGTGAGTGGGCATTATAATGCCCACTCGCAAGAGAGAGGAGAGAGGGTGTTCAAAGGTTTGAACACCCTCTCTCTTAATTTTTAAATATTTTTTTCTTTTTTAAATTATAAATTTTTTAATATTATTTAAAAAACTAATAAAAGGGATGAATGAGTGGATGGTGGGGTCCGTGTTAATGTTAAAAGGAATGTGGGTGAAAGAATGATATTGTTATAATGAGTATGTGGCAGTGGGCCCCATGTTTTTTGATGAGGTGGTGGGTGTTATAACATTATAGCATTGTGGATGCCCTTAGAGAGCTCCTTGGTTGCCACATCCGCGCCATGTCAAAAGTAAAAAAGCCCACACATCTCTATCACAAAAAAATCTCTCAACAACTCCTTCATGGATCCCATACTTTTCATTATATATATTTTTCATCTCTCCTTCATATTTTATATTATATATAATTAAATTTTTATAAAATTTAAATCCATAAATTGCTAACATGAAATAACATTAATAATTAAAAAAATACATAAATATTAGAGTACATCAAATAAAAAATAAAAAATAAAAAATATAATAATATATAAATATAAACTTAAACACATCTATAAGATACCACATCTCTGTTTATTTTTTTCAACCATTTTCTCATGTATATGAATCTGTCCTGGTGTCATCTTACTAGTATCTTTCATAAGAATTTCATAGTCCTTAAGAAAGATCTCGGCTTCTCGCAAAATCATTTTTTGCATTTGATATTCTTTAATATCTTGTCATTCTTTGTCGATGCTTTGTTTCACAGTGTTGCCCTCTCTGACTTTGGATTTGCCCATCCTCTTCGCCGCCTTTTGCCTTATCAAACGCAGTGTTCTAAAAAGCGCCCTAGGCGCCGCCTAGGCGCTCGGCGGTTGGCAACTGCACTGGAAAGGTGCTGGGCGGCCAACCTAGGCGGCGCTCGGCGTCGATGGTAGTCGTTGGGCGCCGCATCACGGGACACGGGACGCGCCCGCCAATGCCAGACGCATTCCCGAACGCGTCTGTTGCAGCCAGAGCCGTCGCCGGAAGCTTCCAGCGGCCCTGGAAGCTTCGCCCGAGGCTTCCGGTGCCGCCGGAAGCCTCCGGCGACAGGTCCAGCGGCGCGCGACAGCAGACACCTCCCGCGCGTCATTTACTGAGTTCGCGTTTTTTCTTTTTTCTTTTCCTTTTTTTTTAAATTTTTAATTATTTATTTAATTAAACAATTTCTCACTTAAATAGGATAATTTCAATAGGCTTTTATACCCCTAATTAAATTATCCCAACAAACTAAATAAAAAATATATTTAAAATTTAAATCTTTTTTATAAATTTTATTAATTATTTATACTCTAATAATATTATATTTAAAATTTAAAAACTAGGATTAACTATTATTAATTAATTTATAATATTTTAGGTATAAATTAAAAAATTCTAATAAATCTTATTAATCCATATAAATCATATTTATATTCATAATTTTATATTTAAAATTTTAAAAAAATCCTAATAAAATTTATTAATTTATTTATATTCTAATAATATTATATTTAAAATTTAAAAATTCTAATAACTATTATTAATTAATTTATATTTTGATATTTTATATTTAAAATTAATAAATCTAATAAATCTTATTAATCCGAGGAATCCGCCTAGCGGCGCCTAATTCCCGCCTAGGCGGCCTAGGCGCTAGGCACTGGTCTAGCGCCCGATTAGCGCCTAGCGAATTTTAGAACCTTGATCAAACGAATGCGGACTTCAGAGTCATCCACATCAACACTTGTATCTGGATTTGATGTTGAAGTGTTCCCCCTAATTCAGATGTCCTTGGCTTCTTGCTAGAGTAATGAACAACTGATTGTGGAGCATATGAGAACCCTCCACACATGCATATATTTGAAGTTTTTGTTATTGTTGTTGGTTTTTCACATATTCAGTGCATTCTCCAACACATTCTCGTCACTCCAACCGCATTGACGATGAGTATAAAAATTATTATAGGTTGCAGAAAATTCATTTGTCATCGGTGCAAACCTATAGTAATGTGATTTTAGCCGCTGATAGCTTCTCATCATAGATCCAGTGGGCCGATGCTTGTTCTAATAAGTAGTTATACGTTTTCAAAAGGTTTGTTCCTTCTAGTCATTACTGCATCGGTGTTGATAATTGCCTATAACTTCTCAAGGATCACGTCTTCATCGAGAAACCAAAATTTTCATTTCGAATCATCTTTCTCCAATTCAACTTCATGCTCTTCTTGTGATGAGTATGGTGACCACTAAGTTGCTAGAACAGATGATGGCGTTAGAGATTCTTTGTCGTTGATAGATGGGTCAATAGTAGCCTTTCTTGATTTATTCGAAAGTATGACTGATGGTTGAGTAGGAGAAAATACGTAAGGAGAAGGCATTCCAAATTGGATGCCCATGGCAGACCAATCTTGGGATGAATACATAACCAAATGGAGTTGGGGTGATGTTACTTGGATTCGTCAAAAAATTTTGGAGGATATTAGGGAATATGAAATATTTTAAAAATTTGGAGGGTATTGTGTGTGAGAGAAAAAAATGAGGATATTGAATATTTGGAGGAATGTGAGTATTTTGAGAAGATGTATTTTCTTCCACATTTGAAGAATTCACAAGATTTGTAAAAAAATATTAAATTTTCATCAATTTCAAATACAAATAGAGAATGAAAAGAAGAGATAAGAAGTAGAGAGTGAAGAAAATGATAAGATGAATGAAAAAAAAAGAGATTGAAGATGTATTTATAATTTTTTTAAATTAAAAAATTAAATTTTGACCGTTGACGGGATGCTATTTTTTTTTATTTTTTGGTTTACAAATATTAAAAAAAATAAATTATTTTAATATTAACAAAAATTGATGAAGTGGTTCCGTAAACATTGAGCCGCTTTTTCAAAAAACACGAAGGAGCTCCCTCCTCCCACTATGGGAGGGAGCTCCTTCCGTGTTGCCACGTCAGGAGCTCCCATTGTGGATGCCCTTATAGTTAGTCGGTCACAAGAGTATATCTGTCATCTTTTGCACCTTTGATCAAATTAGTAAACTTGCCTACTAGTGCTTCATGTTCGATTGATGACTTGCTTAATTTTTACCAATTTATGATCTTTAAAAAGCTAATGGAAATGATGGTTATGATTCATGTAATGTAGCATGCTTTGTATTATATGCTTTAGATGAGTTACCTTTCCTTACATTCCAATTCAAATTTATTTTCTCTTCCAATTATGCACCTACTTCAAATGTAAACAACTATCCTTCATTGGCTATTTTTAGAGTTGATAGGGTAACTAGTTATCTTAAAAGATTGAAGGAAAAAACTAATTTATATATTTATTTTATTAAACACTTCACCTTTCATGTGTGGATGAAGTCCTTCACTTGATTGGAATTTGGAGCCTCAACTTCTTGCTTTGATGTCATGTTAAAATTGATGGATTAACCATGTATCCTAAAAGTTTGAGTATTCGGGTAAAGACCAGTTTGTATATATTATCTACTAGTGATGAAGTAGAGATTTCATTAATGTTTGTTTCATAAAGCATAAAAAATTTAGTTTGTAGCTATAGAATGCTCGGATTCTAACTGAAATCCTTTTTTCAGATAGTAGTTTGTTTTTTTTTTTTTGGTAATTCAAGTTAACACCAGCACTCTACTTGTTCAAGTTTCTAATGGGTCTCATAAATCTTATTCCACAGATCCAGTAGCACCTGCTTGTGCTTATAAATTCAATGGAGCACCGAATCCACCGAATCCTTGTGTTCTCTCTCTTCTGTCAACTGAATCTTGTTTTCCACACAAGGCACAATCGAATTTCGAGTTTGTGAATCCAATCAGTTTTGTATCAACTCAGACTAAAGAAACAGGCGGCATCTGGCAAGAACAGCAGCCACCGATCAGACTTGACATGCAAAACAATCTAAGCTAACTCTGGGACTTCCAATTACACAGGACGCCCAAGGAGTCCTTCGACTTCAATCGGATGTTATGAGCACTTTAAGGAGAGCCAATCTGAATGTTTTCTTGTAGATTGAGTGTATTGTACTGTACGTAGTCGTAGTTTCCACTTTATGGTCCCATGTACTTGTCGTTTTGAAGAATCCTAGGTACTGGAAATTTTAACTTCAAATGATCGCCCATTCTACCTTTTCAGATATCATCACCGGCTGCAGAATGGGTAAAAGTTTTATTCGACCGTCTGCGAGAAGCAGTTTTTTTTACTTGTCCTTAGTTTTGAATCGGGTTGAGCTCAGTCCATTCCAAGTTGACAGAGTATCACCTAATGCACAGTATAATGGATGGTTGTAATTGTGAACGAAAGGCTAATGGGTATGAAATATATTAAAGTTCAACATGCCTCCCGTGTTCATAAGAATAGAGAATACACAAATATAAGAATAATGTGTGTCACCAGAGCTAACTGGATTTGGGAACTCAACACTTACACAATCTAAATTGATATACATTGGTTTGTAGCTATTCAACAGAAAGCCAAACTACTATTCAGACAGATGAGAACCAATTTACTCCGTACATTATCCATGAGCATATTTTGAACAATTTGAGTCCGTAAAAGGCAATTTTACCAAAAAAACTCATTTCAATAAGTTTTATCTGATCTATCTGCAGTCCAAAAATCTTCATTGCATGAAACACTTGTTACTTTCACTCACTAAAGCTTCAGTCAAAGGTCATTGGCTGTATGCAACAACGAAACCGTGCTCTACGAACACTATTCACAATCTCTTTTTCTGCACTCTCTAGCATCCCAACAATGTCGGAGAAGGAAGCGCGCACATCAGGATCAGGGTCCCAGCAATGGGTCATGATCTGACTAAGTGCAGGGAGGCAACCTTGCGGTATGATTGGACGTACTCCCTTGTTCACAACAGCAAATGCTGCCTGGACGGCTGTCATATTCTGGAAAGGGAGCATTCCAGTTATAAGCTCCCAGAGAACAATGCCAAAGCTGTACACGTCAACTTTCTGATTGTATGGTCTATGCTGTATCATTTCGCTGAGAACAATGGGTGTAGTTTAAGGGGCAAATTTAGTAGCAACCCATAATGTAGGAACACAGAAACAAGTTGCAGTGAAAACAAAAGAACATAAGTCAACAAAAAGGCCAGTAGTTTTTCAGATGTAGCTTTCTTAATCACAGAGCAATGCATAAACCATATCTTTTATACCTAGTTGGATAATAGGTTGAATATCAGTAAATATCCTATATCTGGCAATAAAAAGTGTGCATTCAAGGGGAAACAACATCTTTGCTCCATATAAGACTAAAGAGAAAACATCTTGCCATTCTAGCCTCTAGTGTTCTTTCACTCACAAATTATCCACCATCCCTGATTCCTAACAAAAAGAGGATAATATTTAAGGGCCTGAAACCAAATGGTCAGGTATTATCATTCCAACACATATTGTAAGTATGCTATTTAATCAACTGAAAATTCAATTCTGAAGGAATTTAGGGTATCCTTACCACCCAACCTACCAAGATATTCCAATTTACATCTAATCAAAGTAGAAAGCATATCCAACCACTCTTCCTTAATTATTAATAATTCAATCTAGGTGAATTAATCAATCTTTGAAGTTCATTGTTATTTATTATACTATTAAGGGCTGTGTGAACTACTCTAAGATGTTTGGCTTCTCTATGGATAATCAAACTCAGGGAAGTAATCTAACAGCAAATATAATTTGCAATATTACAAAGCCTTGGCTTCCTTAATCAAACTCAGGAAGTCATTATCAATTGAACAAAATCTTAGCCCAACTGCATAGAAGATCTCTTACCAAGCAGCAGCATATGAAGATTAAGCTTCATTATATAAATGATTATGCTACTGTAAAACATATATGAAGCAATATGAAGCATATCTACACATCCTAAATTAACCTAGAAGAGTACATGTATTCACAGTCGTAGTTGTTTTAGGCATTTCTTCGTATAGCACATCAATTAGACCAAACAAAAACATTTATCATGGAAGAGTTATACATATTTTGGCTCTAATGGGCAATTCATGAGAACAGAAATCAATCAAAGAAATCATTACCACATTGAAGGAAAGATATTTCAGCCAAACTAAGATAGTATTTTTATTATGAATTGTCAGCAGTCACTAGCAAGAGCATTTTTTAGCTGAAAATTACCTAATTGGATCTAGATTGTTGATTCTTCCCTGTCCATGCACTTAATAACTCTCGTTCCTACTCTTACACTATGTTATATGCTAAATACCTTTACTATCTTTATTGGCGTAATATCACTTTTTATACTATGATATGGCAGTACAAAACTCTTGTCAACATACCTAGAATGAAAAAAAAAATATATCCTATCTTGTCAACAAATACAATTAATGATGAGAAAAAAAACTTGGCCCTCAGTGAGAACTTGAATAGATGTTAAAATGGTAAAAACTTATGAAAGGCCAACTTCACATACGGAGCCATCCATCGATAAGTTCCAGTTTCAGGTGTCATTCCTTCACTTTTAACCTCAATACGAGCAACCCCAAAGTCAGCAATCTTAATTGATTTATCTGAAAATATAAGTAGATTATCAGACTTAAGATCCCTGTGTATGAATCCCAAGCCATGAATATACTCCATCCCCTTGGCAACGTCTATTGCTTGCTTGACTGCCAGCTTTAGAGGCACTGATCTATTCTGCCTCTTCATAAGAAATTGCCTCACTGATCCACCCTTTGCATACTCTGTCACAATGCACCAGACCATCGGCTTCCTGCAGGCCCCAATAAATCTGACAATATTTGGATGTTTGAGATTTGCGAGCGTCATAACCTCCTGCCTGAACTGCTGCTCCATGACCAATGCCCTCTCAAGATCATTCTCAGGCTTTTCCAGCAGCTTAATAGCAACATCTTGTCCATCATAAGTACCCTTGTAGAGCTTCCCAAAAGCACCCTGAGCAAAGGCCACCCCCATATTCAACTTCCTTAGATATAGGGTCCATTCATCATAGTTCTCGAGAGACTCTGTAGGATACCGTGGGTCCATCAAGGTCTGAGCCAAAGCGTCTTCGTTCATAGCATGAGAGACCCTACCAGGTCTCAGCACGCTATGCCCCACGGAGAAATTGACACCCGGGAATAGACGGAGTCCAGTATGGTGAAGTATTCCAGTCCTAGAGTTGTTCGATCCGACACTGCTGTTTTCCAAGGACATGGCAGCCGACCCACCATCAATGCTCGTCTGAAGGCTTCTAACACTATCTATCGACATGTTAGAACCCTCATCCAGCTTTTGGTAAAATTCCATATCATAAAACCCATTCCCAACGACATTTCCTCCAACCCCGCCACCAATAATCGCAGCAAATTTCGATCCATCCGCCATTTTCTGATGAACCAAAGATCCGCGATTCAACTTACCACTTCAAATGCTTCTAAAAACCAAATAAATTTCCATACATTTCGAGCATCAAAGAGTTACCAAAACCTACAAACATGAATCCCCCGGTACGCAGGCGACACCTGTTATGCCAGAATCGAAAAAAAAAAGCATACCGGTCAAAATATTCCATGGAAGCACCTAAAGTTAAAACCTCTGTAAAAACTTCCGCTAATAATCGACAGGCGACAAAACAGCAAAAACTCGATCGAAGCATTGGAAGCACCGGGTGAGAGTGCCTACCTAGATCTTGAGGAGACCAGACGGGACGAGGGATCTTGCAGGCGAACAAGGAATCCGGCTCGTGAAGAGGGTCGAATGGAGAAGGTAAGAGCGTAAGGGTCGGTGGAGGCCGGAAGACGACGATCAGTGCGGACAGGAGAAGTCAGTCCTTTGATTGCCTTCGCGTTCGCTTACCCTTCACGCGTCTCTACTTATTACTTTTCGTTTGTGCCATTTCCCCAATTGTCGTGTTCCAAAATGACCGTTACAAGAAGCCGCCGGGCCGTTACGCGGAGATAAAAGTTACGTAAAAGGAATGACGTATTGTGTTGCCGACATCATCTTGCAATTTTATAAACATTTTGTTAAATCTAATTTACTTATCATTATTGTTAGCAAAATTATATATTTTTTTTAATGTTGTAAGCATTAATCTACTAAGTTTTTCGTAGTCGCTTGACAAAATTACTCTCTTAGTAACAAAATGAGTACGTGATTGCACGTTGGATTCAATGATTGACTTTTCTTTCATGCATAGTGGCAAAACAAAATAAGTGAGTTATTAGGGATGAGAAATTAAAATTAATTAAATTAATTTTTTTAATAAATTCAATCTGACTGAGTTTTGCCATCAAAATTGAACAAATAGAATTGATATAAAATCAATTAATTCGGTATGTTATAAAAACTAATGAAAGATTTGTCAAAAGTTGTGCCAAAATTAGTATGGTATATTAATTAAATTTTGTACAAAATTCTTAGAGGTTCAGATATAACCAGCTTGCTCAATATTATATTTGAATATCATATCTAGGACACCGTTGATGTTATAAGGTAATACTTGTGGCTTCTTGAAGAGCATAATGTGATGAAATTATTGATTTTTGCCGGTGATCATTTGTTATGGACTATGAGAAATTCATTCAATGATTTTTTTTAGGTGATCATTTACTTTTAGCTTGCATAAGTCTGGGTAAACATTATTGTAAAAATTATCTCTATTTAATATTTCGAAAAGAAAAATTTTAATGGATTATCCAACGGTACAATCAATGATTGCGGGTTTTAAATTAAGAGTCGACATAGACTCCGAATCAAATAACCAACTATGTCTCTTATGTATTGCTTTTGCTATCTTATTCTGCTGCTTACTCTGATTCAATTTTATGATAAGGAAAAGATTTTTAACGAACTAGATTCATCCTCTCCTTTCTCATCTTTCACGATCAAACAATTGATATCAGAGCCAAATTGCCCTGAAAATACTTAACAGTCTTCCTTCTCCTTTTCTTTGTTTTTCTTCTTGTTCTTTTCACCAACAACCAAAGCTATACCTTTCTCCTTATGCTTGCATTAGCTTGTTTATATAATTCTAGCTCACAAACTAATTCATCTAGTTTAACAATTGACAAATTCCTTGAAACCTTATAGGAATCAACCATTAATGACCATAGTGAGTTTCTTGGGAAAAATTTAAGAGCATACTTTATAAGATCTCGATTCTCCACACTTTCTCCAACCGAACGGAGACCATTTAGAAGTTCCTTGAATCTCCCATGTAATTGATTTACAATTTTTCCTCCTTCATGATGAAATTTTGCATTTGGTTTATTAAAAGGTTCATCTTTGTGATTCTTGAGTCCTTTGTGCCTTTATTTAGCTCAATGAGTTTGCCCCACAACTCTTTAACACTCTTGAATGGACAAACTTTGTTGAGTTGCTCCAAACTTGGTCCACATTGAAGGGTTATAGTAATCTTAGCATTTGCTTGTGCCTTCCACTTTTGTGAAATAGACCATTGAGAGGATTCCAAAATTTTCCATCTTCCGAATTTGGCACAACGAAGCCCTCAGTCATAAAGAACCAGTTATCGATTTTAGTCATGAGGTAATTCTCCATACGACTCTTCTAATAGGTAAAGTTGTTTCCTTCGTAATAAGGTGGTCTTGTAGTACTATGACCTTCCAAAAGCATCTTTGCAGCTCTAGACTTTTACTCCCTTGGATGTGATTCATCCAAAGCAATCTTGTTTTGATACCACTTGTTAGGACATTTGAGAGCTAAGAGGGGGGGGGCGGGGTGAATAACTTGCTTCGATTCTTCTTCTTGATTTTGAAGCAAATAATTGAAGCTAAACAAATCACAATGCTAACACCTTGATTTACTTGGTATTCACCTCCTTGAGGTAACTAATCCAAAGGTCAACACCAGCAATCATAACTTTCACTATGAACTCTCCTTCTCAAAACAACATCGATGATGGAGAAACCTTTTTACAACAAGATTACAAAGCTCCCCCAATGAAATAGCAATAGTAGAAAAAAAGAGAGAGATTACAGTTTTTGGCTTAGGCTTCCTTTTCTTAGTTGCTTGAAGATCTTGTAGATGGAAGCTTAACATTGAGATGAGTAGAAGAATAATAATGGAATAGTGGTTTCTCCTCATGCACTAAGCCTCTTTTTAAACGCTTTAGAATTGGGTCGTTTCTTTGCTTTTTGATCGCCACTAATTGATTGGTTAGGAGTTCCAAGCATTTTTATCGATTAAGCAATCGATTTGGAAACCTTCTATTTCCTCGCGAAATTTCTGCTAATCGATTGATTCGATCGATTAACAAGTCAAATCGATTTGTCAATCAATTTGGAAGCTTTCTGTGCTCTCGAAGAACACCTTCCAATCAATTGGTAATGCCCCAATCTATCAGTGAATCAATTTGAAATGCCTCTGTGTTCACAAAGAAAACTCCTAATCGATTGTGTAGGATCATTGCGCTAGGGCGGAGGGGGGGGGGGGTGAATAGCGCACATCGCTTTCACATTCATTTAAAACAATTGAGAGAAAGTAGCGGAATAAAGATAGAAAGAAAGAGCAATGCTAACACGCCAAGATTTACTTGGTTCGAAGCCTGTGACGACTCTTACTCTAAGGTCCGCACGTAAGAGTGCTTTTGATGGGTAAATAATAATCAATCGGAAAGAGTACAAGTATAGTCTTAAATGATTACAAATAATTTGAAAATTAAAAAATACCGACAACTTTGTAGGATGAAATCTTTAGTAGAATCGTCGTCAGAACTTTTGGGCATCGTAGAGGCTTTATTGGAGCAACGCACAGAAGCAGAAGTTGCTTAGAATGTTGTGTTATAGCCTCTGGTCAAATGCTACTTTTATTCTGGGCGCCTAGATCCCTTCCGGGCGCTTGGACCGTGATGTAGGGTTGTCCAATCAGCGTGCTCCAGCGTGGCGAAGAGATGAAGTTTGTGGTTCCGAGCGTCTGGACCAGCTCCGGGCGCTCGGACCGCGAAGATGCCTACCCAGGCGCCTCGCCCCAGGCCTAACCTCCTTGGCAAGATTTCCTGGGTGCCCGGACTAGCTCCGAGCGCCCATACAAACTTTTTCTAGTCTCCTTATTTTCTACAAAATAAAGTTAGTTCAGGCAATAAATAATATATAGAATATGAATTTGACAACATCTAACTGTCCGGTTCTGACTTTGAGTTTCACTGAAACTCTACGTCGAACCGACGCCTACTGTTCCCTCTTCGAGGAACACGCCCTCACCTACTCCTCTCAGGAGAGTTTACCTTTTACCAGACCGGTCCTCTAGACCGTCTGGACTTTTGCTCAGCATCCAAGATTTTAGGTCTTCATACTAATCGTTCGCTCCACGACCCGTCCAAACTTTCACCTGGTCCGCGACTACCAGGATTTTCACCTAGAATCCCCGACTCTAAGATTTCTCCCAAAGTGCTCGACCTACCAATATTTCGTCCAATCCTCTGGATCAAGACTTCGTGCCTAATTGCAGCTAGCACTTTCCTTTACCTAGGCTTACCTCTTCTAGGACCTAGGGTTACCTTCCCCTATAATTTAATTTTGAATATCAAAACAAATTAAATTTAAAATTTTAAGTTTAAATTTTAATTTGAAGAATAACTAAGTTTAAATTTTAAAATTTTAATGATGTTTTGAAAATAATTAAGCATTTTTAAAGTTTGTTTTGAAATTAATTAATTATATTTTTAAAATTATTAGGATCATGGAATTAATTATTCTTTTGAAATTAATTATAGTTTAAAGTACTTTTGAAATTAATTATATTTTAAAATTAATTAAAGTGACTTAGGTTAATTAAATTTAATTAATTTTAGTTAAATTTTAATTAAGTTAACTTAATTGAATTGAGTTTAATTAATTTGGGTATATTTTAAAGTACTTTTGAAATTAATTATATTTTAAAATTAATTAAAGTGACTTAGGTTAATTAAATTGAATTAATTTTAGTTAAATTTTAATTAAGTTAACTTAATTGAATTGAGTTTAATTAATTTGAGTTTGGTTAACTTCTTTTTATTTTAAACATACGTCAATCTCACCATTTTCTAGATTTTCAATCAAGGAATTTTATGGGTTTTGTGAGATAGTTAATTTTACCTTCAATTTTAATTAATATCTAAAGATTGATTTACATTTGAGTTAGACTAAGTTTTAACAGTTAATTAATTAAATATTTATTTCAATAATTGACTTTCAGACTGTGGCGAGGCACTAGGTCTTCTTGGGTATTGGATCATCAACCACTTCTAGACAAAGCCTTTTAAAGAAATCAAATATTTAATTTTCTTTCTGAAAATCCTAGGTCTAACTAGTCAAGTGTGAATCAAGCGTAAGTCCTTATCTATCCTAATCTACGCATGTAAAGGAAAAGTCAGTAAATTAAATATCAAATAAGTCTATTTAATAACAATAATGGTTCTTTTATTGGCTCCCCATGGATCATAGCCTCAATAAGGTCTATCAAGGTAATGGATTTGATCCTTGGGGATCCAATATTGATCAAGTTCAACTTGATTAGTTAGGTTAGACTTGAGGACGCATGCATGGACTAAGTTTCTATTTGATCGATTTACAAGAGATAAATATGATTTAAATTTGTGTTTAGCCTTATATTCAAGTCCAGATCGATTGTATACAACTCTTTGTTTTCCAAGAATCAGATCAAGATTCTTGGAATCCAAGGTGAACCATTCTAATGTATCCTTCAATTCCTTGACTTGACTTTTCAGACTAGAATTTTCTTCCTCAAGTGGTTAGACTTGAGTTAAAGTTCCAGTTTGAAAGGATTCAGTCAAGGAGCTTGGGTTAGTTACTTCCTTAAGGGCTAGTATCTCCTTTAGAAGTGATTTAACCCAGACGTTGGATTTGGCCAACTTCCTTAATAAATATGAAATAAAATTATATAAATCATCGACTTGAGTACCAGTAATGGATACAGATCCATGGCTTCTTTAGGACTCTGTTTCTGATTCAACTCCGGCTTCAGATTCGGACTCTGTTTCAATAACGTATGCTTGTACTGGTAGATCAAGGAAGCTTGTTTGTTTGTGTTCTTCGTCAGAATCTTCCGAGGATTTGGACCACGTTGCCTTCAACGCCTTCCTTCTTCCTTCTTCCTTGCTTCTGGTTTGGACATTCAGGCTTTTAGCGTCCCTTCTGGTTGCAGCCGTAGCAAGTAAGTCCTGGCCTTCGAGTTTGATTGAGTCACCTTCTTCTTCTTAAGTGCTCTCCAAACTAGTTTGACTAGTTCGGCGGTGATTTCGTCTTATTCAGAGTCTAATTCATCTTCAGACTCGGGTTCAATCCGATGCTTGGATTTTGGTTCCCTCGCTCTGTTTGTACTTGCGACCAAAGCAATACCCTTCTTGACTGGCAGTGCATTAGTCTATTCGTGAAGTTCGAATTTAGAAAATAATTCATCTAATATAATCTAAGACAGATCCTTAGAAACTTTGTAAGCATCTACCATAAATGTCCATGAAGTGTTCCTTGGAAACGTGTTAAGGGCATACCTTATCATATCATGATTTTCCACCTTCTGACCGCTTGCATGGAGACCGTTGAGTAGGTCTTAGATCCGAGCGATTGATCTTCTTGTATTTTTTTTATATTATATAGTTTATTTAATATCAAATCACGCTTACTTACCTTGATGTCGGAAGTCCTTTTATGCAGTTCGATTAGCTTCTCCTATAAGTTTTTGACGCTTATAAATGGGCTGACTCGATTCAGCTCTTCTTTGATTAGTCTGCATTGTAGAGTGCATGTTGCTTTTGCATCCACCTCGATCTTCTTTCTTGTTGGTGCATCCCACTTATCGCAAGGGATGAGTGATCCGTCTTCTGTAGGAAATGTGAATCCGATTTGGATTATGATCCATATTTCCACTTGGATCTTGAGATGGTACTCCATTCGACTCTTTTAGTAGCCGAAATCTTCACTAGAGAAAAGAGGTGGACGTGTGGTACTGTAGCCTTCTTGGTGGGCCATTGAAATGAGATCTTGCACAAAAATAATACAGAAACTTGTCCTAAGACTAGGTCTTGGCTTTGTGGTGCGGAATAAAGTATTAAACAAATAAGTGAACTCAAGTGGTGTTGCACTAGCTTCAAGAAGGAAGAAAACTCGATTGTGATAAAACTTAATCAGAAAGAGGCAACTGTACTGATTCTGATTGACTTTGAGAAAAAACTAATACCACGAAAAAAGTTTGCTTGAATGGTGGTTTCATTAATTTGAAGCGACCTCACTCTGATACCAATTGTAGGATCGTTGCACTAGAGGGGGGTGAATAGCGCATGTGGCTTTCACGTTCATTTAAAACAATCGAGAGAAAGCAGCAAAATAAAGACAGAAAGAAAGAACAATGCTAACATGTCAAGATTTACTTGGTTCGGAGCCTGTGGCGACTCCTACTCCAAGGCCTGCACGTGAGAGTACTTTCGATGGGTAAATATTAATCAATCGAAAAGAGTACAAGTACAGTCTTAAATGATTACAAGTAATTTGAAAATTAAAAAATACCGATAATTTTGTATGATGAAATCTTCAGTAGAATCGTCATCGGAGCTTTTGGACATCGTAGAGGCTTTATTGGAGTAGCGCACAGAAGCAGAATTGGTTTAGAATGTTGTGTTATAGCCTCTGGTTGAATGCTACTTTTATAACTTGTTCTGGGCACTTGGATCCCTTCCAAGCACCTGGACCGTGACATAGGGTCGTTCAATCAGCATGCTCCAGCGTGGCGAAGAGATGAAGTTTGTGGTTCCGAGCGCTTGGACCAGCTCCAGGCGCCCGGACCGCGAAGACGCTTGCCCAGGTGTCGCGCCCAGGCGTAACCTCCTCGACAAGGTTTCCCGGGCGCCCGGACCAACTTTTTCCAGCCTCCTTATTTTCTGTAAAATAAAGTTAGTCCAGGCAATAAACAGTATATAGAATATGAATTTGACAGCCTCCAACTTTCCGATTCTGACTTTGAGTTTCATTGAAACTCTAGGTCGAACCGACGCCTACTGTTCCCTCTACGGGGAACGCGTCCTCACCTACTTCTCTCAGGAGAGTTTACCTTTTGCCAGACCGGTCTTCCAAACCGTCTGGACTTTGGCTCAGCGTCCAAGACTTCATGTCTTCATGCTGAAAGTCCGCTCTACGACCCGTCTAGAATTCCACCTGGTTTGCAACCATCAGGATTTTCACCTAGAGTCCCTGACTCTAGGATTTCACCCAAAGTGCTCGACCTGTCAAGACTTTCCCAATCCCCCGAATCAGGACTTCGTGCCTAACCGTAACTAGGACTTTCCTTTACCTAGGGTTACCTCTGTTGGTTGCTACTCGGAAAGCCTATAGGTTCCACTGTACAAAAATTTTGTACAAAGATCTGAACCTTTTCCTAGCTACCATGTGTTCTTTTAAATTAAATTTTGGATCTCCTGCGGAACTTAACACGTTTGATTCAAAACTTAATCTATTTGTTCTTTTAGGTTTTGACTTGGATCTCCTGCGGAACTTAACACGTTCGACCCA
This sequence comes from Zingiber officinale, assembly GCF_018446385.1. Lineage (NCBI taxonomy): Eukaryota > Viridiplantae > Streptophyta > Magnoliopsida > Zingiberales > Zingiberaceae > Zingiber > Zingiber officinale. The sequence goes on from NC_055999.1 coordinate 4,245,849, forward strand.
AGTCTCCTTAAGTTATTAATTCCATTAAATATTAATTTCCATAAAAGGTTCCCAGTATACTGACGTGGCGAGGCACATGGCCTTCTTGGATATGGGAGCAACCACCACCGACTAGACAAAACCTTTAATAGAAAGCTAATATTTAATTTCCTAAAATAACTTTAGGTTAACCAAAGAGAACAATCAAATCACAAGGAAAAGAAAGAAACAAAAGAACACAACTTCGAAAAAACATATTCGAAATACTAGAACGTAAGCCTCTTGTATTTGGTATTATTTCCATAAATAACTAGCATGATGCGGAAATAGAAATTACTAGTTATACCTTGTAGAAAAACCTCTTGATCTTCTACCGTATTCCTCTTCTAACCTCGGACGTTGTGTGGGAAACGATCTACCAAGATGAGAAACCACCAACCACCTTCTTCTTCTCCAAGCAAGGTTCGGCCACAAAGGAAGAACTTTACCAAAGAAGAAAATCAAAATACTAACCAAGCTCCAAGAGATGCTAGCTTTCTCTCCTTCTTCTTCTTCTTCTCCAAGTAGTATCCGGCCACCACAAGAACTCCAAGAGAGATGAAGTATTCGGCCACCACAAGAGGAAGAGAGGGAGAGGGTAATGGCCGGCCACAACACTAAGGAGAAAGGGAGAGAAAACAATAGAGGTTGTCTCTTGTGAAGGCACCCTCACCCCTTCTTTTATATTCCTTGGCCTAGGCAAATTAGGAAATTTAATTACAATAAAATTTCCTTAATTTCCTTGACATGATTTATTTGAGAAAAATAAAATAAAATTTCCCAAATAAACTCTAATGGCCGGCCACATCAAGAGGAAGCAAATTGGACAAGTTTTAATCAACAATTAAAACTTTCCTTATTTGTTTCCGGAAATTTTAAAAAATAAAATTTCTCTTTAAAAATCTCTTCATGGTTAATAAAAGGAAATATCTATAATTTTAATTTTATTAACATGTGAATAATTTTAAAGAGAAAATAAAAAACTCTCCAATCTACAAATAAGGAAAGAGATCTAATCTCTTTCTTTAATCTTTTGTAAATATTTTACAAGAGAGATATTTTAATTTTAATTCTCTTTAAATTATATCTTCCACATAATAATAAAATCTAAAATTAAATTTCTTTTTTATTTAATTATGGCCGGCCCTACTAGCTTGGGTTCAAGCTAGGGCCGGCCACCTTAAACCCAAGCTTAGGCCGGCCCTAGCTTGGTTCCCAAGCTAGCTTGGCCGGCCCCCTTTAGGTGGGTATATGTGGGTATAGTACTCTATAAATAAGAGGCTACGATAGGGACCGAGAGGAGGAATTGGTTTTGGTCTCCCGATAAAATTAAGCATCCCGTGTTCGCCCCGAACACACAACTTAATTTTATCAATGATAATTCATTCCACTAGAGAACTATCATTGAACTACCGCACCAATCCCAAATTACATTTTTGGGCTCCTTCTTATTATGAGTGTGTTAGTCTCCACGTGTTTAAGATATCGAATGTCCACTAATTAAGTGAGTTCGACAACTCATTTAATTAATATCTAAGTCCAAGAGTAGTACCACTCAACCTTATTATCATGTCGGACTAAATCCACCTGCAGGGTTTAACATGACAATTTTTATGAGCTCCTCTTGAGGACATTATCAACCTAGTATCACTAGGACACAGTTTCCTTCTATAATCAACAACACACACTATGGGTGATACCATTTCCCAATTTATCGGGTTTATTGATTCATCGAACTAAATCTCACCCATTGATAAATTAAAGAAATAAATATCAAACATATGTGCTTGTTATTATATTAGGATTAAGAGCACACACTTCCATAATAACCGAGGTCTTTGTTCCTTTATAAAGTCGATATAAGGAATGACCTCAAATGGTCCTACTCAATACACTCGAGTGTACTAGTGTAATTATATAGTCAAGATAAACTAATACCTAATTACACTCGACCTTCTAATGGTTTATTCCTTTCCATTCCGGTCGTGAGCTACTGTTATAATTTATAAGGTACTGATAACATCATCTTCCGTATGTGACACCACATACTATGTTATCTACAATATAAATTAAATGAACAACTACAAACAAATGTAGATAATTAGACCAAATGTGATTCTTTATTTATAATGAATGTTTACAAAGCTTAGGCTTTGGTATACACTCCAACAATCTCCCACTTATACTAATGACTAAGCTGCCATATCTTCTACCATACATCTGATTCCCATTCCTCCACATGCCGATCGAAGCTCGGTGGAAGGGCCTTAGTGAAAGGATCGCCAGGTTATCCGTGATGCAATCTTGGCGATGACAACTTCTCCTCGCTTCACGATATCTCGTATCGGTGGTACTTGCGCTCTATATGTTTACTCGCCTTATGAGCTCGTGGTTCCTTGGAGTTTGCAACTGCACGCTATTATCACAATAAATTGTGATGATCTTGGGCAAACCAGAATCACATCTAAGTCCATTAGAAAGTTCCCGAGCCATACTGCTTCTTTAGATGCTGCCACATACTCGACTTCCATGGTTGAGTCCAAAACGCATTCTTAACACTCCTCCATGAAATGGCTCCACCTCCTAAAGTAAACACATAGCCTGATGTAGACTTACTATTGTCCCTATCGATTGAAAATCAAAATCCGTGTAACAGGAAGCAAATCATCCGCTTGGTAAACTAGCATATAATCCCTAGTCCTTCTCGGTACTTTAATATATGCTTTACTCCAGTCCAATGTCCTTTACTCGATATCTGCTGACCATGCCTACGGCAAAATAGATATGTCTCGTGTATAACATTGCATACATTAGGCTTCCTACACCGAAGCAGAATCGCTTTCATGTCTTCTATCTCTTTTGATGTCTTTGGAGACATCTCTTTAGATAGAGCTACTCCATGTCTAAAAGGTAAGAAACCTTTCTTGGAATCCTGCATGCTAAAACGAGCAAGGATTGTATCTATATATGAAGCTTGGGACAGACACAACATTCTTTTCTTGCGATCCCTTATAACTTTGATCCCAAGAATGTGTGCACATTCTCCTAAGTCCTTCATATCAAATTGTTTGGACAACCATACCCTTACGTCTGATAATACCTTGACATTGTTGCCAATTAACAAAATATCATCTACGTATAGTACAAGAAATACCACCACGTTTCCGTTACACTTCTTATATACACAAGACTCATCCGGACTTTGAATAAATCCATATGACTGGATTACTTCATTAAACCGGATGTTCCAAGACCTTGAAGCTTGCTTCAGTCCATAAATGGACCGATTGAGCTTGCACACTAGATGCTCTTTGCCTTTTTCAATAAATCCTTCTGGTTGCTTCATATGGATGTTCTCTTCAAGACTTCCATTAAGGAAAGCTGTCTTGACATCCATTTGCCAAATCTCATAATTCATATGAGCAGCAATGGATAAGAGTATCCGGATAGACTTAAGCATGGCTACCGGTGAAAAGGTTTCCTCATAATCGATTCCCTCTTTCTGAGTGTACCCTTCGCAACAAGCCTAGCTTTGAAGGTTTCTACCTTCGTCATCCCTCTTTTCCTTTTGTAGATCCACTTGCATCAATGACTTTTACACCATCGGTGGTTCTACAAGCTCCGGACCTTATTAGAGTACATAGACTCTATTTGAATTCATCGCCTTTTGCCAAGATCTTTCATATCTTGGAGTGCTTCGTCATATGATGGGGATCAGGTTCATGTTTACAGGATCAAATCCAAGACTCTCCCAAAACATGAATCTCTCGGTGCCTCACAACCCTCCCACTACGACGAGGCATGCGTGGTTGTGTATCATGTGTGACACGTGTTGCGGTCTCTTGTGGTACTTCATCTTGTCCTTATTGAAGTAGACGTGTCCTCTCTAAGTTCTTCTAAAACAATTTTACTACTGGGCTTGTGATCCATTATATAGTCTTCTTCTAAAAACTGAGCATTGGTGCTAACAATGACCTTCTGGTCTTTAGGACTATAAAATAAACCTCCTTTCGTTCCTTTGGGATATCCCACAAACATGCGAACTTCTGTACGAGATTCTAACTTATCAGCATCTGGTTTCAGCACATGTGTTGGACTACCCCAAATCCGAATATGTCTTAGACTGGGTTTTCGCCCATTCCACAATTCTATGGGAGTAGAAGAAACTGATTTAGAAGGTACTAAGTTCAGAACGTATACTGCTGTTTCCAGAGCATATCCCCAAAACGAATTTGGTAATTCTGAATAACTCATCATTGATCTAACCATCTCCATAAGAGTCCTATTCCTTCGTTCTGCTACACCATTTTGTTGGGGTGTTCCAGGTGCGGACAATTGGGATTGAATCCCAGCCCCTGATAAGTAATTCCTAAACTCTCCTAAGAGGTATTCGCCACCACGATCAGATCGTAGTGTCTTGATACTTTTACCTAATCGTTTTTCCACATCAGCCTTGTATTCTTTGAACTTATCAAAGCACTCGGACTTGCGGCGCATTAGGTAAATATATCCATATCTTGAATAATCATCTATAAAAGAGACAAAATATTCAAAACCTCCTCTTGCCTGGACAGACATAGGACCACACAAATCAGAGTGAACCAACTCTAACACTTCTTTGGCTCTATACCCCTTGGCCTTGAACGACCTCTTGGTCATTTTTCTTTCTAAGCAAGATTCACAAGTTGGAAAATTTTCCAACTCTAATGAACTCAAAAGTCCATCGGCTATAAGCCTCTGAATCCTACTTAAATTAATATGACCAAGTCTTAGATGCCAAAGATATGCTTGGTTCATTTCTGAAGGTTCTTTTCTCTTATTAGAATTAGAAGATGAGTTATAATTTTTTATGTTTTGCTTTGTGGAAGAAATTGGATTTAAAATATACAAATTGCCAACTAATGCACCAGAACAGATAATCACTTTATTTCTTTTAATAACTACATCGTTACTGAAAGAAACTGAATATCCATCTAAAAACAGTTTAGAAACTGAAATTAAATTCTTTCTAAAACTGGGTACATAAAGACAATTTCTTAAAATCAAATTTCTATTTCTACTAAAAGACAAGTAGACGTCTCCCACTGCAACAGTTGCCACCTTAGTAGCATTGCCCATGTAGACGGTAATCTCTCCTTCAGATAGTCGTCGGGTTTCCTGGAACCCCTGCAAGGAATTGCAGACATGATCAGTGGCTCCCGTATCTACACACCAGGTGCTGGTAGATAACACCGCTAAACATGTTTCAACAACTAGAGCATGAGATATACCTTTGTTTTGGTTTTTACGAGGACAGTCAGCTTAATGTCCTGCTCCTTGCAGATGAAGCACTTGCCCTTGACTTCTTCATTCTTTAAATCCCGTACTCGAGATTTATTCACTTTCTTTCTTGAAACAGTTTGTTTCTTCTTCTTCTTACCTTCGGTTTAGAAGTAGAACCATTTTCAACATAGTGAATTTGAGCATTGTGACGAAATAACCCTTCTGGAAGTTCTGTCAGTAGTTCCCCTAATGAATAAATCCTTTTATTCATATTATAGTTCAGTGATACTCAAAACTTCTAGGTAGGGTTTGGAGGATCATATCGATCTGGGTTTCCCATCAATTTCTCCTCCAAGGATCATGTATTTCGTTCGGATAAGCCATCATGTTTAGGATATGATCCCTTACAGGAGTACCCTCTTGCATGGTGGTGTCATTATCTTTCTCATAGCTTCTTGTCTAGAAGCCCTATCCTGATGACGAAGAGTTCCTTGAGATTGTTCATAATATCATAAGTTGTTGGTAAATCTTTATCTTGATGTTGCAATACATTTGACATTGAAGCCAAAATGTAACACCGCCATCTCATACCTTTTACCCATTTCCTATGATATTCAATCTCCTCTTGGGTAGATTCACCGATGGGTGCATCGAGCAATGCTCGATCGATCAAATTTATAGCTTTCGTGATGAAGAACAATATCGGTTTCTTTTCCAATCTATGTAATTTGGTCCGATAAGTCTATTTTGTTGAAGTATGATGGACGATGGGTTGAAAGTCATCCTAAGAATCACAAATAACTTTTGGTCGAACTCTAAATTTAGAATAATATTGATTCCTCAAACAATACTATTTTAAATTAACCAACACCTTAAAACACCGTGAATTTTGTATGCCACGTTAGTGTGGACGTATACAAATTCAACATTTGTAAAAGGAGGGTTTTAACCCATTAATTTTATTATCTTGTCAACCTAACTTTTGACAAATAAAATTAATAGTTGGTATTATTTGGTCACACAAATAATAGCAGTGACTCCGTTGGGGAGAATACTATTAGATGTGTCTAAGTGTACACCATTACTTGACACTAAGTCCATTAATAAGATTATGCCCCTTCCGTTGGGGAAGATCACACGCTCTTAATTAACTTCCTATAGTCATCCAAAAATGGAAGTCTGTTCTAGTGATCCGCAAACAAGCTCATCCGTTATGGAGGAAGGCACTCAGAGCCAACGCGCAAGCTTGTTTGCATCACTTACAAACCAGTAATGGAGACCATGGGATTTACTTAAAAATCCCTCTCCCACTTAGTTATTTATAAATGAGGAATTTTAACTATGCTAGCCTACTAAACTTGTAAACTAACATACACACATGTCACAATATAAAAGCAATAAATAGAAAATCTAATTTTCAACTATTATGGCTTTTATCTTTAATTGTCCTCCGTGTGTTGTCATCCGAAGCTGCTGCCATATTTGGCCACCGCCACCGGGTCTAACTGTCGCATCCATCTTGCTCCAAGTTCCGCTGCGCCTCTGGTCCTTAGAAGGTTCCACGCTTTGCAAGATTCGATCCGCGACATAAATAGAATTTTACATTTTGATCCTATATTCCATAAAAGGAATGTACATGTATCTAGATCAAAATAAAATCCTAATAAAACTAAATACAGCTCCTGCTGTATTTTAATACAATCATGCACACACATATAAATTGCCCTTGACATGTCCAAGGGTCCAATCACACATAATTAATTAAAAGCCATAATAGTTGGATCCTGCGTCCACAAAGTTAGCACATCCTACTATTATCACCTAAATTATGTATGACATGTGCATAATTAAACTAAATACCAAATACACAGGCAAACCCTAGCTCGATACCAATTGTTGGTTGCTACTCGGAAAGCCTATAGGTTCCATTGTACAAAATTTTGTACAAAGATCTGAACCTTTCCTAGCTACCATGTGTTCTTTTAAATTAAATTTTGGATCTCTGCGGAACTTAACACGTTTGATCCAAAACTTAATCTATTGTTCTTTTAGGTTTTGACTTGGATCTCTGCGGAACTTAACACGTTCGACCCAAGTCTCCTTAAGTTATTAATTCCATTAAATATTAATTTCCATAAAGGTTCCCATACTGACGTGGCGAGGCACATGGCCTTCTTGGATATGGGAGCAACCACCACCGACTAGACAAAACCTTTAATAGAAAGCTAATATTTAATTTCCTAAAATAACTTTAGGTTAACCAAAGAGAACAATCAAATCACTAGGAAAAGAAAGAAACAAAAGAACACAACTTCGAAAAAACATATTCGAAATACTAGAACGTAAGCCTCTTGTATTTGGTATTATTTCCATAAATAACTAGCATGATGCGGAAATAGAAATTACTAGTTATACCTTGTAGAAAAACCTCTTGATCTTCTACCGTATTCCTCTTCTAACCTCGGACGTTGTGTGGGCAACGATCTACCAAGATGAGAAACCACCAACCACCTTCTTCTTCTCCAAGCAAGGTTCGGCCACAAAGGAAGAACTTTACCAAAGAAGAAAATCAAAATACTAACCAAGCTCCAAGAGATGCTAGCTTTCTCTCCTTCTTCTTCTTCTTCTCCAAGTAGTATCCGCCACCACAAGAACTCCAAGAGAGAGAAGTTCGCACCACAAGAGGAAGAGAGGGAGAGGGTAATGGCCGGCCACAACACCAAGGAGAAAGGGAGAGAAAACAATAGAGGTTGTCTCTTGTGAAGGCACCCTCACCCCTTCTTTTATATTCCTTGGCCTAGGCAAATTAGGAAATTTAATTACAATAAAATTTCCTTAATTTCCTTGACATGATTTATTTGAGAAAAATAAAATAAAATTTCCCAAATAAACTCTAATGGCCGGCCACATCAAGAGGAAGCAAATTGGACAAGTTTTAATCAACAATTAAAACTTTCCTTATTTGTTTCCGGAAATTTTAAAAAATAAAATTTCTCTTTAAAAATCTCTTCATGGTTAATAAAAGGAAATATCTATAATTTTAATTTTATTAACATGTGAATAATTTTAAAGAGAAAATAAAAAACTCTCCAATCTACAAATAAGGAAAGAGATCTAATCTCTTTCTTTAATCTTTTGTAAATATTTTACAAGAGAGATATTTTAATTTTAATTCTCTTTAAATTATATCTTCCACATAATAATAAAATCTAAAATTAAATTTCTTTTTTATTTAATTATGGCCGGCCCTACTAGCTTGGTTCCCAAGCTAGCTTGGCCGGCCCCTATTGGGTGGGTATAGAAGGTGGGTATAGGTGGGTATAGAACTCTATAAATAAGAGGCTACGATAGGGACCGAGAGGAGGAATTGGTTTTGGTCTCCCGATAAAATTAGGCATCCCGTGTTGCCCGAACACACAACTTAATTTTATCAATGATAATTCATTCCACTAGAGAACTATCATTGAACTACCGCACCAATCCCAAATTACATTTTGGGCTCCTTCTTATTATGAGTGTGTTAGTCTCCTGTGTTTAAGATATCGAATGTCCACTAATTAAGTGAGTTCGACAACTCATTTAATTAATATCTAAGTCCAAGAGTAGTACCACTCAACCTTATTATCATGTCGGACTAAATCCACTGCGGGGTTTAACATGACAATCTTTATGAGCTCCTCTTGAGGACATTATCAACCTAGTATCACTAGGACACGGTTTCCTTCTATAATCAACAACACACACTATGGGTGATACCATTTCCCAATTTATCGGGTTTATTGATTCATCGAACTAAATCTCACCCATTGATAAATTAAAGAAATAAATATCAAACATATGTGCTTGTTATTATATTAGGATTAAGAGCACACACTTCCATAATAACTGAGGTCTTTGTTCCTTTATAAAGTCAGTATAACAGGAACGACCTCAAATGGTCCTACTCAATACACTCTGAGTGTACTAGTGTAATTATATAGTCAAGATAAACTAATACCTAATTACACTACGACCTTCTAATGGTTTGTTCCTTTCCATTCTGGTCGTGAGCTACTGTTTATAATTTATAAGGTACTGATAACATCATCTTCTGTATGTGACACCACATATTATGTTATCTACAATATAAATTAAATGAACAACTACAAACAAATGTAGATAATTAGACCAAATGTGATTCTTTATTTATAATGAATGTTTACAAAGCTTAGGCTTTCAGTATACACTCCAACAACCTCTCCTTAGGACCTAAGGTTACCTCCCCCTAGGGGTTTTCACCTGCCTAGAATCCACTAGGACTTTGCCTAAGAACACTTGGGACTTTCCTATAAGCTCAATCACATTTGTTAGGCAACAAGTAGCCTTAACTTTAGATCCTTTGTCATAATCAAAATTTAAGTTCGATCGTCTAGTGCTCCCTACACCAATAAATTGCACCAATCGATTAGTAAATTCCTAATCAATTAGTTGATCGATTTGGAATACCTCTCTATATTCGTGAAGAAAACTCCTAATCATTAGCATCAATCGATTAGATAATTCCTAATCAATTGGTTAATTAATTTGGAATGCTTCGGTGTTTGAGAAAAAATCTCACAATCGATTGCACCAATCGATTAGGAAATTTGTTGATCAATTTGGAATGTTTTTGTGTGCTCAAGTTTGATTGCTAATCAATTAACAATTTGTCCCAATCGATTGGTACACCTAAAATAGGGTTTTTTAATCTTAAATCCTTGAGCACATTACCAATTGAAACCAATTACCTCATGCAAGATGAACCTCTTGTTCCCTAGACTTTGTGCCCGGAGCTTCCTTATCTCCAAGTCTTCACCTACCCTAACATTCAATCTCGCGATCTACTCAGGTTCTCGCTTTTACCAAGAATTTGATCCTCGATCTTCTTGGACTTCTTTTGCCTTGCATCCAATTTTTCAACCTGCACAGACTTCTTCTTGCCAAGAATTCGGCCATCGACCATCTTAGACTTCTCTTGTCTTGCATATGATCTTCCAACCTACAAGGACTTATTCTTGCCAAGAATCTTGTCCTCAATCTTCTTGGACTTCTCTTATCCTATAAACTTATAACTTAAGTTAGATCCAACATATTAACCAAAATTTAAATAATTTTTAATCATTGAAACTTCTTATCTAGAGCATGATTGCACTAACATATTTATGTGCGTTCAATATACACAAGATCAATTAAATAAATAATCTTAAATAACTTATTAAACTAAATGAAAAAGTTGAACACATATGTGTTCGACTCGTTAATGTTCATGGACAACGTTAGTAAAAAATATCCGTGAACAACGTTTATGAACAATATTAATGAACAACGTTTATGAACAATATTTACAAATCATGTTCATTAATAAAACTCTTATCAACATATTAAAATAAACAAATAAACTTTTAAAATGAACATATAACTTTGAATTATCAAGCTCAATAACCAATCAAACAAGCAAAAGTTTCAAACAATCAAACAAGGTCGAATTGAGAGCTTGATAACTTCTAAACGAATCAAGCTCAAGCCAAATTTGAACCAAGCTCAAGCACGTAGAAAATAAACAAAGTCAAGCTTAAACAATCATTTCAATGACTTGATTCATTTTAGGGTCAGCTTGACTTTGCTCGGTTACCTTATCAAACAAATTTGAATATTTAACTTGGCTTGGCTTGTTTTACTACAACAAATATGTCTTCTTGTCGCGCGCAATTATTATATTCACAGCGCGCATCACATACTGCATAACTCCAAGCTATTTAATCGTAGCGTACGGCGGTGCGCTGCGGATGCACTTCACTGAAACGTGCGGCCGCACGTTGCAGATGCTCTATACCCCATATAATTATAATCTCGCAAATACACATCTTATACAATTATAATATAATAAATATACCGTCACAATAACATCATATATAAATACAACAAACAATTATAATACCACATACACTCAATTATAAAACCAAAACTAAAACATTTATAATATCACAACCTCACACTTTAACAAAATAACAATTCACTTAATTTTCAACCCTAATAAAAATAGTGCAAAAATACCACAAATATGTAATCACAATAACAATAAGGTCACATTAACTAATTAACCGTCTTGAACTAATCATCTGAACTCCAACAACACTAAACCTTGATTAAGATTAAGCAGATCCTTAGATTTTAAAATCTTGAATTAATCAACTAGACTCCAATTACAACGCCATCCAAATCCCTGTGGTTAATTTATCGTTAAACATCCGCATCACCTCGATGTTCTCACTGGCGAAGAGATAATTTAACTTCGTTCTCTACTTTGGGTTAATCAGCAATGGTGCAGTGATATAGGATTTAACGAGAATATTAATATGTTATGCAAGAGAGCTTCCTCAGTATGATGATTGATATTCTTTCACTAATTAGGAGCCAAATTAATTAATCTTTTTCTTAATTAATAAAGTACACCGCGCGGAAATTAAATAACTAAAGAAACGGAAAATTCTTATATTTTCATTTAACTTTATTTAGTATTATATCCTGCACGCTCCATTTATTAATTGTTATGAGTTGGTCTACAAAGAATAGATAACGATTATCATCATATACTTACAAGTAGACATGCAAACCACCAAATTAGTCAGCTTCAATATCTCAAATTAATCGAACAAGAGTAAATAAAGAAAACACGAGTTTATTTCTTTAATTCGTTATATATAGTCTTTTAAAGACAACGTCTATAAATCTGACCCTTGGATTTTGGCTCTTTAGCCAAAGACCAAAGTACACACAATATAATTATAGAGAAGGGCCAAGTACTGCATTCCATGACCAGGCAGGGAGATCTAGTTGGACCTTTTTTTTAATACCTCCAACTCCACTATTTTGATCATTGACATGGCGATGATATTTTCCATGCGAGCGAGAATTTAAGTTGAGCATTAATCAACATTTGTAATTTGGATCTAAGTCCGAAGAATATGGAAGTACTGTTCTTCATCAAAGGGAGGAAGAAGTCGTCGGAGAGGGAGAAGGAGGTGATCAAGGATTCGCTGTTGCATGGCAAGGAGATGGTGGTGCCGAAGGGGTGCATGGCGGTGTACGTGGGGGAGGAGCTGAGGCGCTTCGTGATCCCGACGAGTTACCTGTGCCTGCCGGTGTTCCGGCAGCTGATGGAGAGGGTGAAGGAGGAGTTCGGGTTCGACCAGGCCGGCGGGCTGCGGATCCCCTGCGACGAGAAAGACTTCGAGCAGCTGCTGCAAGTGTTGCGAGTGCAGGCGAGATCATCGGGGAAGAAGGGCAAGAAGCTGATGAGGAACTTGATATGATAGACGATTTTTGGTAATATATATAAAAGCTCAATTTCGTTAAAAAAAATATATTCTATTTATTCTCTCTCCCGTTTCTATTCAAAACTTCAGCGAACGAAATTTCTTAAATTAAAATTTCCGGATGAGGAACTTGATATGATAGAGGATTTTTGGTTATATATATATATATATATATATATATATATATATATATATATATATATATATATATATATATATATATATATGGGAGGAGTTGGAATATTAATTCTTAATTGATGAAGTTGTGAATGTATCATCTCAGGGAAGATCCGTGGATTATATATACTTTGATTTGTATCAAGCGTATACGTATTTTCTGGTTTTACATATATGTGGTTTGTTATGTTCATATCTGAGATATTAGTGAAAAGCTATGCCTCCGTTTGACCACACGGTGGTAAAAGATGAATACGTTCATCCCAGCGCTCCCATCAATCCATCTCAGGATCAACACAGATGAGGTAAATCACGGGTGACTATTAGCCTTTGGAATAATGATTACCACGTAAGGGAATACCACGTATCCGACGGATAAAGAATTGATAAAAGGACTTAAACTTGGCACCTCAATCAATATTATTCCAAATTAGAGACCTTTTAATTGATAAGAGTCTACGCAGGTAGAGGTTCGAACCTGACACCTTAATCAATGAATAATAACATCATAATCAGAACATCCAAGTTCAATTGTTTGCCTCCCTTTAACCACATTTCAATTACGAGTGGTCTAATTGGCCGGACGTACGTTGTTTCCTGAAGAAAGATTTGTCTCGGTGTTGATCACACCTAGCTAAAAAATCATTTTTTGTCTATCATTGAAAAGTTTATCTTAATTGAATTACCCCCACCCTCGCTTCCGCAAGTGCTAAATATTAAGATTCTAAAACTTTTGGGATAAAGCATTTATATTGATAGTACTGGACAAGTTAATTGACTAATATGAGGTTCGTTGAAAGTTTGAGAGCTAATTAAAAACACACTGAAAATATTCAAAATGGAAATTGAATGGTTCCTATTGAATTTAATTTGATCGAGGAGGAATTTAAAGTTAGTGATGATCCATTTATAAAAGTAGACAATCAAAGATCATATGATTTGGTAGAGTAGAAGCAAATGTTATTTATTTGACATAAAATATCGCTCAAGGTAATAAGAGAGAGAAAAGTGTTATCATTTGATACACTTAATAGAGAAGAATCCTCCTGTAGGGCTCAATGGATTAACAGGTTTATTTGATACACTGAAAAGTGTTACCATTTATATGTATCGATTAAAGTTTAAGATGGATCAAAAAGTCGAATAGCTGGCAACCTCCTTCTCCTGATTGATTCTGTCGATCAGGCATACTCTATACGGGCCCCCTATCGGACTCGTATGGGGCTGTATTCCCGTCCTCTCCCGTTCGGTCCTACCGATCGGATAAGCTCTCTAAGAGCCCCACTCCTAGCTCTGTTGAACCTGCACGAGACTCTAGCTGCTCGTTCTCTCCCAATCAGTTCCTACCATCGGACAGACTCTCTACGAGCCCCACTTCCAGTTCTACCGGATCCACATGGGGCTCTTCTCATCATCTTCTTCCAATCGGTTCTACCAATCAGACAGACTCTCTAAGAGCCCTCTCCTAGTTCTACTGGACCCACATAGGCTCTGCTCCCTGTCCTCTCTTGATTGGTTGATAGGACAAACTCACTACAGGCCCCACTCTCGGCTCTACCGGACTCGCATGGGGCTGTACTCCCCGTCTTCTTCTGATCAATTCCACCAATCAGACAGGCTCTTTATGGGCCTCATTCTCAGCTCTGTCAGACTCGCACGGGGTTTTGCTCTCCATCTTCTCCTACTGGGTTTTGCCAATTGGACAAACTTTCTAAGGGCCCCACTCCTAGCTTTGTCGGACCCGTATAGGGCTCTGCTCCACACCCTCTCTTGATCGGTCTTGCCGATCGGACAGGCTCTCTACAGGCCCCACTCTCGTCTTTGTTGGAATCTCACAAGGCTTTGCTCCCCGTTCTCTCCTAAGTCCTGCCAATCCGACAGACTCTCTACAGGCCCCACTCCCGACTCTGCCGAATCTGCACAAGGCTCTGAGCCCTGTATTCTCCCAATCGGTTCTGCCGATCCAACAGGCTCTCTAAGGGCCCCACTCTCGGCTATACTGGACCCGCATGGGACTCTACTCCCCATCCTCTCCCAATCGATCCTGCCGATCGGACAGACTCTTTACGGACCCTACTCCTAGCTCTGCCGAACCCGCATGGGGCTCTGTTCCCCATCTTCTCCCGATTGGTTCCGTCGATTGGACAAACTCTCTAAGGGCCCCATTCTCGACTCTGCATGACCCGCACCAGACTCTGCTCCCCGTCTTCTCCCAATTAGTTCTGCCGATCGGACATACTCTCTAAGGGCCCCCACTCCCAATTTTTCCAAACCTACACGGGACTCTGCTCCCCATCCTCTCTCGATCGGTCCTACTAATCAAACAAACTCTCTACGGGTCCCACTCCCGGTTATGTCGGACCAGCACGAGGCTCTGCTCCCCGTTCTCTCTCAATCGGCTCCCTGTCGATCGGACTGGCTATAAAAGACCTCACACTAGCTTGCTAGGTCACCCATGAAACTCTACTTCCTCTCCTCTAAGAATATCATTGCAGCTCATTTAGGCCTCATAAAAGAGTGGATTCTCTGCAGAGGGTCCATATTTTGATTAACAGACCAATAGATCTCCTAGCCCGTGAGCCTATCTCTTAATACAACAATTGGGCTTGTCAGAAAGTTAGAAGATTATATCTGTGTATAGATTTGCAACATACCCTCCTCATACCTGCGATATGACTACCAGATATAGTGTACACATGAAGATGTGACAAGTTAGCTGATAGTAAGATAATGTCTCATTAAATGTGGGGATTATGAGGGTCATTATAAAAGGGGGTCCTTCTCCGCTGGTTCAAGTACGCACGCACATCCACCTACACTTGCTCTTACTTTATTCTGTTTTTGCACCACCATTGTTTTGTGACTTGATAGTCGGAGTAGCTATACCAGGGAGCCCCCTAGCCTGCTTACTGACGATTTCTCTCCCCCTCTCTACAACTATTTGAAGGTGATTCTCAGAGTTCTTTAGCTAGGCGATTCCCGAATTTCTTCAACCAGGTAAACCTTCACGCCATATCACTAACAGTCCTCTCTCCACCGTTTCTAGATGGGATCAAATTCGACATCATTTGTGGAAACCTCTTTACTTGATCAGGAATGTGAAGATGGATGACACTGAAAAAATAACCATCACTTTGTTGCAAGAAGATCTTGACTTGCTTGTGATGACCAAAGCACAAACACTTACACAAATGCAACAAGAAACAAATCTTTCCTCCTTAAAACCATCCACTGCACCCAACATGTCATCCAAAGAGCCGCCAAATGTGGGAGGACGATCCAAACTTAAGCAGCCAGTGGAGTTTCCTAAGACCTTGATTTAAGCGTCTGTAAAAGACTATGCCAGTGTTGAATGGTCTCAAGGGTCTTCTACTAGAGACTCACCATCCGAGGATCTAAAGCGTGGCAAGGCTCTCGCTGCTAGTAGCTCACCTGATAGGATATATGTGTCTTGCTCATGATAAATTCTTGAGGATAAACTACCTAGGCGATTCAGGCCTCTGTCGATAAGAGAATATGGAGGTTGCACTGATACGAAGGATCATCTCCGCAAGTTCGAAAATATCATCCTCCTACACTAGTACACTGATGGTGTTAAATATCGAGTGTTTTTAAGTACTCTCTCCGGCTCGACATAAAGATGGTTTAATTGGCTCCTTTCTAGCTCTGTTATGTTCTTTAAGGACTTCAAGAAGGCTTTCCTTCAACATTTTACCAGCAGCCAAAGGTATACTACAAGACTAACTTGAGTCTATTTGCTCTCAAATAGGGGCCAAATGAGTCCTTAGAAGCTTATATAAGGAGGTTTGATCAAGTGACTATGGATGTTCCATCCGCCACATCTGAGATTTTGGTGAACGCCTTTTCACAAGAGCTTTTGGAGAAAGATTTCTTTTGCTCCTTGGCCAGAAAGCCCCAAAAAGACTTTGACAGTTTGTTAGGCCAAATAGACAAATACATTAGTGTGGAGAAACCTCAAGTTGCTCATAAAAAGGAAGTAGTCAATTCAATTCCTCTCTTCCAAGTCAAGTGGAAGCCCTCTCCACCTCCCTTGCGACACAAAGAGCACTGACCGACACTCATCCCCCAACTCCCATCCTCCTAAATCGGGAAGGGAGAGTGGCGCAACATGTGAAAGTCACGCGAACATCTTTTGCTGAGCTGCACCGATGGATACCTACTTTTGGTTCTTACCACCAGACCAAGATGTACAACACCCAAGATTGCTAGCAGTACACCTGGGATAACGGTTGAATAGCTGAACAAGGATGACTGCCTCCCCTAATAGCTCCGCAATTGATCAAACCTCCAATGTCGAATCCCAACGTTGCCAGTCGGCCAGCCAATATGCGACCACTATCAGATAATCTTTCTACCCCTCGCGAAGGTTGGGAACCCGTGCAAACTAGACAAGAGGAGAATTAGAGTAATGCCACTGTGAGAAGGGTATGCATGATTTCTAGAGGACCCATTGATGGGAATTCCAACCGAGTGTTAAAAACCCATGGTCAAAGGCTTGAAATACATATGGTTGGTTCCAACAGAGAGCAAGCAGTAGAACCTCCAAATCAATTTTGGACCTCCAGATCTTGAGGGGATAGAGTTTCCCCATGATGATGCTTTAATCATTAAAGCTATTATTACCAACTCTAAGGTGGCTAGAGTTTTTGTGGACATCGAAAGTTCCATCAACATCCTCTTCAAAGCAGCCTTAGATAAAAAGCAAATAGATTAAGGTGAGCTTCAGCCTATGGCCACTACCTTATATGGATTTTGAGTGTGGTGTGGCAAATCCGTAAGTGCACAGAGATATCATCAAGTAATAAAAGATATTGATCCCACGAGGAATGTGAATCATGTACTAGTCAAAATAGAAAAATATGTCATCTAGACAATCAAGGGTTGTGTATGATAACAAGAGAAAATGAGAAAGCTTGAGTTGAGAGAGTAAGAAAGAGAGGTTTGAGAGAGAGAGATGTAGAGAAGAACGCAAAAAGAGATAGTGGTGAAGGCAATTCTAGGACTTCGATTTCACCAAATAATTGTAAATACCTAATCTATATTTGGTTTCCTATCTTCAATGGATATTTATATAAGTAGACCATTCTATGGTATCCAATGTGAACTTTTACTTTTACAATGGTGTATTAACCCTAATCATTGTCTACAACGAATTAGGTTTGATCCATTAAGCTATGTGACGGCCTAGGACTCCTCGTGGCAAACTGGGTTGCACTTTCGTATCCGACTCTCCTCGTCTCAGATTTTTATGGGTCGGAGGGGTCAAGTTCTCCTTTTGGTTCATTACCAAATCCTCATGGAAAATGAATCTCATGCTTTTAGCATCGAGATTATATTAATATGGTAGATTCGAACCATAAACACATATTTCATCAAACAAGAAACATGCAAACATATAGACTAAGTGAAAAGATGTTCATATAACAAAAGGGATACTCCCTACATCCTAGAGTCGTGAGAACTACTCCATAACAAAGGAATTATAATCCAAAGACACAAATGAAAGTATTCATATAGATGAAAACAATGAATAAAGATGGAGAGATGATTAGGGAGAAGATTTTTGGTGTCTTCAGAGTGGTTCCCTTGTGCTGGAGGTGGATGGATCACTAGAGTTGATGAAGATGATGCCTTTAGGATTTCTCCAAGAGGAGAAAATCCTATCCCTAGGAGGGGGCAAAGTCCTCTGGTCTAAGAGTAGTCAAGCAAGGATTTGCTTGACTCTTTTATACCTCCTCCCAAGTTGTCCAGATCTGCAAAATTACTTGGCTCCAACAAAACTGGTTTTTTGACCCTTAAACCCAATTTTATCGAGTTGGACCCTGAATTAAAGTTGTAAATTTTGAAATTATCTACATTTTCATCTGTGGTTCGACTTCTATCTCTAACAAAACTGAAAGTTATGATCATTCGAAGTTCGGTCTATAGTTTAGGTCAAGTAGGGCAGATCTGTCAGATTTATAAGGCTCCACCAAACTAGCTTTTTTGACCATTATATCTGGTTTTTTCAAATTGAACCCTAAAGAAAGTTATAGATCTTGAAGTTATCTATATTTTAATATTTAGTTTGACCTATAACTTGAACAAAATACAAAAGTTATGTCTGTTTGAAATTTGATCTGCAATATAGATAAATGCCCGCCATGAGCCGTGTTGGTTCCCAAGGGTGCCCATGGGAAAATGGTCGATTTGGCCATGGCCCATGGACAGCCACACCGATGCCCTTGGTGGGCTATATTGGGAAGTATTTTGGGGTTGTTTTGAGCCTAATTTCTTTTGTATGAACCAGTTTGAGTCATGAGATATTGCTGAAACGTGTTCCTTGATTAAAACTTCATTTTGATGGTCATTTGAATGTTTTTTCTTCGTGGATGCTTTGTGTGTTCAGCTTGATAATGAGGCTTGATGTTCAATGCTCTATTTTAGATCCAAATTCATATCCTATCAATATAAACAAGCAAATAGCAGTTCTCTGACTAAAAATAACAAAAGGAAGTACACAAAGATGAAAACATCAAATATATGCATATAAAATGGGATAGGATGTCAGTTAAACTATGATAAAAACCTATATGAAATGTGCATATCAATTTATAGGCAATGAAGTGCAACCACTCGGACAAGTTAGATTGGCTATTTCCTTGGGGGCTGAGCCCTTAATGAGGACGCGGAGGAGCACCATCATTGCAGTAGACACTCCATCTGCTTACAGCATCATATTAGGCAGACCCACTCTGCATGATCATCCTAATGAAGATCAATAAGCTGTTGGAGGCAGAGCACATTCGAGAAGTGCAGTTTCTAGCTTGACTAGCCAACGTAGTGCTGGTAGCCAAATCTAATGATAAATAATAGGTTTGAATTGACTTCTGGAACCTCAACAAGGCCTGCCCTAAATGTTGTTATCCTCTCCCTCATATTGATGAAATGGTTAACTCTACTTCCAGGAGTGAGCTGATCTATATGTTGGATTCTTACAAAGGATACCACCAAATTTTTCTCACTCAGGAGGACCAAGAAAAGGCTAGCTTCATTACCTCCGACAGTATCTTCTGCTACAATGTTATGCTGTTCGGATTAAAAATACAGGAGCAACTTATCAAAGGCTTATTAACAAAATCTTCTAGTAATAGATCAAAAGAAATGTTGAAGTATATGTGGATGATATCTACATCAAATATGTCCGATCGACAAATTTAATTTCTAAGATAGAACAAACCTGCAACACCTTATGGAAATATGGGCTCAAGATAAATCCCAATAAACGCTTATTTGGAGCCAAACAGGGCACTTCCTCAGATATATTGTCATTGAGCAAGGAATTGAAGCCAGCCCAGAAAAGGTCCAAGCACTCAGAAGTATGAGAGCTCCGTAAAATCTCAAAGAGACCCAAAGGCTAGTGGGCCAGATCATTGCGCTCTCCATGCTCATCTCCCGATCAACCAATCGGACACTCCCTTTCTTCAAAGTACTTTGTCGAGCTGCCAAATTCCAGTGGAACAAAGATTACAACAAGGTCTTTACATAACTCAAAGAATACATGGAAAAATTATCATCCCTTTCCAAACCAGAAGTCAGAGAACAGCTGTGGCTCTACCTCTCTGTTATGGAGGAAGTTGTATGATCAGTGTTGGTTAAAGAAGATAACTATGTACATCAACTTGTGTATTTTCTAAGCCATTATTAAAAGGTGTTGAATGCCCTACACTACTCTTGAAAAACTAGCCTATAGACTAGTCTTGATGGCTCGTTGGTAGACCTAATCCTAGTTCAGAACTGACTATTCGACGGTTCGAAACTGTCAGTTCAATGGTTCTTGGGAGGTTAACCCTTAACCTTAACCGTCTAAGATGGTTACGATTTACGGTTCAGAATCACTTATTCATGGTTCGTGCATGGTTTACCACGGTTCAAAATTATTATATTATTTTTTAAAAAAATTTATTTGTTACAGTTGAACTTATTAAGAATAATTATAGAGTAAAAAAAATTAATTATTTATTAAATAATTAATTAATATAGAATAAATGATTATAAATTAATTAATAAATAAATATGTATTTTTTTTAATTATTAAAAATAATAATATATCAAAAGAAACTAGTTATTAAACAATTAATTAACATATCAAAACATTAATAGTTGTAGTGTACTTGGTTAAGGTGCTTGTTTCTAATTTGGAAGACTAGTTTGAATCTCTGCACCAACAAATTAATTTTTAACATATATATAGAAATTTAAAAACAAACATACAAATAAAAAAAACTCACCTGGGCATGGTCAGGTTTGCTCATCTGTTGAGACCTTATTTCCTCACCAATCGCACCTTGGATCCTCATCTTGGCAAGGCAGCTGTCCGTCTGGCTAAATTTAAGAGCATCTAATAACAAAGGCAAATATGAAACTCTACTGGCTAGGTTCCAAGCAGCTAAAAATATGGGAGCAACCCGGGTGGTCATCCACTTGAACTCACAATTAGTTGCCTAGCAGTTGGGCTTCGCCGATCTCTTACCTCCAGCATGGAACATTGCTAATTGGCTCTAAGCATGTTCAGGATATCAAAAGAAGGGCCAACAGTTTCACCTTGATAGGAGATCATCTATACAAGCAGGCTTTTTCTCGTCCATTGCTCAAGTACATTGGACCAGATGGTATCGATTATGTTTTACAAGAAATACACCAAGGTTATTGTGGTAACCATGTCGGAGTTCGACCGCTGGCTCGGAAGATATTATTGGCTGAATACTTGAAGCTCACTTTACAAGCTGATGCCGCTCAACTGGTAGCCACTTGCACCTCCTGTCAAAAGCAACAAAATATTCCCCATGGCTGACCAATCCCTTGAAGACGTCATTGGTATTTTGCCCTTTTGATCAATGGGGAATGGGCATTGTTAGCCCCTTCCCAATCGCTATTTCTTAGAAGAAATTTATACTCGTGGCAATCAATTATTTTTCTAAATAGGTAGAAATGGAGGCTTTGGCTAGAATCACTTAGCACAGTGTTATCAAATTCCTATGGGTCAACATCTTGTGCTGATTCGGAATCCCCTACAAGTTTATTTTAGATAATGGGAGGCAGTTCCAAGGGCATAGAATTTGAGAAGGTGTGAGGTTTTGGTATTATTCATGCTTTCACTTTGGTGACATACTGACAACTCAATGGCCAAGTAGAAGTTACAACCGAAAAATTATCCAAGAACTCAAGACTAAACTTGATCATATAAGAGAAAACTGGGTCGAAGAATTACTAAGTATTATGTGGATGCAACGAACCACTCTGCGGAAAAGCACAGGGGATGATACCTTTTCACATAATTTATGACGGTGAAGCAGTAGTTCAGGTGGAAATTAGTGAAGAATCCACTTGCAGGCTACTATATGATCAAGAAAACGTCGATCAGTGTCTCCTCGAGCTAGACTTCATCAGTGAAACAAGATAAAGGGCAGCTACTCGGCTAATCTTATACTGACAAAGGATAAGACAAAATTACAACCGATGTGTTATCCCTCGACTTTTTTAAGAAGACGATTTAGTATGGAAAAGGATCAAGCCAGTCAGTGATCAGCGATGTCAGCAAGTTAGAACCCTAATGGAGCGGGCCTTATAAAGTTGTTCAACAACTCGCTTCCGGGTCCTATTACCTACAAGACTCTAGCGACAAGAGGTTGGACCTGTAGGATAAAAAAGGCGCTAGAGGAGAAGATGAATAGTATTCATCGCTTTTTCTAAAATCATGAGTTAAAATAAACACAGCAAAAAAGACAAAGTAGAAAGAGAAAACTCTAACATGAATATTTTTTTACTTAAAATGATATGTATTTTGTTTTGAAAAAGAAACCCCCCCACTCAATTCAGAGCTGCTTGACGATCTGATACCACTTGTAGGACCTTGAGCAAGTGAGAGAGGGGGAGGGGGTGAATTACGTGATTTTAAAATATTTTCTTTTTCTTTTGAAATTAAGTGTATAGTGGAAATATAAGAAAAGAAGGCGAAACAAAGAGAAGCAATCGCTAATGCAAGTATTTTTTACTTGATTCGAAACATTCGACGACTCCTACTCTAAGGCCCGCACTCGCTGAGTGCTTTCGTTGGATAATTTACTATAAGCTCAAATGGATACAATTACTTTAAGAATAAAGCAATAAACAAAAATGTACTGACAACAAGTAGAGTATTAGCTTGAGTCTCGATTGCCGGAGCAACTTTTTGGTGTCGTGGAGAGCTTCTCAAAGCAGCGCACGAAAACAAAAGTCAGAGCAATTAATATCCCGAGGCTGATGTTTGAAACTTCTTTTATAGCCAACTCCGGGCACCTAGACCACCCTCGGGCGCCTGGACCGCTAACGTGGTTGTACCTCAGCGAAGCTCTATCCATGAAAAATCTATCCAACTCCGGGCGACTAGACCTATTCGGGTGCCTAGACTGTGTCATAGGATGGCCAATTAGTGTGTGCCACCTCAGCTCAGCTAGTTGCCCGTTTGGCCTCATTCCGAGTGCCTGGACCAACTCTGGGTGCTCAAACCTCCGGGCGCTTGGAGCGCCTTTTTCAACCACTTTGCAACTTTGATTTCCTGCAAAATACGTTAGTGCAAACAACAAAAAATTATCCTACAAAACAAAATTAGTAAATTAAAAATATGATCAATTTATGACTTAGATCCTGTCTTCCCAAGACCAGGATCTAGTCATGATTTCAGCTTAGACTTCTCAAATAGTTCTAAGCTACACCGCTAGGGATGTAAACGAGCCGAACCGAGCCGAACAGTATTAGGCTCGAGCTCGGCGCATTTAAGTTATATTCGGGCTCAAGCTAGGCTCGAGCTCGAATCGAGATTTTATCACAAGGCTCGAGCTCGGCTCGTTTTAGAATTATCAAGCTCGCGAACAGTTCGAGTTCGGCTCGTTATTAGCTCGATTATCAAAGTTAACGAGCCTAACTCGTTAAGCGAGTTCAGACTCATTTTCGGGCTCGTTTAGAGCTCGTTTTTGGCTCATTTTAGAGTTTATTTTTTGACTCATTTTAAATCTCATTTTAAGGCTCGTTTTAGAGCTCATTTTTTTGACTCGTTTTAGAGCTCGTTTTTTGGCTCAGTTTAAGGCTCGTTTTAGAGCTCGTTTTTTTGGCCCGTTTTAGAGCTCGTTTTTTGGCTCGGTTTAAGGCTCATTTTTTTTGGCACGCGAGCCTATAAACGAACATGTTCGTGAGCTCACGAGCCGAATATCCTTAAGCTCGAGCTCGGCTTGATAAAACTGTCGAGCTCGAAATCGAGCTCGAGCTTGGCTCGATAAGATAAACGAATGAACTCGAACGAGTTTTTTACCGAATCAAGCTCTGAATAGCTCATGAACCATTTGGTTCATTTACATCCCTATGGACCGCGCTAATAGTGCCACCGGGACTTTTCCTCACTGGATCTCTCTCCTCCAGTGAATTACCTCCACTTACCAATCGTAAACTTTCTTGATGTTAGGTGCCTTGACTCACTAGGACTTCCTGTCAAATTTCAACCAATTTGGACTTCAGCCAGTTGTCAACCTAACTAGACTTCCTCCTATCAAATCTCAACCAATCTAGACTTCGTGTCAACTATCAACCTAAATAGACTTCAGCTTGGTATTTCGATCCTCTAGGCCAATCAAATTCATATCCTGCACACTTGGTAAAAGTATTCGATCACAGCATAATGTAACTTTAACCTTTGTCATACATTAAAATATGAGTTTGATCATTTGTGCAACCTGCACCAATAGGATTAAAATATGAGTACAAACTATCTACAACCCTACATGACCTAAGGGTACTCTTTATGATTATTAGAGAGAATATGAACTATAAAATATACTCTTCTCATTCCTTAGTAAAAAGCACAAAAACAGGCTTGCCCGACCTCACGACAAAAATCTCCAGACTCTCACACCTACTGAGAGTTATAAGAGTGGTCCCCATGCCCAATGACCTTTTAGTAGGAGAAAATTTTTAGACTCTTGTACCCACTGCCAGTTATAAGTGTGGCCTCCATGCTCCCCAACGAGCTTCCGGTAGATAAAAATTTCTAGATTCTCGCACCCGCTGCGAGTTATAAGCATGGTCCCCATGTGCCCCAATGACTTTCGATCGGAGAAACTTCGACACCTCTATCCGCTGTGAGTTATAAGTGTAATTCCCACACGTCCCAATGACCTTCCGATCAGAGAAACTTTCCAGACTCTTGCACCCGCTGTGAGTTATAAGTGTGATCCCCACGCACCCCAACAATGTTACAGTCGGTAAAAATTTAGATTCTCACACCTGCTATAAGTTATAAGTGTGGTCCACACGTTCCCCAATAACCTTTTGGTTGGCTGAAATCTAGACTCTCGTACTCGCTGTGAGTTATAAGTGTGGTCCCTATGCACCCTAAAGACCTTCTGGCCGGTAAAAATTTCTAGACTCTCGGACTTGTTGCGAGTTATAAGAGTGGTCATCGGAGCGCCGCAACGACCTTCCGATCAGAGAAACTTTCCAGACTCTCGCACCCACTACGAGTTAGAAGCGTGTCCTCATGCACCCCAATGACCTTCTGGTCATCAAAAACTTCTAAACTCTTGCACCGACTGTGAGTTATAAGCGTGGTTCCCATGTGCCCCAATGACCTTTCAGTCTAATAAAGTTTCCAGGCTCTCGCACTAGCTGGGAGTTATAAACATGGTCCCCACGCACCCCGACGACCTTCGGGTCTACAAAACTCTTGACTCTCACACCTACTGTGAGTTACAACCGTAGTCCCCATGTGCCATAATGACCTTCCGGTTGGTAAAAATCCATACTCTCGCACATGCTGTAAGTTATAAGCATGGCTCCCACGCACCCCAACAACCTTCCGGTTGATAAAAATTCAGACTCTCGCACTCGCTGCGAGTTATAAGTTAGTCCCTATGCGCCCCAACAACCTTCACATCAGTAAAAATCCAAACTCTTGTACCCAATGCGAGTTATAAGCGTAGTCCCCACGTGCCCCAACAACTTTCTGATTAGTAAAAATTTTTAGACTCTCGCACCCACTACGAGTTAAAAGCATGGTCCCCACACGCCCAATGACCTTTCAGTCGGTAAAAATTTACAGACTCTTGAACCCATTGCAAGTTATAAGCATGGTCCCAACACATATCCATCACTTGTTCGACACTTATCTCCTGCCTGCTCGGTACCCCTCACCTCTTGTTTAGCACTTGTTTGTCGGTTGCTTGACATTGAAAATTGTCGTCTGCTCAACACGAAAAATCATCACCTGTTTAGCACTTGTTCACCGCCTGCTTAGCATTGAAAATTACCGCCTGTTTGACACTTATCGGCCGCCTTCTTGGCACCCCCTCACCGCCCGTTTGGCATTTAGCCACCACCTGCTTAGCACTCTCCTTGTTGTTGTTTGGCATTCATAAATTGTCGCTTTCTCAGCACTATCTTTCCACTCAGCACTTATTGATTGCCACCCTCTATGCACTTACACTTAGTCATTCAAAGAGTAAAGGAAATTTATCTTGGAAGTTTTCAACTTAACAAAGAATGTGGGAGAACAGAAACATCTTTTCCCATTGCAAAAAGAAACCTAAATAAAAAAGTTGTTTGAAAATTACAAAAACTGATAAGAAAGTAGTGACCTAGACAAAATCTAGGAAGGCATCATATGGGACATCATCAAATTCTTTTGACAAGTAATGAAGTTTTCATGAAGTTCCGTCTTCAAGTGCCCATCTTCGTGGAGCTGCTTTATAGCCCCATCCGCTCCAAAGGTGAACATTTTTACTGTTTTCCTACCCAAAAGAGCGTTGAAATCATGAAGGCAGAGGTATTCTATTCTTTTTACCTCAAAGCGCTCAGCTTCACCGACCTTGTAGCTAGCCATCTCCGCCTTCAAGGCTACCAGCTTGGCCTTGTTGGCTTCTAAAGTTTGCTGCTTCTCTTTGACCTGCATCTCTTTAGCCAATAGCTGGGCTACCTTCCTCGCCAACTCTAAAGCATATGTAGCATCAACTTCTTTCATCTTTAATAAGAGGGTCTTGGCCTCAATAATATTCTTGTCTAAATTTGATAAAGCCCTCGCTTTCTGAGTGATTTTGGATTTGAGACGGGACTCGTAGGTCTATATGTTGGCCTGAAACCTTTCAACGATAGCCAACTGGGAAACCCTCCCCCCTTTCTTTTTCCTCAAGAAGGGCCTTCTCAGCCTCGGTCTTCAGCAATAACTCCGCCTAGCCCACTACCTCCTTCTTCAAAAGGGCTTGCTCCTCCAAGGTCTGATCGGGAGGGGCCTGGGAAGATTCTAGCTCCTCCACTTAGTTCTTCAAAGCCTGTTTGCCTAGTCCAAGTATGCCATCTTTTTGTAAATAACCAACCCCATGACCCAAAACTAGTGAAGATGTAAAAATAGTGAGCTTAAAAGAAAACAAAGGGGGTTCAACTAAGAACTAAAACTTACCCCTATCACATTTTGGGCAAAATTATCCACCAATCCGCTTGGCAATAGGTTGGCCATTCGCCCTACGCAATCCTCCCAGGCATCAAGAAGTTTTTCCTTTAACCTCATCAGGTGTTGGGGGGCAGGTGAGTCAGAAGAAGATAAAACTAACCCCCTCTAGGAAGGCAACCTAAGGGTTGTGCTAACTTTTGTTGAAACAATCTCGCATAAAAAATTGGGCTTGGACACGAAACCCTTCTTGGGGGAGGCGGTTGGAGGAGGTGTTCAAAGGAGATCGACTATGTCATGATGGGGTCAATCGAAAACGAGAGATTCAACAAGGGCTGGTTGTTGAGAGTCTCAGGAGGAGTTAAGTCATGATTGCGTGCCTGCTGCTCCTGAGGAGCCGACGTTGAGTTCTTCCCTTGCATGGAGGGTAGATGTTGTGAAGGAATCTCTCAAGGAGTTTTGGTGAAGGGAGTAGCCGATTGATGCCTCTTGTAACAAATTCATAGGGCTTCATTCGTTGCCTCCAACCCCACTGGCTGCCGCCTCACTGGCATTGGCCTCATTTGTAGAGATGATTGGATGGGGGTCACGCTTTTCTAGCTCAGCTTTCCCACGCTAATTCAACTCCTCTTGGTCAAGCTTAAGAGTCTAGGCTACATTAGGTTTCCATATGGTCCTAGCTGCATAGAAGAAAAAAGATCTCAGTTAGCTATAATGTTAGGATAAGATTAAAATTCTTACCAAAACTGAAGGGCAGGCCAATATTGATTGGACTCAACCCAAAAATATAGAGAACACCCTCTTGGAACAGCTTGTTGATGTCAAATTTCAAGTCAACCAATGTTTTAGATTCAGAAATAAGGGTAGGCTCCCAGCGAAAGTCACCCAACTTTGGCATGGGGGTAGCTCTATTTGCTAGTCGGTCGGCCAAGATACTGGGGGTCTGTTCAGACAAAAAAATAGTGGGATTTCCAACTCTTATTAGAAGAAGGTATTTTATCAAAGAAAACAACTTTCATTCGAGCTTAGAGAATAAAAACACCTACCTCCGATTTCTTTGGATAATAGAATTAGTGAAAACACAAGGATTTAAGGGGATGCGATATAGGCGGAAGAGACCGATAACCCCACACGTAGCTGGATGGAGTTGGGGGCCAACTGCTAGAGGGGAATATGAAAATATTGAGAGATTTTTAAAAAGAAATGGGTGATGGGAAAACGAAGACCCCCAAGAACTGGTCCTTAAAGAAGATGATGTAGCTTGAGGGAGGAAGATGAGGATAGTCAAGGGTGTTGGGGATGATGATGTGATGATCGAACAGAAACTCAAAATTTTACCGGACTTGGTCCACCTCCCCGCTATTGAAATCCGAAAGGGTGGAGGTATACCATAGAGTGAGAACGTTCCCAAGAGTATCAAGATCCATAATACAGGGAAAAAAAGGACGCAAAACTGTAAGGAAAACTTACAAATGAAGAAGAGAGTTAAAAAGCTAAAGCATGGCGGCAAGAGATTAGCGTTGGAAGGGTGTAGTAAGTGTAGGCAGAAACCCTAGGCCAATGGAGCTTATAAACTCTAAGGGTTTAAGGTTTAGTCATCCGATCTCTAAGGTAAAAAATTGAGATAATTACCATAATCGTTGAATCGAAAGGCTGAAATTGGCAGCAATCTAATCGGTAAACGTCTTTTCGAGAATGAAAAAATTTGACACGATCAGGACACGTGGCAACAACATAGAAACGACATTTATAATGAAAGTGACTGACAAATCATTACTCTGATACGCCAAGGGCTTTGCTCCTCATTCTCTTTCGATCAGTTCCTTTTGATCGGGCAGACTCTCTATAGACCCCACTCTCGGCTCTACTGGACCCGCACGGGATTCTGCTCCCAGTCTTCTCCCAATCGGTTCCCTCGATCAGACAGACTCTCTAAGGACCCCACTCCTGACTCTACTGAACTCGCATGGGGCTCTTCTCCCTGTCCTCTCCTGATTGATTTCACCGATTAGATAGACTTTTTATGGGCCCCACTCCCGGCTCTGCCTAACCCGCATAGGGCTTTGCTCCCTTTCCTCTTCGGATATGTCCTGTCGATCGGACAAGCTCTCTACGAACCCCACTCTCATCTTTGCTGGACCCGCATAGGGCTCTGCTCCCCATCGGTTCCGTCGATCGGACAGGCTCTCTGAAGGTTCCACTCCTGACTTTGCCAAACCCGCATAGGGCTCCACTCTTTGTCCTCTCCATATTAGTCCTACCTATCGGACATACTCTCTATGAACCTCACTCCCGCCTCTGCCGAAGTTGCACTAGGTTCAACTCCCCCATCTTCTTTCAATTAGTTCCACCTATCAGATAGGTTCTCTAAGGGCCCCACTCCCTACTCTACCGGACTTGCATGGGGCTTTACTCCCGGTCCTCTCCTGATCAGACAAGCTCTTTTCGGGCCCCACTCCAGGCTCTATCGGATTCGCACGAGGCTCTGCTTCCCATTCTCTCCCAATCGATTTCTGTTGATCGGACAAGCTCTCTACGAGCCCACCTCTCGGCTCTATCGAACCTGCACAGGGCTTTGCACTCCGTTCTCTCTCGATCGATTATGCCAATTAGATTGGCTCTTTAAGGGCCCCTCTCCTAGTTCAACCGGACCCGCATGGGGCTCTGTTCCCCGTCTTCTCATGATTGATTCTACCAATCGAAAAGGTTCTCTAAGGGACCCACTCCTGACTCTACCGGACCCACATGGGACTCTGCTCCCCATCTTCTCCCAAATGGTCTTGCCGATTGGACAAACTCTCTACATGCCCCACTCTCGGCTCTGCCAGATCCGCAAGGGGCTCTGCTCCTCATTCTCTCTCGATCAATTTCTACTGATCAAACAGTCTCTCTACAAACTCCACTCCAGCTCTGCTGGACTTGCATGGGGCTTTGCTCCCCGATCGACTCCCTACTGATCAGACTAACTATAAAAGACTCCACACTAGCTTGTTGGGTCATCCATGAGACTCTACTCCCTCCACTACAACAAAAATGTTAAACGACAACACCACAAAGACAACGATTTTAGAAGAAACTGTTATAAATTTGATAAAAGATAACGATTTTAGATAAAACCGTTGTCTTTGAGCTCCCATAAAATACAAAAGACAATAGTTTTGTGAAAACCGTTGTCGTCGAGCATTTTTTTAAAATCAACAACGCATTTTACAACGGTTATATAAAATCGTTGTCTTTAAGCGCTTTTTTAGGGGCTACGACAACAGTTTTGTAAATTGTTGTGTTTTTATATTATTTTATATAGTCAAAGACAATAGTTTATTAAAACCGTTGTCTTTGACTTTGTTCTTTCGGTGTTTTTCCCTCTCTCTGAAAAAGTTTTGGCGCCGTGTTTTCCGCCTTAACCTTCCTGAACCCTTCTTATCCGTTTTTATTTCCCTCTCCCCATACGATCTCTTCACACTCTTGCTGCCAAAACCCTAAGCATCTTCATTCAATGCCTCTCCGGCGAACCCCTCTCCACGAATTGTTAAGTGGAGAGGAGGTGGAGGAAGGTGATGAGTTTGTTCACCAGAACACGCGCCAGTGACAAGGACTCGCCGAACCTTGTTTGCTAGCTTGACTGCGTCTAGGGCATTGTCGACGCTCTCTCTTTTGTCCGGTGGAAGCGTCATCAGGTTCTTGTCTCCCTTCTCCTCTTTCCTCTGCCTACTCATTAGGGTTTCATCTTACCTGCTTCCTCATGAGGATGTCGTGGTCGAGATCTCCGAACACGAACTCGCCATCATTGTGAAGGAGTTTGGGTGCCTTCTAGCCATGGTGTACTTAAAACGTGAGGTACCCTAATTGATGAAAAACAAATTAAAATCTACATCTTTTGGCGTAAACTTTGATGTTTACTGGGATTAAAATGGTGGCTTTGTTTCTTGGCAGTTGTTTCCTGCATACTAGTATGCAACGAAAGAATAACCAAGGTTCGGCGTGATCTTGGGGCTCTTTGTCGATTGCCTCAACATCTTTTCCACTCTTGGACATTCCCCTGCCATCGAAATCAATTACCCTGGTATGGACATGCAACTATTTTTGAAGTAAGCTTCTTCTTTCTCTTGATTGTGTATCTGTAAAGCTAAACTCCATTGCTGCAGAGGTTAGATTATGAAGTTATGTGTAAATTCATCAAGCAGTTTGTGTTCTGTCTCTATGAATTCATTGTTTTCTTAATTCTATTGGGTACTCTTGTGATCTCTACATTGCATTGCTCAAAAATTAGTTGTTCTTTCTTTAGGTGTACCGTGGCTGGATTCCTCCTTGTTCTTTGCAGGTTGAAGTATAGTTGTATGATAAGTTATATGCATTGGCTTGTGATATGAGTAATCTATTATGTCTGTCATGTTAAAGGATTATTACTTCACTTCCATAATGCAATAATTCAATTGAAATGTCTATTGTGTCGGTTAAAGGATTGTCTTTGACCTCACATCAATTACTGTTTTCTTCTTTTTTTTTAAGAAGAAATGGCTAATGAATGTTGCTCTATCCAACCGATTGACGGAGATGATGTATTCAATGTCACGGGTCTTGAACACTTTATGAAGTCAGTGAAGTTGGCAAAGCATGGATTATCCTATGTTGTAGTTTCTATCATGGGTCCACAAAGTAGTGGTATGTCTTTGAGTTTCTTGAATTCTATTTTCGTATTTTATGTGCTTGAAGGCTATGTTTATTATAAGGTATCTCACATTTTGAACTTTAGAGGTATTCAACCTGAGTCAGAGATTACCACATTTTTCAATTCTTTACCCTTATAAAGATTGGAGTAGCTGGAGATATTACGTCTTCCTTGTTGTGTAATAAAGTCAATTCAATAAAAAAAAATATTATTGATCAAGATAATTACCTTTTTCTATCATTGCTTTGTTTCCTATAAATATGGAAGTATGGGGCAAGTAGCATAGAATTTTACAGGGAATAAAGTTAACTTGTGCATATGTATTATTGTTCATATTTGTTTCTATGTGATTGCTTGGGTTTTGGAATAGCACAGTGATGCTCACAAGACTAAGAATTATTTTGAAAAAATAATAAGTGCTCGAAGAAATTTGATATGGTGATGATATTAAATTCATGACCAACATTGTTTTCTCTATGCATTCTAGTTCTGGAACATAATTGGTCTTCCTGATTCATATTGGTTGTTCTTGTTATATTTTTTTAGTCTTGGATTATATAAATGTGGGAGACAGTAATATTAGAATATGTTCATTCCAAATACTAATTTTAATTTGGTTAAATTGGCTGCCTAGAAGATGATCAAGAATAATTGTAGTGAAATATATTAGGTATTCACTGTTTATCATTGTCCATTTTACTATATTGTATTTATAAGTTTTGTGATTGAGTCGGTGCTGGACCATGTTACCTAACTAATACCTTTTAGTTTCAACTTTTGCTTTTATTCATTTATATGAATTATGCCGCTAACCTCAGTGTTACTATTGCTTTTCCAATTGCTTCTCAAGGTTGAAATAGGCAAATAACTCATTTGCTTTTGTGGATTGCTTACTGTTAAAGAACTATTCACTTTCAAACATTTGGAAATGTTTTTTTGTTCTTCATTTTTATTTCCTTTGTACAAGATATATGGTCTTAAGGGAGTCTTGAATTTTTTCTATAAAATAGATATCTATATTTTTCTATTTTTGTTGCCTTTTGGATATGCTTTTGCAGCAATATAATTTTTTTACTTATTAAATTCAGTAATTGCTGATGAATGGTCTTCATTTTCTTTTTTTATTTTGGTTAACAGGGAAGAGCACTCTATTAAACCATTTATTTGACACCAACTTCCGAGAGATGGATGCTTTCAGGGGAAGACAAGTTCTTGAATTCTTGTATATATATATTATCAATTTTAGAGCTACTGATATATGAGTTATTTTAGATCACAAACCACAAAAGGCATTTGGTTAGCAAATTGTGTTGGGATTGAACCATGTACAATTTCTATGGGCTTAGACGGTACTGATGGACGAGAACGAGGAGAGGTATTATTCTCAACCAAACTATTGAACTCACAATAGGTTTCTTTTGGCATAGGATTAAGCATTTTATCTTGTGAAGTTCTAGATATGCCTAAGAGGTGCCCCTATCTTAGAATGATTTTTAGGCATATAAAGTAAAATTTTCATTATTTACAAACCTTTAACATTTAACAAAATTAGTCAATGTGATGAGAAACTTAATTTGTTCAAGACTTTATTTTAGAAAGCTCGCTATCACGATTGCAACCATTTGATAATTTATGAAGTTGGTTAAGAATCATGTAGTTTTCATTAACAAGTTAATTAAGAAGCTCTATTTGCAATGCTGAGGATTTGAATCATAGAGCAGTCACCTTGAAAACATTTGAGTATAAGCTTATTGAATCTAGTTCACAATTGTAGTTGTTTACCTTTTCTCTCCTTTGTTTACCTTAATTAGCTTTTTTACTCCATTTCTTAGTCTGTCGATAACACAACTTTGAGTTGTATTTCTACTTTATTCAGGATGATACTGCCTTTGAGAAGCAGAGTGCTCTTTTTGCTTTAGCAATTTCTGATATAGTCCTAATAAACATGTAAGTACATTTTCATTATGCGTCAAATACTACCTTTGTCTAGAACAAGGGTGAGCATTTGCCTCTATGATATAGGTGGCGCCATGATATTGGTCGAGAACAAGTGGCAAACAAGCCTCTTTTAAAGATAATTTTTCAGGTTATCTTTCATTATCTTAATCTTATTCCCATCTTACAACAACTTTTTTACATATACTTTTAATTTGAGTTTTGCTTAGTTGCTTTCGTTTACCTCATGACAGGTGATGCTGAGACTGTTTAGTCCTTGTAAGACCACTCTACTGTTTTATACGAGATAAAACAAGGGTGAGCATTTTCATATGTGCATTTTTCAGCTTCCGTATTGGAGACTCCTAATCCAATGAAAATGAGTATTCATGCACATTTTTTATATGTCGAGATCTCCTAGTGCCTTATCAAAGGGGTGGAAAGATTGGACTTTTTGATGGAGTTGGTGTGGGAAGACTGGATTTATTATGGAATTGATGATCAACAATGTTGGAAAAGGTTGACGTGGAAGAATTAGCAAGTGAGAAAGAGGAGTCCAATGAAATTCTATAAGTTGAAGATTGTGATGGGGCTTGGGTTGACACTAATTACTTGCAATCCTATATGGCATGAACCACCATCACAAGTTTCTAATTTTTTGACTATTGTTCATTAGTTGTAAATGGAGTTTATTTGTTTATTTGTATTGGGAAAATTTTATTTGAATATTAGACATGTTTCTTCTTTTGTGATTGTAATTCTTGTATAAGTAACATTTTGAATGATATTGATGTGGAGAATATTCTTTCTTTTGTGATTATGATTCTTTAGTATATATTTATATTGAAATATGATATATTGGTATTAAAAGATAATAATTTAAAAGATGACGGTTTAAAACCGTTATTATTGTCTATCACCCTCAAAGACAATGGTTAAAAATAGTTGTTGTAGCTCCAAAAATGGTTGTAACTGGCAGTGTTATTAAAAATGCTCTAAACAATAATGGTTTAAAATTGTTGTAAAACTGTTGTCTTTTTATTCAAAGACAACGGTTTAAAATCGTTGTCGTAGCCCCCACTTTTAACAACACTGCCAATTACAACAGTTTTAAAGGGCCTATGACAACGATTTTTAACCATTGTCTTTTAATATTTTTGTTGTAGTGCTCTCCTCTCGGAATATTGTTGCAGCTCATTTAGGTCTCATAAAAGAGTGGGCTCTCTATAGAAGGTCCATCTTTTGATTAACAGCCCAATAGACCTCCTAGTCCATGAGCCCATCTCACCATCAATACAACACATATGCTTGTTAGAAAGTCAAAAGATCGTATCCGTGTACAGATACGTAACATAATCTCTCCATACCTGCAATATGAATACCGGATACAGTATAAGCATGACGATATGACAAGTTAGCTGATAGCTAGCAAGATAATATCTCATTAAATACAGGGATTGTGAGGCACATTATAAAAGGGGGTCATTCTCCGCTAGTACTAGTACGCGCACACATCCAGTTACACTTAGATCAAATCCTCTGCCCCAAAAATTGCCTGTCCTCGTGTTCCACTCGTTGCCCCAGTCCACCACTGGTGGCCTCCGACCGCGCCCCGATCAGCACTATAACTCTTCAAGAAGGTGAACCCAGGGGGGTCGCCATCGGCACGATCGGAGCCTGAATCCGGCCAGATTTGAGCAGACTTTCCTCAGCCGTCGATCTGAACCCTTGCTCAAATCCGGCTGGATTCCAGGTCCAATCATGTCGATGGTGACCCCCCTAGGTTCACCTTCCCAAGAGTTATAATGTCAATCGGGGCGGCGATCGGAGGCCGTCGGCGGTGGACTGGGGTGACGAGTGAGATACAAGGACAAATAATTTTGGGGACAGAGGATTTGATCTCAATTACACTTGCTCTTACTTTCTTCTATTTTTGCGCCACTGTTATTTTTTGACTTGATAATCGAAGTTGCTACACCAGGGGCTCCCAGCTTGTTTATTGACGATTTCTCTCCTCTTCTCTCTACTGTTCACTGGTGATTTCCACCCCTCTCTACTATTATTCACTGGTGTGATTTCCAGAGTTCCTCAGCCAAGCGTCATATCACCAACCGTCCTTTCTCCACTGCTTCTAGACAGGATTATCATTTATCATCTTTTGGACACCAATCAAAGTTAAATTAAGGTGTTCATCTTCGGCCACTAGCTGAATGCCACTTTTGACACTACCAACTAGCAAAACTTGTTTAATTTCTTTGATAATGAAATTTGGTTTGTCTTCCAAGTTTTGCTATCGCGAAAATCGTGTGCTAGTGGGAGATCACACAGCGCCACTAACAGAGAGGCGTGCGTGTATGTATAGTTGCTGATTCATCAAGTCACTTCACCGGAGGAAAAGAAAACTGACTCTATTTTCAATAGACACACTGTAGCTGCTTTTCCACGGTGATATAGATAATCAAATGTAAAGTAGCCATTGCAAATTTTTCTACGACACGTACGTCGGCCCTGTCCCCCAATTGTTAGTGTGTGTGCTTTTATATTTTTTAATTACATGCACACACAGCCATAACGGTAGAAATATGTATATAAAATGTCTAAGAAAGACAAAAAGAAAGGCATTTCAGTGATCAAATACGCTAAACATTATATGATAGCCCATCTTCGGGAGTGTTAACTTAAACCTAATTAAATACATGTACATCACTGCTATATTGTTTTTCTTTGGGGAGGTTACGTTCAATATAATAAGCTATATGCTATTCTTGATATCGCGCATGCATGTTAATTAGGATGGTGATTAGTTGGTTACGTCGTTAATGTCTGAAAAAAAATACACTGGGCTAATGTTGGTTGGAACAATTTTTACTATTTATATGTTTGAGTTTTGTATATATGTTTTATTTGTAAATATTGATGTGTATTATTCCACTCTAGATTATAACAAGGGTAAATTTGTATGCAGTCCTCAGTCATAAACTCAACTTTGCATGCAGTCCCCATTGACTAAAATATTTATTTCCACTCCCTAGTAAAAAATAATAGACACTAATTTATCTAATTGTCCCTGATATTTTCAGGTATAAAAAGTCCAAAAATTAGTATAATTTTTCTTAAATTCAGCACATTAAACTAGAATTCAGTATATTTTCTATCAAATTGAGCACGACTCTTTTTTCACTTTAATTAGATGAAAAATATATTAGATTTTCTTTAAATGATAATCAATTAAATAGAAAATATATTAGATTTTCTTTGAATTGTGCTGAATTTAGAAGGAATTATATTAAGTAGGAAAAAAATCATGTTCAATTTAATAGAAAATATACTGAAATCTAGTTTAAAGTGTCGAATTTAAGAAGAACTATACTTATTTTTAGATTTTTAATACCTAAAAAATATGAGGGATCAATTTTGATAGAAATATATTAGATTCTTGTTTAAAGTGCTAAATTTTCATAGAAATATATTGGATTCTAATTTAAAGTGTTGAATTTAAGAAGAGTTATACTCATTTTTTGATTTTTTTTTTTTTTATACCTAAAAAATCTGAAGGATAATTAGGTAATGATATTTGCATGAGGGAGTTGAATCAAATGAAACTTTACATGCATGGAGTGAGAACAAAATTTTTTAGATATAGGAATTACATGTAAAATTAAAGTTATGATTAAAGATTTTTCTCTAATTTATTGTTATAATTTGTCTGCTGCCCAAATATGTCATGTTGTAAAGAAGTCAAGGTGACGGGATTTTGTCTTTGCCGTTTTGTTGGTGCTATGCATAAGAGGAATTCCACAGATCTTTAGCAATAATTAAGTTGACATTTGTCGTCTATAAATACCACTTATTTCGCTCCAACCTATGCACTTTGGAGCAGCTCGACGATATAATTAAATTATGGAGTGGAGGAAGGGCTATCTCGATCTCGTGCTGGTGCCTTTAGGCCTCCTCTTTCACATCGCCTACAACCTCTGGCTCATCCACAAAGTCCGTTCCCAGCCACTGCACACAATTATCGGCATCAACTCCGCCGGCCGCCGTCTCTGGGTGCAAGCCATCATAAAGGTATGCAATTTTCATTACACGCCATGCGTGCATCTCGTGTGTTTGTCGATATGCTTGTCTGAGGCCTTTTGATGTGATATTTTCTAGGACAATGAGAAGAAGAACATATTGGCGGTGCAAACGATCCGGAACACGATCATGGGATCGACTTTAATGGCGACGACCTCGATCGTGCTATGCTCCGGCCTGGCCGCCGTCCTCAGCAGCACCTACTCCGTGAAGCGTCCTCTGTATGACTCCGTGTTCGGCGCCCACGGCGACTTCGTGGTGGCGCTCAAGTACGTCGTCCTCCTCCTCGTGTTCCTCTTCGCCTTCCTCTGCCACTCCCTCTCCATCCGCTTCGTCAACCAGGCCAACTTCCTCATCAACGTGCCCCCCGCAGCGGCTGCGGCCAGCAGCGCGGCCTCAATTATCACCGCCGACTACGTCGCCGACCTCCTCGAGAAGGGGTTCGCGCTCAACACCGTGGGCAACCGCCTCTTCTACGCGGCGCTGCCGCTGCTGCTCTGGATTTTCGGGCCGGTGCTCGTGGTGTTCTCGTCGCTCACCATGGTGCTGATTTTGTACAACCTCGACGTGGTGTGCGAGGAAGGGAAAGGCAATAGTTGGAAGAAGAAGAGGAATAACAATGAGAATGAAATGGAGGAGTGCAGCGTGTAGAGCACTAAAGACGCACAGACGAATACGATTTATCGATGTTGTGCGGAGTCGTTAGTTCGTTATCGAACTGTGACAGTGCCACGCGGACAAACTGTATTTGCGATCGATGCATGCATGCCAGCTGCTGAAACTTAATTTTTATAGTGGGGGTAATGGGATCGATTTAATTTTCTCGATGTGATCTATAACTTGTTGTGCCTGAAATTGGACTATAAATAAATAAATAAATTATTTATTTTATATCCATACTTCAAACATAGTGTAATATTGTTAGGATCACTCATAATTTAGAAAGGAAAATAAAAAAATAATGAAAATAAACAACGATTTTTAAATTACAGATTTTATATTTTTATTTTTCGTTAGATAATTAAATATGAATGATAAAGAGTATTTATAGTACTCAGATATATAGTTGATCAAAAAACTAAATTCTATCGATAAAAAAATTTTATTCATATCCATTAGACGAGAGAAATACTCTGAAAAAATTATTTTCATCTATATATTTTTATTCTTATCTATTAACGGGTTGATATTGATCTTCAACATTCTTTCTCAACACCAACCCTCTTTGTAATGTGATGAGTTAATAACGAAACATCTTGAATTTGTTGGCACTTAAGCATGTTGTGAACACATCCGCTACTTGATTATCTGTACTGATTTGTCTCATCTCAATATTGATGGTGCAGCGGAGGTCGACAAAAGGGGGGTGAATTACTTGAAAAAATAAAGTATACCCTCCTCGTGCTTTCAACTCAAAAATGCAATAGTAAAATAATAACAGATAAATTAACAGAAACGAAAAGGGACTCAGCTATTTACTTGGTTACAACCAAGAAAGTTGTTAATCCAAGGCAGTAAGAAAAAGCGCACTGAAGAATCTCCTTCTCTGAAGGTGGAGAAACTTTTTACACTTTGAAAGCTTAGAAGTATTACTAGGAAAGACTACACAGTTGATTGCTTGAGTTGTTGTGTAATTCCTAGCTCCAGGGGCCTTTAAATAGCCTCTGAAAATTCTATCCCGAGGATCCAAGGCGCCTGTAACAAGGTTCAAGGTGCCTCCAACTCGGTGTAACGGATAGAACTCTATCCGTTGCAAACGGTCAAATTTGACCATGCTGAAGGCGCCTCAAAGCAAGTCTGAGGCGCCTCAAGCCTCGGCGCCTCAGACTGAGGCTCGAGGCACCTCAACTTGAGGCGCCTTCGACATTGGTTGAAGGCGCCTCAAGCAGTCTTCTCAGCTCCGTTTCTTCTTTGCTTTGACTTCCGAGGCTCCATTTGTTTGAGTGATTGCGGCCAACCGAAATAGGACTCACCCGAACCCAATTTCCGGCCTTCTTCTCGAGCAGTATTCCGTCCCGTCTTAACGTCCCTCGAACGTCGCGCACGTTCTTCTCGTCCACCGGTGTACTCTTCCGCAGCTCTCTCGTCCTTCGGATGCACCGAGCCCGTCGGCTCCTTTCCCGTGTCGTCCTTGTCGCTAGCTGCGTCTTCCGCTCGACTTCCTGCGCTCCTAAGCTCCTGCACATTCAGACATAGGGATCAAACACAAAGCAGGGCCTAACCAACTTGGTTGATCACATCAAAACAACCACGAGGTTCAACAAATATCTCTTTGCAAAAATTTTCTCTAATAAAATGACAATGCACTATAACATGCTTAGTTTTTACATAAAAGATCGGATTTTCCGCCAAACGAATTGCTGATTGATTATTACAATATGCTGGAACTGCATAATCTACTTGTTGATGTAGATTATTCATTAGTTGTATTAACCATGTGCTCTCTTGAGCTAGCATTGTTCTTGCTTGATACTCAGCTTCAGTGGTTGACAATTATACAGTTGGTTGTCTCTTGCTGCACTACAAGATCATTCTAGAACCAAGCTTGAATACATAACCAGTTGTTGATCTTCTGGTGTCACACTCTCTTGCATAGTCAGCATTGCAATAACCAACTAACTTATAGTCTTCATTTCTTTTGTACAAAAGACCATAATTAATTGTGCTCTTTACATATCTTAGTATTCGTCAAGCTACTTCCAAATGAGATTTCTTTAGATTTTACATGTACCGACTTATCACACTGACTGCATAGGAAATATCAGGTCGAGTTAAGGTTAAGTAGATGAGACTGCCTACCAATTGTTAATACATAGTTGCATCTTCTAAGCTTTTCCCTTCATGTACACACATTCTGACATTTGGTTTCATAGGTGTTGAGATCGACTTGCATTTGAGCATTTCAAACCTTTTTAACAAGTCTTTGGAATATTTTTTGTTAATAAAAAAATATTCCATTTTATGTGTGATCAATTTCTAAGCCAAGAAAGTACTTAAGTTATCCAAGTTCTTTCATTTGAAATTGAATTGATAAATTCTCCTTCGTTTGAAAAATTTTTGCTTTGTCATCGTTTATTATGACTAGGTCATCCACATATACTAGCACGATAGCTAATTTTCCTTTATTTGTTTTGATAAATAAGTTAGAATCCATAGATATTACTAAATAACCAATTTGGGTTAGAAATTCAATAATCTTATCATACCATGCCCTGGGTGCTTGTTTCAATCCGTAGAGAGCTTTCCATAGCTTACACACATATTCAGGATGATATTGATTCTGCAAACCTATTGGTAGGATCATATAAATTTCCTGATTCAATTCTCCATAAAGAAAAGCATTCTTCACATCCATCTACCATACATTCCAATCTTTATTGGTTGCAAGTGCAAGTTGGATTCATATAGTTATAAGTTTCACCACTGGACTAAATGTTTCATTATAGTCTAGTCCACACTGTTAAGAGAAACCACGAGCTACCAATAGTGCCTTGTACCTCTTGATTGACCCATCTAGACGGTGCTTTATTTTGAAAACTCACTTGCAAGAAATGGGTTTCACATCTCTTGGTTTTAGTATGAGATCCCAATTGATTTTGCTGCAGTGCAACAATCTCTTCTTAGATAGCTATCAACCACTCAGGATTTTACGACACTTCTTCAAACTTTTTAGGCTCTGTTGCTTCTTCAACTATAGTTGCATTAACATATTTTAGATTTGACCTTCGTGTTCTTATTGACCTTCGGAGTTGAGATTGTGGAGTTAATTCTTCCTTTTCACTAGGCCCCTTTTCTTTATTTGGTTGTTGATATATGTCAGTTTGCCAAGGACTCTGAGCCACTCTTTGCTCAATATCATTGTCATTTAGATCTCCTGATTCATCTGAACTTGGTTGAAATTGAATAATATGCTCTCTCATCTTTTGTTACAATTTGTCTTTGAGGTCTTATCACAACATTTCCACCCCTTTCTTTGGCTATCGTATCCCACAAAAATACATCTAATAGCTTTCTTGTCGAACTTGATTCGTAAGTGATCAGAAACAAATACATAACATACACAGTCAAATACTCAAAAGTAGCAAACTATAGGTTTTATGTTCCATAATTTCTCAAAGGGTGAAATAAATTCTAACCTTAGTTAAGGAAGTTTGTTAATGACAAAAGTTGCAATCCTCATTGCTTCAGCCCAAAATCGTCTAGGTACATTCTTGCCGTGCAACATACTCCGATAAATTTCTATAAGATGTCGGTTCTTTTCTTTCTATCACACCATTATGCTGTAGTGTGTTGACATATGTGTATTGATGGTATATTTAACTTTCTCTTAAGTATTGAGAGAACTCTCTTGAGATATATTCTCCCCCGTTGTCTATGAATAGACAACAGATCTTCGTTCCCAATTCTCCTTCGACTGACTATTTAAACTCTTTAAACATGGAAAATGTATCAGATTTTTTTTTCATAAATAATATCCAGATACACCTTGAGAAGTCATCAATGAATGTTATCATGTACTGCATCTCATAGATTGATGGTTGCTTAACGGGCTCGAATACATCAGAGTGGACTAACTCTAATAGTTCGTTTGCTTTAAACTTTGACTCTCGATATGGTAATTAGTGTGATTTACCATATTGGCATCCCATACATTCTATATCTATTCGTATGTCTAGTTAAGGAAGCCCCTTAAGCATTGACTTCTTCATCATCATGTTTAACTTGGAATAGTTAACATGACCTAACCTCATATGTCATATATGTGATATTTCACTTTTTCTTGTCTTGTCTATATATACAGACTCTGTTGATATCATGTAGACCGACTCTAGTCGTTGTCTCTCCATTGTCGGTGTTTCTGATATTTTGAGATTTTGATATACCTTTACATTTTGAGGACCAAACAGAATATAGTGACATGATGATGTTAATTGAGCCACAGATAATAAATTTTTCTTCAGTCCTGGAACATGATAGACATATTGAAGTGACATATGGTTAGAATTATATTGGGGTGTAATTATTGTCTTCCCAATATAGACTATTGGTAACCTTGAGTTGTTGGTTGTCACCACCATACGAATTCCCTTATATTCGGACAAGTTTTATAATTTTTCTTTGTCACCCATCATGTGATTTGAGCAGCCTGAATCTTTGATCTAATCATTTTTGTAGTTAATCTTGTTTTGCATTGTTGTGAAAGCTACTTCATTTTCCTCTACAACAAATAAGGCTTTAAGCATCCCAATCATCTTCGCTATTTGGATTAGAATTGGAGATAACAGTATTACACTAAACAAACTTTTTCTTGACCCAGCAATCTTTTGCCATATGGCCCGCCACATTTGTAATACTTGCCAATAAACTTTTTATTATTGAC
The DNA here is from genome assembly GCF_018446385.1 of Zingiber officinale. Classification (NCBI taxonomy): domain Eukaryota; kingdom Viridiplantae; phylum Streptophyta; class Magnoliopsida; order Zingiberales; family Zingiberaceae; genus Zingiber; species Zingiber officinale. Next base: position 4,289,171 of record NC_055999.1, read on the forward strand.
ATGATTCTTTGGGGCTCTCCGTAGATGATGGACTCCATTTCCTTGATAACTCTTCACTTTGCCTCCATCCTTTTTAGATCCATATATATATCACTAGTATGTCACTTGAAGTTGCCCTTACTTTTACTAGTGTAGAGAACTTCCTCCTCACCCTTTAGCAAGACTTCTCCCATTTGCTTAGCCATAGCCTCTTGGCCTGCAAGTAAATTTTCAAACTCAAGAAGCAATGATTGTGTTGACCATCCTTGTACAGCAATAACAAATCATCGATATTCTGGTTTCAACCCATGGATAATTATTCTCTTTATTATGGTTTCCCCAATAGCAGCTGTTGCTAATTTTGAAATTTTACGACATATCAACTTTACCTTGTGGAAGTATTGGGCAATTATTTTGTCACATTGGCCTATCACTAGTAGCTCATTCTCCAGGAGTTACAATCTTGCATCATTCTTCTTTGAAAAGAGTGTAGTAAAGGTATCTCATACTTTCTTTGGTGTCTTGGCATCTCGGATGTGCTCCAACATTTCTTCTTTAATTTTGATTTTTAAAGCAAACATTGTTTTACTTACTTTTATCCTCCATTTTTGTAAGATACCCTTGGCATCTTCTTCCAGTTGCATGGCTTCACTACAACTAACAACCTCCCAAAGATCCTGACCTTATAGGTAGGACTCCATACATGTTGTCCACATGTTGTAGTTTTTGTTGTTGAGCTTCTTGACTCCTACTACTTGAAGGTTGCCCATCATGTCGGAAAGATTTTGATTATACTGAACAAGTTTGATTAACAACCTTCTACAATATAAACTACCTCACGATTCAAGATAACTCCACCAAGAATAATCCTTGATCATTCTACTCTGATACTAATTGTTGAAAAATTAGATTATAAACAAGTAAATAAATTACTTGTATTATATCCATACTTCAAATACACTGCTACACTTTTGAGGATCACTCATAATTTTAGAAACAAAAAGAAAAGGAAGATCAAGAACAATTTTCAACTTGAAGACTTTACACTTTTATTTTTCGTTGGATGATTAAACATGAATATAGGGGGGAGTATTTATAGTACTCACCATGCAAGATACATAGTTGATCAAAAAACTAAATTATATCCACAAAGAAATTTTATTTCTATCCATTGAATGAGAGAAATACTTCCAACCATAAATATTAATTTCTATATATTAAATCATATCCATTGGATGAGAAAATTACTCTTATCCATATGTTTTTATTCTTATCCGTTAACAGGTTGGTATTGATTTTCAACATCCCACTAGAGGAATTCTTGACAGCTAAATATTTATGAAATTCTTGTCCTCTCCTATATAATAGTTGTTGATGCGATTAACATTAACGGTCTAACTCAAGTTTTGATAAATGACAAAGTAGGTTAAGTTAGTTTCATATTGATCTAACACTTTTACCAAGTGTGAAGGAGAAGCCCAGACGGGTCGACGGGCTGACTTAACATATGGCATGAACTCCAGTTAGGACGAAAAGATGACTTGATAGCTGGCATGAAGTCCAGACGGGTCGAAGGGCTGACCGGACGTCTGACACAAAGTCCAGACGGGTCGAAGGGCTGACCAGACGTCTGGTAAGTAAGTGGAGGTAAGTCACTGGAGGGGAGTGACTGTGAGGACATGTTCCCGGAAAGGGAACTTAGGCGCCGATCCAATTTAGAACCATTTCGGAACTCTAAGTTGAGATCTTAACTAGATTCCGGTCTCGGTGAGACGGAATCTAATTACTATTCTGTTTAATTATAAACTGTGATAACAGTCTGTTTTGTAGGATATATAATTTACATTTATCTCCGGAATATCGTTTTCTTGCAAGAAGGAGATTGCTGGAAAACAAGGGTACGAGCGCCCGGAAGGGATCCGAGCGCCCGGAGGCAAGTTTTATCCTCCAACGCACGTCGACACGTGGAGCTTCATGATTGACTGGGCTACGTCACATTCCAGGTGCCCGGAAGGGATTCGGACGCCCGGAGCCTCTTATATAAGGAGGGTGAAGGTTGGAGTAAGGAGAACTGACAACACAAGATCTTCCATTGCTTGCTTTGCTGTGCTCCTGTGACCGACAAAGTGCTATTTTTCTTTTTACTCTTTATTATCGGTATTTTTTTTCTTAAAAGTAATTATGTACTTTACTTTTGTAATATTTCGAATTGCTAGTAGATTGTCCAACGAAAGCACTCAACGAGTGCGGGCCTTGGAGTATGAGTCGACCAAGGCTCCGAACCAAGTAAAATTTACTTGTATTAGCGTTGCTTTAATTTTATTGATTCCGCTGCGTACTCGATCTTCTTTGCGACGTTTTTTATCGATATTCACCCCCCTCTATTGACTTTCACGATCCAACAATAGTCACCGTTCAAAAGTAAAAAAAAATTATTTATCATTTACCTCTCTATAAATAATTATGGGATCAATCGTGTAGGGTGTTTGAGGTCCGTGTATGATCTTTTGCCACCATGAAATAGAAAATGTTGGTGGTCGACTCTCTAAACTCTGTATTAATTTTTCCCCCAGGGCTATTATGTAGTGGAAGGATGTCAAGTTATCATTGAGATACCCGTGGTTCAATCCTCAGCTACGGAGCATTTGTAGGAATTTTTTTCAAATGAAGTGTGTAAGCACGAGATGTTGGGCTTCTAGGCTACTCGCCATGAGCACTTCTCGATTTACTTTGGCGGTAGGTGGGAAACTTCTGTGAAACTTGGTCTATAGTCCCAAGTTAGGTGTTACCTAATTTAATATGAAGTAAAAACTGTTAACAGATGGCTACAAGATGACTCCATGATTTATCTCCTTTCACATAACTTGTAGATGAGATATGAAGGGTGTCTAGGGTGTGTAATCACCGTTTACTACAATGAAGCAGAAACTGCATCGGGGTAATAGTGCAATGGTTAGACCATCCAACAGATAACCAAGGGATTTAAGATTTGAGTCTCAGCTACAACGGCTACATGTGATTTTCCCTCCAGTGAGAAGCATACATAAGAATGTTGTGTTAGGATATGTATGAGCTAGAGGGGGTTGAATAAGTCCATTCACTTCTTCAATTTTGAATGGCAGCAGAAAAATTGAAGCAAAGACTCCAAAATGCTAACACTGGATTTTACTTGGTATCCACTGTTAGGACACTTCGGTAGTTAGAGAGGGGGTGATTAGCTTCAATCACTTTATTGATGATTTGTTGTAGCAAAAAACTCAAAGCACTCGCTAACACTAGGATTTACTTGGTATCCACCTCCTTGAGGTGACTAATCCAAGGATATATACAATGCACACACTCCACTATATAAAATACTCATTCTCAGAAATAACCTAGAGGTGGAGAAACCTCATACAAGCTCACAACAAGAAAATACAACAAGAATATAAACTAGGTTATGTTAGTACCCCAAGATAGTTTTGATGTGATCAACCAAGAGAGGTTATGTCCTGTTAGCATTTAACCACTGTGTCTAAGTGTGCAGGAACTTAGGAGCATAGGAAATCGAGCGAAAGATATAGCTAGTGAGAAGGAGGGCACGGGAGTGAGCTGACGGTCTCAGTGTGTCCAAGGTACGAGGTGCTGCGGAAGAGTACGCGGGCGAACGAGAAGGAGGCGCGCGGCGTTCTCTGATGGACGAGAAGCCGGAGCGGAAGTTTGCTCGAGAAGGCAAGAAGTTGAGTTCGGGTGAGCCCCATTCTGGATGGCTGAAATCACCCAAGTGAGTGGAACCAAAGCGGAAGATCCGGACCAATGCGAGCAGAACCGAAGCAGAAGACTTGGACCAAAAAGCCAACTAGGGGTTTCTTAGAAAATTTTCAAAAATATTTTTTTTGCTTGCAAAATTTAGCAAAATTTCTCAAAAAATATTTTTGATTTAAATAGTTAGTCAAAAATATTTTTCTTCTTGAAATTTCTTACTTAGAAATTTTTACAAATTTTTCATAATTATTAAAATTTTCAAGTTTTCAAAATTTGATAAAGGTATTTCAAACATTTACTACCCTTAGATTTTTCTTGGTACCCCATTTTTATGTGATCAAAGGGGGAGAAGGAAAAGATTAAGTCTGGGGGGAGGTAGATTCAAATTTTTTTATTTTGGCACTTTATTGTAGAATTTATTATTTTAACTTTATGTCTCTTTACCCTACCTTAAGTTGGGTTGCTCACATCAAAAAGGAGGAGATTGTTGGAACTCCAAGGTTGTTTTGATTTGATCAACCAAGTTAGGTTAGGTCCTGTGGTATTTTAACCTTGTGTCTAAGTGTGCAGGAGCTTAGGAACATAAGAAGTCGAGCAAAAGACGCAGCTAGCAAGAATGACAGCACGGGAGAGAGTCGACGGGCTCAGTGTGTCCGAGGGACGAGGTGTTGCGGAAGAGTATGTGGGCGGACGAAAAGGAAGTGCGCGACGTTTCAGAGGGATGAGAAACCGGAGCGGAAAGTTGCTCGAGAAGGTTGAAATTGAGTTCGGGTGAGCCTTATTTCGGTTGACCGAAATCACCCAAGTGAGCGGAACAGGAGCGGAAGACCCAAACCGAGATGAGCTGAACAAATGCAGAAGGCTCGGATCGAAAAGGTCAACGGGGTTGACTTTGAGGTCTGGGTGCCCGGAATGTGACTTTGACCGAATCACGTTTGACCGTGATTCGTTGCAAAGGGGATAAAACTTTATCCCCCTCCAGGCACCTGAAACCCTTCCAGGCGCCCCGACCAAGAATATAAATACAGCTTTGGTCCAAAAGCTTAAAAATTAACAAGCAATTGTAATACAACACTTGTGCCCACTTCATTGTTAGTTTAGCTTCTTATTTTGTACTTTCACTACTGTAAGAGGCTTCTCCGCCTAAAGGAAATACTTAGTGTCTTTACTTCATTGGATTAACAACCTCCCTAGTTGTAACCAAGTAAAAGCTGTGAGTCTCTTCTTTTAGCTTATTTCTTTATTTTAATTTATGCAAGTGTTCTTTTAAAGGTCCAAGAAGGGTATTTGTTTTTTATATTGTACAGGGATATTCAATCCCCTTCTAGCCGGCCCAACGATCCAAACACGAAGAACCAGGCAGCGGATGAGTTAGCGAAGCTAGCTAGTTCGTTGACGCAGATTGTCATAGGTCAGCCAATCGAGCAAGTCTCACTCATGGTGCACATCGACCGGATGGAGGGAATAGCATTCCCGAACTATTGGAGGACGACCTTGACAGAGTTCTTGCGGTCGGGAGCTGCACCTGCCGATTCGGAAGAAGCTCGCTTGCTGAAGAAGAGGGGCAGGCGGTTCACCTTGATCGGGGATCGGCTCTACAAGAGAGCCCTTTCCAGGCCTCTCCTTAAGTGCGTCGGATCGGAAGACGTCGAGTATATCCTGAAGGAGGTGCACCAAGGCTCTTGCGGAGGTCACCCAGGCGGCCAAGCGCTAGCCCGTCCTGGCCGGATATTTTTGCCTTACCCTCCAGGAAGATACCGCTCGGACGATGGCCACTTGCTTGTCCTGCCAGAAGTATCATAACCTGCCGCACTGACCGACCGAAGAAATGAAGGCGTCCATGGTATCATGCCCGTTCGACCAATGGGGCATGGATATCATTAGACTGTTCCCAATAGTGACCGGTCAACGGAAGTTTCTGCGTGTTGCGGTAGACTACTTCTCTAAGTGGGTGGAAGTTGCTCTGCTGGCAAGAATCACCGAGCAGATGGTGATCAAATTCGTGTAGCAGAACATCATCTGCCGGTTCGGAATGCCACGCCGACTCGTATCCGATCACGGAAGGAAATTCGTCAGTCAGGAGCTTAGAGAATGGTGTGAGGACTATGGTATCCAACAAGCCTTCACCTCGGTAGCCTATCCTTAGGCCAATGAGTAGGCCAAAGTCACCAATCGAGAGATCCTCAAAGTCTACGCCCTCGACTCAATCACATACGAGATAGCTAGGTCAACGAGCTCCCCAGTGTATTGTGGGCTCTCCGCACGACTCCGAAGGAGGCGACCGGTGTAACCCCATTCCAGTTAGTGTACGACAGTGAAGCAGTTGTTCCCATGGAAGACAGAGTAGAATTCGATCGGGTGTAGCTCTACAACAAAGGGAACGCCGAACAAAGGATGATGGAACTAGACCTGGTGGACGAGACGCGCGCTAAAGCAGCCATTCGACTAACGGCGTATCGGCAGCGAATGAAGCAGAACTACAACCGATGAGTAATCTCGAGGTCTTTCCAGGTCGGCGATCTCGTATGGAAGAAAGTGAAGTCGGTCGACGACGTTGCCAAGCTTGAGGCACTATGGGCAGGACCGTTCAAGGTCGTGCAGAAGCTCCGTTCGGGCGTCTACTATCTAGAGGATGAAGAGGGAAGGCAGCTCGAGAGGCCATGGAGAGTGAATCATCTACAACCCTACAGGGCTGGATGAGAGGTGTGCAAGTGAATCTTGTACTTTGTATCTGTTGTATGTTTGCTGAATGAGGGCAAAGTTTGAATAAAAAGCAAAAGCCTCTCCCGTGCATCTCCCCCAACGGTCGAGAGGCGACCTTAAACCTGAGTCTCCACCAGTCGTCAAGCGGCGACATTAAACGTCGGTCTACCTCCAATCGTCAAGCGGTGACGTTAAATTCTTATCTCCACCAACAGTTGAGTGGCGACCTTAAACCCGAGACCTCAACAAATCGTCGAGCGACGACATTAAACTTTTGTCTCCACCAACGATCGAGCGACAACCTTAAACCCGAGACCACAACAAATCGTCGAGCGGCGATGTTAAACTCTTGTCTCCACCAACGGTTAAGCGGCAACCTTAAACCCGAGACTACAACAAAATGTCGATCGGCGACGTTAAACTCTTGTCTCCACTAATGGTCGAGCGACGACCTTATAAACCCGAGACCACAACAAATTATCGAGCGGCAATGTTAAACTCTTGTCTCCATCAGCGGTCAAGAGGTGACCTTAAACGAGTGTCTATAGTTGATGTCTGCATCAAATCGTCGAGCGGCGACGTTAAACACGGGTTTACATCAAATCGTTGTGCGGCGATGTTAAACGTGGATCTACGTCAAATCGTCGAGCGGTGATGTTAAACCCCAACCTCTGTCAACAGTCGATTGGTGACCCTAAATACTTGACTCAGTGAGAGGATAAGCAGCGACTACTCAAAGGCCCAAGCCTGCAAAATATAGTGATCGTTCGACACTTCTCTTCAATGCGTCCCCAGGACTAATCGATGGTGCATAGAACTAGTGCGCCACTGAATTCGGAGTGGATTGGTCGTCTAGGGGGACCAATTGTGGATGAGTGGAGTCACAGGGCCGCAAGTTCATTTCAAAGTCAAAGGAGTCGAAAAAATAGACAAGGAAATAAAAGTCGTCCGAACAGACGAGCATTCATTAAAACTTGAGAATTACATATTACATGGCTCTGCCTCACTCGAGGTAATCCAGGCCATCATTGGGCAACGTGGCTGTAAGCTTGCCCCGACTTATGACCTTGCTGGTCAGATCGACCGGCAGGTGGCCTCCATCGCGAAGCTGATCGATTGTCTCGTCGATCGTCAAGTCGAATAGTTGAAGGGCTCGGTTGACGACTTTATCGCAGAATGTATCCAAGCGGATGTAAGCTTACTTCATGGCATCAAACCTACTCCCCTCGGCATCTTGATAAATCCTCAGTGTCGCTCGGGAGCCCTCCAGCTCATCCTTGGTGGCGGCTAGCACAACATCTTTGGAGACAATTTGGTCGCGGAGGGTCGTTTCTTCGGCCGAGCGGCTATTCCACTCGGCGATCAGAAAATCTTCGGCCTCCTTCAGTTTCTGAGCAAGAACGTGAGCCTCCTTATTCTTCTCATCCAGGTCGGTGATGGCCCGGTTCTTCCTCACGTTCGCCGACTCGATCTTATTATCGAAAGTGGTAACCTGCTTATTCAGCCGCTCCAGCATGGTGGCCTGCCCTGCGCTCTTGGTTCGTTCAACCTCGAGCAGCTTATTACTCTTCTCCAGAGCAGCTTGGAGTCTGGCCACCTCGGCATCTGTCTTTTCCTGAGTGGCGAAGGATTGGTCGCTCGACACCTTCAGTTGTTTTACTTCCTCCTCCAAAAACGCAAACCTGTGGCACATAGTCAGACTCTCCACCCAGTACTGCGGACAAGCAAACAATAGTTCGTGAGTGTCGATCGGAGGTAAATTATGAATTTACATTAAACTACTTACCCTAGTAGACATTTGGGTATGGCTGTTCGCGAGGGCGCCCGGAGGCATCAACACCGCACAGGCTCGTGCGTCCTCCCAGATCTTGGCGAGCGGTCCCTAGATAATGATCTGATGCTCAGGGCCTCGATACTCGGCACTCGGCTCGCTGTACTCTTCGGTGGGCAAATGGAGGATCGCAGTGATGTGGCGTTGGTTGCTTGAGGCCGACTGCGCCGAGATTGCCCGACCCGAGGGGCGAGACACCGTCGCCGGACGGATGCGGGACTTCAAAACCTTTGAGGGCTTCGAAGTCAGTGGCATGAAGTACATCGGTGGCGCGGCGAGAGGCCCTTGTGGTATATCAGCAAGGGACAACGTCTGATCAAACGACACGGAGGCTGCCATTTGTTGAACCGGAGTTAGTGTCAAAGTTTCGACCCACTCGACCGACTGTGCCCCCGAAGTGGCGGAACGCAATGAGGGTTTAGCTCGGCGCCTCTTACGCCTGTAAAGTGGCACCTCGGAGGAAACCGAACCCAACGGTTCCTCAACGGGAATGATGGGGTGTCGCTCGGCTGGAGGCTGTGAGCCCGGGACGGCTCTTCCTCTCGGCGTGTGGTTGGCCTTGCCTTCGCCCACAACAACGAGTGTCTCCTCGCTCTTGCCGAGCGGATCGTCATGTGAGCCGACTGATTGCAGACCTTGGCTCGCTAGTTCTTCACTGGCCACCTCATCGATCGCAGCGTCCTTAAGCTTCGCCTTGCCGGCTACATGCACTCGCATCATGACTTCGGCTGCAAGAGAAAAAGAGAAATCAGTTAGCATCAAAGGAAGAACTAAATGAGCTTCATACCTAGGCTAGTCGACAGCCGGGTGCAGATCGGACTCGGGCCGAAGATGTATAGGACACCCTCCAGCAGTAGCCTATGGATGTCGTATTTTTGACCGGCCAGCATGGAGGCTACGTGCAAGTAGTCCAATCGGCTCTTGTAGCTCTTCAGAAGAGGTTGAGGCGCCACTTCGAGCTGCCAGCTGGTTAGGAAGTCTGGTCGCTCGAGAAAACGCATAAAGAAAAAATACTCTTTCCAGTGCTTGTTTGAGGTCGGAATCTTGTCAAAGAATACCAAACTGACTCGCGACTGGAAGAGGAAGGTCCCCGAATCAGACAGCTTAGGATAATAAAAATAATGAAAGATTCGTGGGATGAGAGGAATGCCGTGCAGACGGAATAAGATGATGACTTCGCACAGCAGCCGAAAGGAGTTCAGCATAAGTTGAGAAATGGAAATGTGAAAATATTTACAAACTGCTGGAATAAAAGGATGTAAGGGATGTTAGGATCTCTTCGTACGGCTAGAGAGGGGGGTGTGAATAGCCGCCCCAAATCGCTCTCGTTTCTTCCTACAATTAGGTTAGTCGCAGCGGAAAATACAAAGAAACGAAAGAGAAGAAAACCAAACCTTAACACGAGGATGTAACGAGGTTCGGAGATTAGGGCTCCTACTCCTCGGCGTGTCCGTAAGGTGGACGAGTCCGGTCAATCCGTCGGTGGATGAGTCCCCGGAGAACCGGCTAATACAATATACTCCTTGTGGGTGGAGAAACCTCGCCACAAACGTTTGCAACAGCAAACAAAGAGTACAAGAGCAGTAAGAAAAGCAATACAATATGAATACAATCGCACTCTACCAATTGCTTGCTTTCTTGTCGACTGGAGGTGAAGCAGCAACTTCACGCGACGCCTACAACAGCAGGAACCCAGCCGGAAGCTCACGCGAAGCTTTGGAGGAGCTCAACAAAGCTCAAGCACAGCAGCACTTAGAACAGCAAGAAGGAAGAAAGAGATCTATTCGCACGGAAGATGCCTCGATCCTTTATACTGCGAAGAAGAAACAATGAAGAAACTAACCGTTGTGTCGCAAACGGCTAGAACCTGATCGGTCTGACCGATCGGCCTAAGCGCATGAGGCTTGCTTTGTCACCGATCGGTCCCGGACCGATCGGTGTCGCGATCAAGCCCCGATCGGTGCGTGGACCGATCGGGGAACCTCTGATCGGTCCATAGACCGATCGGGCTTCTCCTCTCGCCAGTTTTCCGATGATCTCCGTCGACCATAAATGGATCGGTCGGCCGATCCACGATTTCTTCGCGAGGTTCCCGATCGGTCTCCGGACCGATCAGATTATAAAAGTCAGCGACGCCCGATCGGTCACCGGACCGATCGGGACCCCTCTGGATCGGTCGGTCACCGGACCGATCCAACTTCTCGGTTTAGAGTGCCCTCTCTAACCTAGTTCGGAGAACGAGCTCACCGAGCCCTCTCCGACTCCATATGCCAAGCTTCACTCACTTGGACTTCTCAACACGGATGTCCGATCACCCTTGATCCATCTGGATTTTCCCTTGCCCGGCTTCACTCACGGGACTTTCCACCGGCCTCACTCAGGAGTTTCCTTGCCTAACATCCCGTTAGGACTTTCTCATTCACCTAGCTTCACTCACTAGGATTTTCACCGGCTTCACTCACCGGGATTTCCAATCTGCCTGGCTTCACTCACGGGACTTTCACTTGTCTGGCTTCACTCACGGGACTTTCCTTGCCTGGCTTCACTCACAGGACTTCCCAACCGCCTAACATCCAGTTAGGACTTTCCATACGCCTCACTCACCGGGACTTTCCAATGCCTAACATCCAGTTAGGACTTTCCTTTGCAACGTTCACCAGGACTTTCTCGTGCCAAGTCTTCATACTTGGACTTTTCCTGCCAAGTCTCCATACTTGGACTTTTCGTGCCAAGCTCCTGCTTGGACTTTTCGAAGTCTCCATACTTGGACTTTTCCGTGCCAAGCTCCTGCTTGGACTTTTCCAACAAGTCTCCATACTTGGACTTTTCGATGCCAAGCTCCTGCTTGGACTTTTCGATGCCAAGTCTCCATACTTGGACATTTTCCCGAATCAGGTCAACCAGGTCAACCTTGACCTACGGTTGCACCAATAATCTCCCAAACATCTATTCTTGTCCCATATCAAGAATAGAACTCTCTCACGAGTGTCAAACATCAACATGCAACACAACTAGGTCAACCTTGACCTAAGGTTGCAAACAATCTTCCCAAGTCAAACATCAAAATACAACTCGAGTCAAGTCAACTCGAGTCGGTCAACCAGTCAACCTTGACCTAGGGTTGCACCAACAATCTCCCCTTTTGATGTTTGACAAAACCATAATCAAGTTAGGTTAACCCGATAACCTAACTTAGGTTTTCAACCATCTTCCATGTCCAATGTTCTTTCCTTGAACATTCTCTAGACATTCTCCCTTAGGTTAACACGATAACCTAACTTGGGTTCTCTAATAATTCTCCCCTTTTGACACACATCAAAAGTATTCCAATGTTCTTCCTCGAACATTCCTTGACAATCTTCCCCTAGCTTAGGTTAAACCGATAACCTAACTTGGGTTCTCCAATAATTCTCCAATGAACACTCTCCCCTTTTTGACACACATCAAAAAGAATAAGGAGGGTATCAAGGTCAAGAGTTTCTTCCTAATGAAAGTCCCATACCTTTCATTGAAACTCTTATTTTCCCCTTGATACTAAGCTCAACAATCCACTTAGTGATAATCCCATATCACTAATCCTCAAGGAGTAAAAACTCCCCCTAAAAGTCAACTCCCCTTGACTAATAGTTAAAACTCCCCCTAAAGGCCAACTCCCCCTTGACCATTGCACCAACAATGTCTTGGAGAGTTTCAAACCTTTAGAAATCTAAAAGCCAACTTTCAGTCGAAATTTCAGACATGCAGTCGAATTTCAGCACATTGGCACGCTATCAGACCTCACTGGATCGGTCACCAGACCGATCCACAGCACTCTGGATCGGTCCAGTGACCGATCCAGCCCTCCCTGGATCGGTCCAGCGACCGATCCAGACACTGATCACAGGGATTTCTGATTTTTCCTCTCCCGAAATTCAGAAACCCCTAATAAATTCCAGAAAATTCGAAAAATTGTGAAATTTTGAGGATACATTCCTCATATCATACACTACCATGGAAAAATAATTTTCTATGAAAATAGTTTCCATTTTCAAATCTTGATACAAAGTTCAAAAACTTTGAAATAGTTCAAGTTTTAACTCAACTTTGTATCACAATGTTCAATGATGAATGCTATCACTAGGAAAGCTTCATCAAGGTTTTTCAAATCAATTTTAAAATGCTTTTAAAACCATTTGAATTTAGGACCATAATCTTAGGGCTAAATGTACATGACTTGTACATAAGCTTTCCTATGATCCTCCATTTCTTGAATTAGGGTCATCTAGGTACAAGAATTATGCACCTTGATCCTAACTCATGATCCTAATATCTCACACACATCTAAAGTGTATCAAACCACATTCAAGTCAATTTGATGTGAGATATGGGTTAAGGTCAACTTAGGCTAAGTTCTCATGCATTTTCTAAACATCAATTTGATCTCAATATCAAAATGTGTTTTTCCTTAAATCAATTACATTGATTATAATGCAAGAGATGATGACATGGCATATAATGATATCATAAGTAAAAACATGTGCCAATGTCATGATGTCATGGCATAAAGTTTGAAAACTTAAATAAAGCATGACATATAAACTAGCCTAGCACTATCATGACATTTCAAATGATGATAAAACTAAACATGATGTCATGACATGTCATATGGCAAACAACCATGGTAAGTTAACACAAATAAAATACCTAGATTACCTATCTAAGTATCCTTAATCTCTTAGTTAACTTAAATTCTAATCCTAGATTGCCCATATATCCCTAAGAGAAAACCAAAATCCCAATTATGGTTTTCTCTAGGTTTTCTTAAATTGTGCCAAATAAGATTAAAATATTCTCACTTTGGCACACTTTACTCTTCCAAGGAGTGAATGATAAAGATTATCCCCTTTCATTTTCAAAGGTTCCCAAAAACCTTGAAAATGCTCCTTGAGTGTCAATTTCCTCAAAGTTGGGTTAACTACCCTTCTTCTTGGAGTTGACACTCTCTAACCCATCTATGGGGTAGAGAAAATGCTCCTAGGAACCCAATACCTACTTGAGCTCATTGGGTTCACTAAAAATTCACTAGGGATGACTTCCCTAGCAACCCTCCTAATGACCCTCTTAGGCTTTAAAGCCTTGGTCATTTGGGTCTCATCAAGATCAACTCTAGGGGTGACTCCCCTTGTGACCTTGGTGGTGATCTTCCTAGCCCTAGGTTTTATTCCATAATCGAATGGAACATTGTGGTAAGTGGGCTTGACCACTTGGGACTTAGGTTTGTGACCCAAACCTTTCTTGTCCTTGGGCTTTGGTTTTTGACCCTTAAACCCTAGAGATGACTTCTCCAAGTTCTTAAGAGCCTTTTCCAAAGTATCAAGTCTTGACCTCAAGACTTGATTCTCCTTCTCTAATACCTCAATTTTTGATTTGTCATTTTTCTTTGAGGTATTCCTAGGCATGTGTCTAGTTGTTTTGGGGTTTCTACCTAGGTTCTCCTTAGCCTTAGATGAGTTAATTCTAGGGTTAGCATTTCTAGAATTGTTCTTATCTAGGCTAACATGTTTGGCACCTAAGCATGTGTATCGATTTCTAATGTTATCATGCTTATCATTATTGACTAGTGCAATAAAATTTCTAGCATGCATCTTACTAGTATTGCACGAATGAGACTTAAATGATACCTTAGGGTTTGCCTTAGCTCCCCCTATAGAAGTGCTCGGTCTCTTGCCCTTGTGAGGTTGCCTCCCCCTCGGACAATGGCTCCTATAGTGTCCCTTTGCTTGCATTGGAAGCACACGACGTGCTCCTTGCCCTTGCGTTTCGGGACTCCGGCTTCCTTGACCTTTGGCGCCGGTGGAGTCTTTCTTACCCTCTTTGGACACTTACTCTTGTAGTGCCCAAATTCCCTACACTCAAAACACATTATATGCAATTTACTTGAACTTAAAGTGTTTGAGTTACCTAGGATTGAGGATGAATGGATGTTCTCTTCTTCATCCCTCCCGGAGGTAGAAGCTTCTTCTTCGTGCTCCGAACTTGAGCAAGAGGAACTCTCCTCCTCTTCTTCCTTGGATGTTGAGTAGCCCTCAACTCCCAATTTGCTCCCTCCATGATGTGAGCTACTTGGCTCACTAGGCTCCTCTTCATGGCTTGAAGTGGAACTCTCCTCATGGTACTTGGCCAAGTTATCCCACAACTCCTTGGCATTGTTGTATTCACCTATCTTACGCAAAATATTAGTAGGTAATGAAAATTCAATTGTTTTAGTTACCTCATTGTTGATCGTTGATTGATGGACTTGTTCCTTTGTCCACTTGTTCTTCTCTAGAGGCTCTCCTTCTTTATCCATTGGAGGAGTAAACCCTTCTTGTACACAAAACCAATTCCACATATTAGTCCTAAGAAAATACATCATCCTTACCTTCCAATATGCGAAGTTGTCGTTGTAGAAGGGTGGAATGGTGATGTCTTCTCCGAATTGATCCATCTCTAGCGCTTGTGCTCCCACGGGTGTGAATCCGATGAAGAGCGACCTCGCTCTGATACCACTTGTTGGGATCCTTTGTACGGCTAGAGAGGGGGGGGTGTGAATAGCCGCCCCAAATCGCTCTCGTTTCTTCCTACAATTAGGTTAGTCGCAGCGGAAAATACAAAGAAACGAAAGAGAAGAAAACCAAACCTTAACACGAGGATGTAACGAGGTTCGGAGATTAGGGCTCCTACTCCTCGGCGTGTCCGTAAGGTGGACGAGTCCGGTCAATCCGTCGGTGGATGAGTCCCCGGAGAACCGGCTAATACAATATACTCCTTGTGGGTGGAGAAACCTCGCCTCAATCCAACAACAAACAAAGAGTACAAGAGCATGAAAAGCAATACAATATGAATACAATCGCACTCTACCAATTGCTTGCTTTCTTGTCATTGGAGGTGAAGCAGCAACTTCACGCGACGCCTACAACAGCAGGAACCCAGCCGGAAGCTCACGCTAAGCTTTGGAGGAGCTCAACAAAGCTCAAGCACAGCAGCACTTAGAACAGCAAGAAGGAAGAAAGAGATCTATTCGCACGGAAGATGCCTCGATCCTTTATACTGCGAAGAAGAAGCGGTGAAGAAACTAACGTTGTGTCGCGGCTAGAACCTGATCGGTCTGACCGATCGGCCTAAGCGCATGAGGCTTGTTTGTCACCGATCGGTCCCGGACCGATCGGTGTCGCGATCAAGCCCGATCGATGCGTGGACCGATCAGGAACCTCTGATCGGTCCATAGGCCGATCAGAAGCCTCTCACGCCGATCACGATCGGCGGGCCGTCGGGCCATAAATGGATCGGTCGCCAGACCGATCCACGATTTCTTCTCGCGAGGTTCACGATCGGTCTCGGGCCGATCGATTCTGTCGATGAGCCAGCGATCGATTACGATCGGTCACCGGACCGATCGAGGGAAGTTCTGATCGGTCACCGGACCGATCCAACTTCTCGGTTTAGAGTGCCCTCTCTAACCTAGTTCGGAGAACGAGCTACCGAGCCCTCTCCGACTCCATATGCCAAGCTTCACTCACTTGGACTTCTCAACACCGATGTCCGATCACCTTGATCCATCTGGATTTTCCTTGCCGGCTTCACTCACGGGACTTTCCACGCTTCACTCACCAGGATTTCCACTGCCTAACATCCATTAGGACTTTCTCATTCACCTAGCTTCACTCACTAGGATTTTCACAGCCTCACTTCATTCACCAGGACTTCCACCACATAACTGCCTGGCTTCACTCACGGGACTTTCCCTTCCTCACTGGGACTTCCCAATGCCTAACATCCAGTTAGGACTTTCCTTTGGCTTCACTCACGGGACTTTCCAAGCCTAACATCCAGTTAGGACTTTCCTTGCTCACGGGGACTTCTCTCGTGCCAAGTCTTCATACTTGGACTTTTCCGTGCCAAGTCTCCATACTTGGACTTTTCCGTGCCAAGCTCCTGCTTGGACTTTTCCGTGCCAAGTCTCCATACTTGGACTTTTCCCGTCAAGCTCCACTCGTTGGTCAACCAAGTCTCCTTGGACTTTTCCAGTGCCAAGCTCCCTGCTTGGACTTTTCCGTTGCCAAGTCTCCATACTTGGACATTTTCCCGAATCAGGTCAACCAGGTCAACCTTGACCTACGGTTGCACCAATAATCTCCCAAACATCTATTCTTGTCCCATATCAAGAATAGAACTCTCTCACGAGTGTCAAACATCAACATGCAACACAACTAGGTCAACCTTGACCTAAGGTTGCACCGACAATCTTCCCAAGTCAAACATCAAAATACAACTCGAGTCAAGTCAACTCGAGTCGGGTCAACCAGGTCAACCTTGACCTAAGGTTGCACCAACAAGGGAAACCACAAACCGACGATAAATTGGTCTTGGAAGAAACAAAGGCAGTCGGTTAGCGGGGAGTTGAGCCGATCGGACGAAGAAGGCAAAATGATCTGACGATCGGAAGGAATTTCAAAAGCATCGCGCAGGCTCTCAACATTGCTCTCATCAAACTTAGACTCCATGGATGTGTACCAGAGTCCATGAATAGGAGCAAGCGACTGAGAAGAGCTGGCCATTGCAAAACAGGCGAAATAGAGAAGAAATACTATCAAAGGAAGAAAAAGGTCGCTGGGGTATCATAGGAGTACAAGAAGGACGAAAAGCCTCAATACGAAATACAATAAGGAGAAATCTTACGGGAGAAGGGCTGCCGAAGAAGAGCGCGGAAGATCGCTGGAGAGTGGATTTCACAGGAACACAGACGGTCACCAGAACTCGAAACACAAAGTGTGCAACTGAAGCGACCCAGCCGGCTTATAAGGATAGGGCTCGGCCAACCGAAGCCGTCCGATTTAGGTCGTGGAAACCCAGGCCAAGATCTCACCGTTGAATTCAAACTGTCAAACGTCACATCACGCCTGACTTGACAGGCGGGCGACGGCAGCGTGCGTGACACGTGGCGCATCACCACGGGTCGACAATTAATGAAGGCGTGGGAATATGTTCAGCGTTAATGAGCGAGGATTTACACGATTCTCAAGAAATCTCGATGACGTCAGCCTAACCCGCGCTCGCCCGAGACAGCCCGAGATGAATTTTTATAAGTGCAAACCTTCGTCAGGTCGATCGGATCAAGGTAGCACACTTATGCCCGAGCGACAAGCTCTAACAGGGCGATTGGCGAGGATCGGTCTTATCTCGCTCGGAGACCACACATGCTCGAAGGCTGCTCGGGAGGAAATCTATTCACACAATTGTCCAGTCAGTCAGACTTATAATCTCCTTTGACTAGACTTGAGAGGAGGCTTATGATGTGGTGATGATGAGAGGCCCCACCTCGTTGTCCATGGTGAGAGTCAAAGGAGGTCAAAGTTAAGACGATCAATGAGTGGATGGTATCAGTAGATCGAGCGGAACACTGCCCGATCGAGGAAGGTCCTGATCCGTCGTCAACTTCGACACAACATTCAAACACCCGACACTCAAGGGATCGGAGAACGATGTACAGAGGCCAAGCCGAGCGGCTACCCCACTCGGCTGAGCAGCATACTCAACATCAGCGGAGCACGCGGACAGTGAACTTTCGGCTGAACGGCTATCCCGCTCGGCCCAGCGACAGATCACGAGGACAGAGTACTTCCAGCCGAGTGGCTATCCTGCTCGGTCCGATACCAGATGATACACGGGCATCGGACTTCCGCCCGAGCGGCTATCCCGCTTGGCCTTACAGCAGACAGTACACGGGCAGTGGACTTTTGGCCGAGCGACTATCCCGCTCAGCGCGACAGCAGACAGCGCCAGGATAGCCGAATTCTGGCCGAGCGACTATTCCGTTCGGTTAAGCAACAGACACAGCAGGATATCTTTTGACATCCTTTTGGGAGCTAGTGTCGCTGACAGGCGGCATGATTATACAGAAGATCATACGGCGAAAGCTTCCACTATCACTTCAGAGATATGCTCGGCCTGTTATGGTACGGTGTCAGGGATACTTTACCGACACGTCTTTTCAGAGAAAGCTTTGAGATGCGTGCACACCTTGGGAAGCGTACACGCGCGCTTCCGGAGCTCTATATAAAGGGGGTCCAAGTATCGGTGGAGGTATGCATTATATGTAATATTTACTGTTGCGCTACAGTTCTCATTACTTCTCTTTCTTCTTGATTTGCCGAAAACTAACTTGAACGTCAGAGAGTCATCATCGAGGATTCCCCCCTGACTCAACACTAACGCTGTTTGTATTGTACGTCATAGCGAAATCTACTAGAGATTAATAGCAACACCACGTCCTTATATATATATATATATATAAAACTCATTTTGAGGGTTTGAGATGCAGAAAAACTTGCAAATGAAAAAAAGAAAGCCAATGGATTCCCTCACACCTATGAAATTTGAAATTATATTTTAAACATATGGTTTTGAGCAAAGATACGTGTTAAATTCTCAACCATAATTACAAAAGGTTTTAATTTTTATTAATATTGGCCCAAAATTTTTGGGTACGCAATTAAACACTTGATGCTTCATCATCGATATCTAATGGCTCTAATGTAATTATCTAAATTTCGAATTATTCTTTTGCTAAAATATGATCGCGTTTTTGAGTTTCTGGTTTTATTTTTTATTAAACATAGTTTAAGATATTTTGCTGATGTATTTTATATATTAATCATGATAAGTCTGAGTTTGGAGTGTACATTTTAAGACTCGGAGTAAGATTAGCCCATTAAATAGTTGCACATTGTTGTATCCAAATTGCTTTAAAAGCAATCGAAATGTTTGTTTTTTTTTATGGTACAGAATGAAAGGCGTTAGATCTTGACAGAGAAATTTAGGGGGCGTTTGGTTCTTCCTAGGAATAGGAATAGGAATAAGAATCGGAATGGGAATCATTGTATTATGGAATGGGAATGGGAATGGGTATGAGCATGGATATCACTCTTAAAAGCAATATTTGGTTAGTTGCATATCTTCTATCGGAATAAATCAAAATTTCCTTTTTTACCCTTAAAGGAAAATAAGAGAAAAAATTAGATGTGAGAGAAAGATGAATGTGAGAGAAAAATATGATGAAAGAGAATGATGAGAGAGAAAGTATGATGAGAAAGAAAATATGATGAGAGAGAAAGTGTAATGAGAGAAAATGAGAAAAGAAAGTGTGATTGGAGAGAGCATGATGAGAGAAGATGAGAGAGAAAATATGATGTGCGAGAAAGTATGATGGGAGAGGATGAAGAGAGAGAAAATATAATGAGAAAAAATGAGGAGAGAGAGTGTGATGAGAGAGATTGAGGAGAGAGAAAATATGGTAAGAGAGAAAGTATGGTGAGAGAGGAAGTGTGATGAGAAAAAAAGAGAACAGTGAGTATGATGGAAGAGATTGAGGAGAGAGAAAGTATGATGAGAGAGAAAGTGTGTTGAGGAAAAAAGGAGGGAGTGTGACAAGAGATATTGAGGAGAGAGAAAGTATGATGAGAGAGAAAGTATGATAAGAAAAAAGAGAAAAGAGAGTGTGATGGGAGAGATTGAGGAGAGAGAAAGTGTGATGAGAAAAAAAAAGAAGGAAGAGAGTGCGATGAAAGATATTGAGGAGAGAGAAAGTATGATGAGAGAGAAAGTATAATGAAAAAAAAAGGAGAAAGAGAGTGTGATAGGAGAGAGAAAGTGTGTGATAAAATGATTAAAGAGAAAATATGATGAGAGAGAACAAAGAGAGAGAAGTGATATGAAATAATAAATAAATAAATATATATATTTTGATATTTAATATTAATGGAGAAAATTTTAGTTTTAAGTGAAGGATATTTTTGGAATAAGGGAATATTTTGATTGATGAAAATAGGGTAATGACTCATTGAAGGGGAGGTACATGGGAATGAGTTATTACCCAATTTCAAGGATTCATTCCCTTATTTGTATTCCTATTCCTATAATCCAAACATTAACAATGATAATCAATAATTCTCATTCCCATTCCCCTCTCCTATTACTCTAAACCAAACACCTCCTTAATACATATTTCAATGGACGGTCTTCATCAGGAACAACAATCCGTGCTTCCTCAGCACGCCTTCAATTGATTCAGTGCGCTGCCCAAATTTGACTTATTTTGCTCCAGTTGATTAACAGATTTGTTATAATGGGACATCAATTTCTAAAGGATGCATATTTTAGAAGAAATTTATTTTTATACCTTTTTATTATTTGACAGTCGAGTATAAATTGATCTTATGATTTATCTTCCTTATATATTTTAGAGATGGACGATAAAAAATATTTGAAATGAATATAATTATCTTTTAAGCCCCACAGCATACACTCTGCGCTCTAAAAATCCTCACATAATACAAATTAATTGCAACATGAGACTTACACTAGTCCAGAATATGCGAGAGAATACAAATTATGCTCAGTGGACAGAAATGTGTGATAGATTTATCACAATAGTAAATTTAAATAAGTATATGTTTGGTAAAAAAATATATATAATAGATTTGTAACGGATCTAATTGAGTAGTTGTTCGTGGATTTAATGACTAACCCCGGCTGGCCATGTTGATTTTTGAGGAGCATCCATATTAATTTTTTTATTACTATATCTAAAATTTAAGATCAATTATTTTTCACTGCACACTACATCAATTATATCCTAAAATTTTCATCATTCTTAATTTTTATTATTTTCTTCTCTTTCTTCTATTTTTTTATTATTATATTTATGAAATGAGTGTAAGGAGAGAAATTAAAAAGAAATATTATTTTATTTTTAGAGTAGAGGTTTCATTCCCTAAATTTAGAAAATCACTATTAATCAAATCTAAATTTAGAAAATGGATAGATAATTGATGTAAAGATTTTTTAACTACTCTATTCAAAATTTAAGATAAAATTTTTAAATAAGGTATCTGATATGGATACACTTACATGTCGTGTTCATACTAATTAACTCTAGTTTAGACTCTACTAAATAAGTATATATTTTGAGCGTTCACCATGCAAATTAAAGGCACCACTCTGATTATAAATTTATTGTTTATCAACTGATTCGATATTTCATCCATTCTACTTTCTTAATTAGCAGTTTATCACCATCCTTTGAGTATATTGTAACCATTAATTAAAATGTTTTTGATATAAAATGCTAATGAACAATGTTTGGGCACGTTTTACAAACACAGACTCAGGTTGAATTCATCATGAATAAGATCATAATTTTTCGATCAAATTTACTTCTATCAAAGAAAAAAAATGAAAAATAAACAAAAATGGGTTGATTATGTCAAACAAAAATGAGAAAAATAGAAGGGCATTTGGGTGAAATCTCGTTCGGTAGTATGTTTTCCTTTTTTTTCAAAAAAAACAAAAGAAGGAAAAGTAAATAAACAAATTTGGGATGTGAAGAATTGCCTAGCTATTCTCATTGCTATTCCCACTAAATAAGAATTAATTCTTTGATGCGTTTAGACCTGCAGATGGATCTACTAACTCGATCCGTTAAGACACGTAACTAACTTGAATAGGATGTGCATTAAGCAACATGAAGTCGACCCACCAAAAGAGCGAGACAGAATAATTTGGGCTATCCAATGGACGCATGTTGAATTGATTAAAAGAGAGAGAGAATAATTCGATCTCAACAAAAAAAAAACGAAAAGGAGAGACAGAGAGAGAATAACACATGACAGATAGGAGAATTCCATGACGAAAATATATGACACCTCAAGTTGTGTCACTAATTAAAGAATATTGTATTTCTCCTCAATTATTGCATGGATTTAATTGTAATTTAGTCAACTTGTTGCCGGTATACATGGAGGATTAATTTTTTATTACCATAAGTTTCTTGATTTGATTTTAAATTTATCCCCTCGGATGGATCTAATGGTTACCGCATAAAGTATTGTCATAATAAGATATAAGATTCAAATCTTGATAAAGTCGAGATAAATATCTTCCTTATGTATTAGTCATTATTCCAAAGGCTAGTAGTCGCCCGTAATTTACCTTCTCCGTATTGATCTTGGGACGGATTGACGGGGATGCTAGAGACTAGCATATTCATTTTTTGTCACAATTGATTTGATTTTAAATTTATCCCCGGGATTATGATATCATAATAGTATATTTAAATTATCATTTAGATATTTAATGATTTAATTCATAATTATAACATATTTATAGAATTTTGTTTTTTAAATAGAGGGCGTAATTAATTTTTTTTATTTGACTTCAAATTTGTTCTTTTTTAATAGTCAAAGTTACAATCGAAGTAAATATATTGTTTTAAAATGACCCAATGAAGGTGCGATCAGTTTCAATTCCTAATTGTAACATATTTATAGAATTTTGTTTTTTCAATGGAGGGCGTAATTAAATTTTTTTTATTTGACTTCAAATTTGTTCTTTTTTAATAGTCAAAGTTAGAATCGAAGTAATTATATTGTTTTAAAATGACCCGATGAAGGTGCGGTCAGTTTCAATTCCTAATTTTCGCGTTCTCCTTGCTCATAATAATTGACATGTGCCAAGCATCCGTATCGTCTGCATGTGCAATTAGATATTCATGTTATGATATAGATATTTACATCCCTATTAGAAAAGTATTTATTAAAAAAATAAATAAAGGTTTATAATCTACTAAATTGATTATTATTTTTTGATTTATTATGATGATTAATAAAATTTTTTCATAAAATTAAATTGATCATTTAAAAAATTATAATAATAATAATAATAATATTATTATTATTATTATTATTTATTTATTTATTTTTTTTGCATGCGCAACTAGACAAACTGCATGATTCTTGTTGGATGTCTATTCGGGTTGTTGTTTAACGCGTCAATTATATTATAAGAAACTAATAGGACAATTATTGTCACGTGTAAGGCATGTGAATTCAAGTTGATTAATAACCATTAGGACAATTATTGTCACGTGTTAATTTTACCATCCAATTAATATTCTCATCTTATGTTTCAATTACGTGATAATTACTATAAAATTTATCATCAATATTTTTAAAACAACAGGACATGCAGTCGATATAAAAATGAATTCGTCGAGGGTAAAGAAGTAAACTAAAAGATGGCCATATTATTTTATTCAAATCAGAATTAATGTGAAAAAGGTCATTAGATATAATTACTTATAAAAATGGTTTGGATATTAAGTTCAATAACATAGTGAATAAATTATTAAAAACAATGTCTATATTATACATAATATAATTAGTGATCAAATTAAATATATAAGTACAATTTAGCTAGCCTAGGCCTATTCAGTGGTTGTGAATTAGTTTAGATTTAATATACAAATTCAAAGCATCCTCAAATTAGTTGTATTGGCAGATAAATTAATTAAATAGATTATTATTATTATTATTATTATTATTATTATTATATAAACATTTAATAGATAATAAATAAATGTGGTCTGCATCCCTGCAACTTTCACATGTGAAAGGGTGAGACCAACACACGTCAAGACTTAAGTCGGTCAACGTATGTTTCAAGTATTCTTTGAAAGCGAAGACGCACTCGCCAATGATACGTAAAATTAAATTATCATAATGATTGGTATTACTGACTGTGATTAAATGTGAAAATTACCTGAATTAGTGGACCAACTTGATGATTAACTGAAGCCAGAAACAGAGGAAAGTGGTCCAAAAAGACACACGCTCTCTCTTGTCCCCTCCTACGCAGCGTAGGGAGTGGGGCCTGTTGGTGGCATCGTCTGAAGTTAATAATATTAAATAGGATCCAATTGTATAATTTAACTTGATTAAATTCAAAACATAATAAAAATAATGGAATTTCTAATTGACATGGTATATTTAAATATGTAAATGAATTGGTATGAATTTATTTAACTCATCTATGAGAATGTATTTTTAGAAAAATATTAAAAATTTATATATACTAACATTTAATTATTTAAGTATTACCTTTACTTTTATTTTTTTAATGAGATAAGATTTCAATATTTTTATAATTTTATATATTTTTAGGGGTAGTTATAAAAAACTTAAGACAGGATAACTGTCCTATCAAATCTACATGTGCATCTATTAATATTTTTATCATATGGATTTAGGAATTATAGTATAGTATTCAGGATAAAGAAAAATTAAATAAAAAAAAATGTAAGATGCTCATAGACGTACGGAATAATATTTCTCACCCATATATATATATATATATATATATATATATATATATATATATATATATATATATTAACTGCAGGAATATAATTTTTTTTAAGGTCTAAAGGGCTTGTTTTTAACCCATTAAATTTTTTACACCGGTATAAAAAAATGAAATCAATCAGCTTAATACATGTGCTTTAATAGGCTCATTTAGTTATTTCGATCAAAATTATTACTTAAGATATAAATTTAAAACAAAGAATAATTTTTATAAAGAAAACAATAAATGGTAAAGTGATATAAATTCTGCCGAAAATTTGGAAACTGACATATAAGATAAATTCTATAAATTGAAGAGTAAATTAAATGTAGTTTTTAAAATTTAAATACAAATATAATAATTTTAATCAAAATTGATTGGCTAAGTTTGGTCAAGATTAATAAATCCATTTAATAGTTTTGGCTGCAATATAAAACCATCAAATAACAATCTCAATGAGAATTGTTATTTACTCATTTTTAAATCATTTGATTAATTTAATTAAAAAGGTAAATTTTAAAATGGGGATGATAAATCCGTCCCTCATTGGTCATTGCCATCCTTATTATTTTTCTTTCATTTGTAGTTAAAAAATATATCTAAAGATTCCGAGAACAGCAGCTTAAACCGTTCGCCTACATAAACAAATCAGTCCCCCATCCTCGTCGTCGCGGAGGAGTTGGAAAAATCCACATCCATGGCTACCTTCTCCACGGAGACCCACGCCGACGGATTAATCATCAGCCGCACCTACAGCTTCGCCCGCCTCGGTCGCTACCTCAACGCTCTCCTCCTCTTCCTCTACCGCCTCTCTGCCTTCCACATCACTCCCTTCCTCCTCCACCTCTGCTATTTCCTCTCTCTCACCTTTCTCGGCTCCCTCCTCCTCGCCCTCCTCAAGCCCAGCGACCCCGCCTTCTCCCCTCGCTACCTTGACATGCTCTTCATGTCCGCCTCCGCCATCACCGTGTCCTGCCTTGGCGTCGTCGAGATGGAGAGATTCTCCAGCGCACAGGTCGTCGTTCTCATGCTTCTTATGTTCCTCGGTGGCGATGTCTTCGTCTCCCTCCTCGCCCTCCTCCTTAGAAAAGCCAAGCAGAAGGCGAACTCATCGAGGAGCGTTGAGATCGAGGCCGGCCGCATCCCCAACGACGACGACGACGCCGTCGTCGATCGCTCCGAGGCAGGGATGAACATCAACCCCTCAGTCGCGGATGTTGAATCGACGACGACCTATACGTGCTTGCTAATTTACGTAATCTCCGGCTACATTGCGACTTTTCACGTGCTCGGCACGGCGTCGCTGTTGGCCTACTTCGCCGGCGTTTCGAGGGCACGAGGCGTCTTAAAGACGAAGGGTATCAATCTCTTCCTATTTTGCCTGTGCACGACTGTTTCATCCTTCGCCAACGGGGGTTTTGTCCCTACAAGCGAGAACATGGTGGTGTTCAACCGGGACCCTGTGGTGCTGCTGCTGATGACGATCCTGGCACTCGTCGGCAACACTCTATTTCCGCTGTTCTTAAGGTCGGCGATCTGGGCCTCCAGCAAACTCACTAGGAGAGCAGAGTTCGGCAGCATGTTAAAGAGCTCGGGAAATGAAGCTCGACTCAGGCCTCTTCTCCCGAAGTCGCAGACTTCGATGCAGTCTCTGACCGCTGTCGGGCTGCTGATGGCCGTGGTGGTTCTGTTCTGCGCGATGGACTGGAACGGCGCCGTATTCGATGGCTTGAACTCCTTTCAGAAATTATCCAGCGCGTGGTTCATCGTGGTGAACTCAAGGCACGCCGGGGAAAACTCCGTCGATTGCTCCCTCATCTCCCCTGCTGTGCTCGTCTTCCTCACCGTTATGATGTGAGTACTTTCGGCCCCTCGACGTTTAAAAACGACGCATTTAGCCTCGACTCATACGGCCTGATACCGTGTTTGTTTGACAATAAATTCGCAGGTACCTTCCCTCTTCCGCATCGTTCACTTCGCCTCGCGAGGATGATTCGAACCCCGAGGGGAAAAACTCGTGGTTGCAAAGCCTAATTTTTCCACAATTATCTTGGATTTTCATCTCCGTAGTTGCAGTATGCATTACAGAGAGGAGGAAGATGTCCGGAGATTCGCTCAACTTTAGCACATTGAACATCGTTTTCGAAGTGACGAGGTAATGAAGTCGGTTTAAATACGACCGCACGAAGGATGCTTGTCGATCTAATAGGCGCAGCACAAACACGTCGATTTTAACACTGTTATCCACTGACACGAGTAATTAAGAGAATCAACTAGTGATGTGAGAGTGATAGGACTGTAGATGAATGTATGACAATAGTCCATAGTTTTGTGTTTTTCAATTGCACATCAAACATAGAGCTCTGAATTTTGATGAGTTTATTGTATCTTTTTGGTTGCAGTGGCTATGGAAATGTGGGGTTGTCAACTGGCTACAGTTGCTCAAGGTTGCAAAAGCTCAATCCAGGAGCAAGCTGTGAGGACAAACCCTATTCACTGTCAGGATGGTTCAGTGATGAGGGCAAGCTTATCTTGATCCTTGTCATGCTCTATGGAAGGTTGAAGAAATTCAGTGCAGGATGTGGTAAATCCTGGAAGCTATATTGAGGGACACAAAATTATTACTCTGAATACGATTAATTAGCTAAATGAGAAGATTAGATTCTATATGTAACGAAATTGTGTAATTAAAAGCTTATCTTTTTTAATACGGCTGATTGCTGTAATATTTTGATAAGAAATTTTTATTATACCCCTTGTACAGATTTTGTTTATTGTTTTTTTTTTCCATTTTTGGTTCAAGATATCCACTCTGCTGTTGTTTATCCTAATCCTCTTTGATTTGTTACACGAGCGCACATTACCTCCAAAATATCGAACAAAAAGGAAAAAAAAACAAAATCGCAAATCCACTTTTTATTTTAAAATCGTGCTTTTAACTTTTAAGGTGTGTTGGCATCATTAGGTTTTAGGAGGAGGTAGTTAAATATAACTTTTATGTATGAAAAAACATAAACTATTAAAACTTAATACGATGGTGGATAAATTATGGTCTTAAACTTACCATCCTGTTATCAAGTTTTAACAACATAAATCTCGTAATAATCAGGGGTCGATTCTTAGAAACTGACAACTTGAGGTTTATCTCACCATAAACTTGACGTCTGTGTACTTGCATGTAACTCCCTCCATATCCGTGGGGCATGTACTAGGGAGACTGTTAATGTGATGGATCTACATTTTAACGACACAAACCCATTTTTAGAATCATCTTATATCCTATAAAATAGTTTGTCATATTTTCTTGACACTAACAGACCTTCAAAATTGGGTGCAAAACTGATTTTAAAAACAAAAAAAAAAGGTTTCCATAGTTCAAGCTAGTTTTAAAATCAACTTGCAGCTGTAAAACTAGAGCTTCTGTGTTTTTTGTGTAATTTTTGTTTTATTAGTTCTAGTAAAGCCAGTGTTACCAATGAGCCTTTAAAATATAATTGCAAGTTGATTTTTAAAATCACTTTGCTCGTCATAAAACTATAGTTTCGAAATTATAACGAGTGATTTTTCACTTTCTCTCCCTTATTGTTGGGCGTTTTGTAAATATATAAGAAGTGATTTTTAAATGCTCTCTTTATTAAATTATCAAAAATTCATAAATGAAACGTCTTGGGTTTATATTCATGACACAAATTACAGAGAATTGTACTCCAAAACTTTGATCACAGCATCAAAGTAAAACATCATTACAACTTGAAAAAGAACTTGAACATTACCATAAGTAATCGACTCTGCTATGCATGCCTTATCCACTCCATCTGTTGCTAAGCAACAGCCTTAGTCTCCCGGAGTAGCAAGGGTAGAATAGCAGTTTATTGACTGATTTATTTTTGTGCATAGGGCGTAATAATCAGCTCTTGGGTAAATCCATGTAGTTAATATAACTCGAGGATCGAACTCATTGTTCTCGGGCTGTCAAGTTCTGTAATTGCAGTTTCAATCTTCTCCTTCAGTTGAGCGCTCCCTATTTCATCACTCTGCACACAAGTATATATATCTTGCTTCAATTATATAAATGTGCAGATTTTAAGTCGATCATTTCCAGAATGAGATGATTCGATTACTTTAGCTTAAGAATTTGGAAATAAAACAAGTAAATTTTCTTCTTTTTTCTTGTTGAAAAAAAAACTTCCATTTGTTAAAGAAGCTCCTTAATTAAAATGATGTGAATGGTGGTGGTGGTGCAGCGATGACTAATTAGTCTTCCTGGGCAAGCGACGACTGTACTGTACATTTGAGAAAAGGATAGGAATGGCAGATAACCACTAGTTAAATCAATGCTGAATCACATAAAAAGATTATAAAAACTAAATATTGAATTGGTTTTCTGGTCAAAAAGACATTAAATTGTTGAGAAGAGCCGCATGTGTTAAATGAGCTAAAAATGGGGAGTCTGTTTCGGGGTGCAATTTATAATCTGTCATCTTTGAATCCCCTTCCATCTGATCTTCTCGATAATTAACATGGCTCTGAGATAGTTAATTTGGTGTATTTTCTCATAAAATGGCGGATGTGTTTTCCATAACACAAGTTAAAGAAAGTGAGAGTATATTATACCTCAATGAACAGAGTATAAAAGAAGCTACCGGCGAGGCAG
Source organism: Zingiber officinale (assembly GCF_018446385.1). NCBI lineage: Eukaryota > Viridiplantae > Streptophyta > Magnoliopsida > Zingiberales > Zingiberaceae > Zingiber > Zingiber officinale. The sequence continues at coordinate 4,318,279 of NC_055999.1, forward strand.
GTGATGTTGGCCGTGATGATCTTCATGTTTAAAGACTCAAAAAGCTCGCATAGCTTGATCATGGTGTCGCTCTTCTTGTTGCAGGTGATGTTTATAAGAATGGTCTTCTCCCCCACTTCACTCACTGTAAGCTGCATGACATGCCGCCAAAACTAATTAATCAATTTCCGAATTTGAGAAGGCTGTTTTATTTTCATAATCAGTAGTTAATTAAAAAAGTGTGTAAGAGAGAAACAGAGAATGCGTGACTACTTCCACAACTTGAATTGGTGTCGAGCTGGGGGAACTTGGAGCAGACGCAGTTCTTTTCTTCTTTCTCTGCGAGAAGTGCAGATTCTCCAAGTGCGCAAGGTCGTCATCAACCGAAGCCAACTCTTGCTTGAGTTTTGACTCGAGCTCGGATATGTCAGCTTTCATCTGCCTTTCTTCGTCTTGAAGCTGAATAATGTAATCGATCGCATCCTTTATGATCGATGCCTTATTCATCTGAGTTCACATCAGTTAATTAAGTACTTAATTATAATAATCAGATATTAAAAAGTGAGGGAAAAAACAATTTGGTATGGTTTTGAAGTGATAATTTATTAATTAATTACCTTGGTAATCTTGGGAACGACGCTTCGGAGTGCGTAGAGCTTATCGTCGAGCTTCTTCCGGCGATTCCTCTCCATGGCAATGTTCTTCGCCGTGGTTGGCGCCGACGAAGAGACACCTTCGGGAGAACTGGAACCATAGTAGCCACCGGACACGGCCTCCTCAAACCCCCAACTGCGTAATTAAGAAGGAAAGATATCAACCCCTGCTTTATTGATTAGCTCGGAAGAAATTAAGATTCAGAGCATATGTAATAGAAAATAAATGACCCGTTTTGTTTTTTTCCGTCTGTGAATTGAACAACAAGATGAACAAGCAGGGGAAGAGCAACACTCTCAAGCTGATTTCATATAATGAAATCAAGAAAAGAACAGACGAGAAAAGGAAAAGTACCTCTCGAGCTCTTCGAGATCCATCAAGCGCTTAGTTTCCCAGTAGAGGCTGTATTCGGCATTCATGTCGTCCATTGTGTTAGTTGGTCGCTGTTGGATTTCGTGAGGGTGGACGGAGGAAGGTTGAGAGAGAGAGAGAGATTACGCAGGGAGGGATGAATGGAAGACGGAGAGACTCCGCATTTATAAGGGGAGAGCGATCGCATAATATATAATGTATAGAAAATTTTATTTTGTTCGTAATTTTCTAAAACACCCCTTGGAATTTTAAAATATTAAATTTTATCCTCTGAAGAGATGGGAACCGCCGTTAGCTCAAGACGTAAACTGATTTAAAAATCAACTTACACCTTATAAATTTTAATTTTTAATATTTTCAAAGTTATAAAAATTTGGCTTATCATATTGATCCGCCTTACTAAATAAGTTAAGCAAGTTAAATTAAAATTTTATCAATCTATTATAGGCCGATTCGCTTAGGCTCACAATCCACCTAAGCTTATGATTCGTATAGATTAACCTACAATACATTTGGATTGACCCGTAAATTAAAAAATACATATAAAATAACTTTTATGTCAATTTATAACATTTCTGTACTATAATTTTAAAATATTTAAACAATTTTTACAATAAAATATTAAAAATATGAAAAAAAAAATTATTTTTTTACATTTTTGATAGATTTGTGGATGATCCTCCTAACCTTCAATCCATCTTGAATGGGATAGAATTAGAAATTTCTCAATCCACTAAGATGACGGATCAATCCTCCCTATCGATCCATCCCATCACGAATTGAGCGGTTTGACAACTCTGATATCAAGACTAAAAACTCAAGTTTTATTTTTATTATTTCTTTAATTTTAGCAGCAAACTGATTAACAAACCAGCTTAATTATATATGTCAATATAGTGTTAAGGATGAAAAAGGAAGTTTTCTCTGTTCCTAACGTAATGTTTAATTTGATTTTAATTTTGACAATTTGTGCCCTAAGATTTGACATTATTATGCTAAAATCTAAGATACTGTGAATTTTCTTAAGCTTTTGACTTTAATACTAACTTTATCGCGAATTTGCAACTTTAACAATATTAAAAATATAAAATTTTAAGGCCGAGCCAATTTACAAATAAAAATACGCACTAATAATTAACACTTGCATGCGTAGCATAGTAAAAAAAATGATTTACGTGTCGCTTTGTAGCGTTTTTTTTTTAAAATTTTAATATGAATTTAACTGGGTTTATAACTTTGAAAATATTAAAAATCAAACATATATACAAGATGCAAACTAATTTGTAAATTAGCATCACTCTAAATATATAGCAAACTTTAACAACTAGATATTTTGATAATAATCAAAACTATAATACCAAAACAATTTAATTAGAGAGTATGGTACAAAAGCATTTTTAAAAAATGTAGCAAATTATAAAGTGTAAAATGGAATTTCTCTATTACATAAATATATCTGTAGTAGTTTACTTACCTAATTCAATTATAAAATATTAAATAATAAACTAAATTAATCATTAATAAAAATATTAATAATTGATTTAGAAAATCAGAAAGTAAATGGAAGTTCATTATCCTAACTCGTAAGGTAAAGATTTGTCTGGGCTCCTCGATTCACTTTTGAGAGTCCAAGCGCGTTTGAATATGTGAGGATCGTCTAGAACTATATAAAATAAGGATGTACAAGATAAGTATATATATAACATTGAGCTCGTTGTAGATATATACTTATGCTTTGTCTATGAACAAGAGAGGAGGTAAAAACTTCTGTGAAAAGGAAAGAGAAAGAGGGGAAAAAAATATTAACCAACTAATTTAAACTATCTAAGAATATTTCTATATTTTAAATCTGTTACAATTATTTAATACCACTCAAAAACTGTAAATACTAATTCAAAGCGTCTGATCTGAAATGGTGAAACAGGAGTCATGATCAATACTCGTGTTTTCACCAATTTAGGTTACGTTGTTCGATGATAAGGTGTAATTTGAACAAATTATTTTTAGTCCCGTATTTTTTTTTTCAATTTTGATTCTTATCTATAAATTCACATTCTAAATATATTAATTTACATTTTTTCCAATTTTAATTATGTTATCTATAAATTTACACCCTTAGTATATCTTGTATTTTTTTCAGTGTTGGTCATGTATCTATAAATTTATATTTTTAATCTCGTAACTTATATATTTTTTTTCCTAATTTCAATTCTTTTTTTTTTTTTTTGCCTGAAATTCAAATTAACTGGCCTAGTGGGTGACAGGGATATACACATGGAATCTAAATGACAACCCCCATTCTTCTCTAATGTAAGCAAAAAAAATGTCTAAATTCATTTTTCATGTCAGTATCGTCATCCCTAGTTACACAATTACTAGTGGTCAATTTGAATACTGGATAAAAAAAAAGAGATTAAAATTAAAAAAATACAAGTTACAATACTAAAAATGTGAATTTATAGATAACAAGACTAAAATTAGAAAATAAATATAAGTTAATGTAATAAGAATATGAATTTATAAATAACATAAGTATAATTAGAAAAAAATATAAGTTAATATACTAAAAATATGAATTCATAGATAACATAACAGGATCAAAATTGAAAAAAATGTAACTTATTAGACTAAAAATCTAATTTTCTCGTGTTATTTAAGGGTTGCAAATCTATTCAATTAAGTTGATATGTGTGCGCACATTTTAATCGAGCATCAATTGTTAAGAATAATTAATTGAATAGTTAATATGATGTGTTTTTTGTGATGTTAATTAAAACCGCCCCTGGTTATGGTTTAATGAAACTTATGTGGCATAACAAGTGAAATGTTTGTTCTTAGCGCCCTATCGATTCATCCTAGCACCAACATGGAAGAGGTAAATTATTATAATTGAGAAGACAAGTGGATGGAAAGTGAGTTAGACGTGTGAGTTATACAATCCCAAAATCTCATTAGATAAATAACCATCCATATACCACTTCAGTTATGTCCGTGGAAGTTTAATGAAATTTATGATGGTAAAAGGCGAATATGTTCGCCCTCAGCGTTCCCGTCAATTCGTCCCAGGACCAACACAAGTTTAATGAAACTTATGACACTATTACTGACGGAGAAGTGAATTTTAACAGGACTTAATTTTTCAGACGTGATTTATGCCGTCCATTCTATTCACAATTACCAACATTTTCTTCGTTGCAATCGTACTCTTCCTTGGAATTTAATTCGGGTCGTCTATGAATTTGTTATTTAATTTGTCAAGGACTTAGCGTCATCATCATAGGACAAGAAAAGTTGTACCTTTGAAAGTTTCCCACAGCGTATAACACCCCCAAAGGCAAGTTGTTGTCAAACGCATTTGATTGTTCCCCTCCCTCTTTGAGACTTTTGTGGAGTTTTTTTGCAAGCTAAGTACTGAGATTCACTCACGCCTTGTCATCAAGCTAGAAAATCCAAGTTTAATTACTAGTGGCCGAGTCATCTTACATTGCATTCGCATTTCTCAGTGATGGCGACGGGAGATTGGAGGTAATTAATTTCCTTTAGTCGACACGGCTTGATATATAAACTATGTAAACACAATCCATTACGTACACGGGTGATGGTAACTAGTAGATTAATTAAGCAATTAATTCCGCATTTTGTCATTAAATGATCCGAAACTTTTAAAGAAAAGTAGGATGTGAAGTAAAGATTTCATATAATAGTGGTGTGGCCATTCCGGTGTTACATTGTGGTCAAACAAATTTAGTTTATGTGGGGTTGAAAAATTGGTTTTGAATAAATGAGGATGAAATTAAAGTTTATCATTTAATATGTGACGTGACTTAATGTGTAGGATTGTGATAGATAAAGGCATAGGTATCCCTTTAGATGATTTAATCTAATTCATTGAATTTAAAATGGAAGGTATTGAAATGAAGAGACATTGTATATCTTGAAAGTAGATGTGATCTAGATTATCTAATTCAACTTGATGAATGATATTTTGATTGAACTAAGAAGTTTTCTAACCCTTCATATAGTCTTTGTCATTTTATTTATTTCAATTTAAAGTAAAGCAAGCATTGCATTCCATACTTATATTTAAGAGTTCGAGAAACTTTTTCGATTCAAAGGTCTTGTGATTTGCATTGCTATTGTTGTAAGATAAAGTCGTCGTATTTTGGGAGATGATTATTGTGTTCCATGAGCACCATGTGCGGGTAAATTCGTCTTTGATCCTGCCCGAAAGCTGGAAGATGACTAGTTGAACACTCCGCTCTAATGTTGACTGGATGGAGACTTCTCGTTGTCCTGCATGTCACAAAAAATGTTAGTGCCGGGCTAGGGAAAGGGTTCCCGGCATTGGTCCTTCGCCGTTTAAGTCAGTGATCGATTTTTGCAGAAGAATAGTGAAAAAATTATAACAATGAGCGTGTAGAAATATGTAGCATTGCATACCTTCGCTGGTGGGTGAAGACCCCATTTTATAATGTCACTGTTATATTTATGCATGAATTATGAAGCACTTCCAAAAAAAGGGCAGATCATAAAGTGATCCTAACACCTTTTCTAAAATGAGTCCGTAAAATCTTTGTGATTGGACAAGCTGGAAGCTTCTAAAGTGTGATTTGCCTGTAAAATATCTTCTGTCCTTTGTGACACAAAAGGTCAAAAAAGCGTAATAGTTTGTTGGGCTGCGAGGCCCACCATAGACTATTTTGACCAACTGATTGAATTATTGATATAGTCCGACCGGCTGTGAATCCTAAGAAATACCTAGTCAATGTTTATGAGTGCGGTCGGTGACTAGGCTTCTTTACTTGAACTGTACGTAACAGGTATTTAGTATGTCCGATCGGACCATACTTCCGATCGGCTGGGGCACTTGGTTGGGATAATTGATACTTGACTTCATACGTCATCGTACTTCATCATTGATTGCGAAATCAGATTTTGAGGTTAGCCCGATCGGAAAGCCCCACCGGGCGAGTCCTTGGTTTAACACTTACAGTCCGTCCGACCTGGAGGTCCGGTCAAGCCTTCTCTTACTCTAAATGATGTTGACAACTCTTTGACTTTGACTTTAACTTCAACATCAACCGACCTCCTAGACTTTAACCCCTCTCAAAGGAGTTCATCTTAAACACCGTATCAATCTTAAAAAAATAGAGTCCAATTCTAATTTCGACTACACGTAAATGGTATTATATAGTCATTCGATCTGTACTCAGATTGTACCACCACCATCAGATTCTACATATGGTTCATAATTATACTTAAAATTTTTTCTTTCTCATTTTCCAATCAACCAAAATTAGTACGAAGCATAAACAACAAGATCTTTTATAAGCTAAATATAGTATTAAAATCGCATTATAAATATGAAGCTAAAGGGAATAACGCTAAACAAGCAGATCCAGGATTCCTTCTCGCATTCTTATGGACAACCTTCACGATCTACAATTACAAACTAAGCCACGCTGAACAGTCAACCCATCATGTTTTCCTCGTGGATGAATATACGTGCATGCCTAGTCTTGGCACCGGCCATCAGTTAGTTAATAAGACACATCGATGATGCCGGTCAAAAATCCAGCTACGTAATTGGTCACACCTCGGGGTGGGAGAGCTCTTTAAGAAAGTATCAGGTTTGACCGAGTGAGAAAGAAGACACAGAGCTACTGCCGCATTAAATTTTTGGCAGTATATGCTCTACGGCTGAGTAATTTCTAAACGTTTTTTGTGTTTTCCTGGAACAAGAGTTTTGTTTTTTATATTCCGTCGTAGATGAAGCGTGTATCGTAATGTTATAGTTTTACACATTAAAGCGACGTAAAGATAGAGACGGAAGAGATACTGTCCCCCTTGTGATTTGGATGCAGGTAGACAGTACTGTTGATGACAATGCGGTTATTGCTAGATCTGGTAAATTCTAGCTATGCGAATTTTAGAAACCAAATAAGAACTTTAGTAACAGAAAATACAAGTATATAGATCTAATTTCAACGATTAACATGGCATAATATAATAAAGTGGATAAACAAATCACAAGAAACCCAATTGATGAAGATCCATTGTCCTTATCATTTAGTGCTGTCTGAGTGATTCCGGTGGAGAAAGATGATGCGAAAGTAATAAGAAGACATTCCAAGAGAATTAAGATGATGACACCGTAAAACCTTCATCATGGGAATAAAGGAAGATGCTAAGATATCCTAAATCATAGGAGACTAATCCTTTTATATAAGGAATATATGATCTATTATCAGCCTATAAATGATAATGTATCAGACTAAAGAGTTATACACATTATCGTACATCCAATATTTCGAAACTCAATAAATTTAAGTTAGATCACTTTAAATACAAGAATCTCCGACTTGGAGTAAATGTGAGTTGTATATGATATATGAGTATAACTTTAATTGATATCAAACTTTATGATTACAAAATACCCGCGGTGATAATATGTCTATTAACTTCATTGATATAGAACTCAAGAGGTCATAACTATTATATATGCTTATATAACAAGACCCAATAGTAATCCTAATACCAATGTCATTAATGACATAGATCAAAGTATAAATGTATAGTATGAAAATTGTATAAAATATGATCAATACGTGTCAATTATAATTAGTCCTGAAGTGATCTAAAAGGGTCTGATCCTATTTGCAAATACTTTATACTAAATTGCAACAATAAATCATGATCCAAGCTTTATGATTTTAAAAGAAATCTATATCATATTTATAAATACCAAATACTAAACAGTAGCAGTAAATCATGATACTTTATTAACATGTCAAACAAACATGTAAATTCTCACTATTTTTTGAACTTCAAATACGTATAATAAATAATCAAAGTACAATATTTATTTTATAATCATAGAGAAATAAAATAAATATGGATTCCTACTAGATAAATTCTTCTTCCATAAGAAGAACTCTATATCGAATATGCCATGAAACACCTTGGCATCAAGCCCTTGGTAAGTGAATTTGCCAACATGGAATCATGTTGATGTGTCCTATTAGATCGACTCTGAACTCTTTTTTTAACTATTAGAAATTTGTTATGCTTGGACGTTGACGAACAGTGGTTGTTCTTGATATAAAATTTTACGGCTTTATTATCATAGTTGATCCTTAATGGACTATCAATGTCATTAACGATTTGAAGCGTTGTGACGAAGTTCTGCAGTTAAATCCTATGATTGGATGCTTCATAGCATGCTATCAACTCTGCCTCCATAGTAAAAGTGACTACTAGTGTCTGCTTGATGTTCTTCCAAGAAATAACCCCTCCAACGAGTATGAAAATATAGCTTAAAATCAGAATCTAAATATCCAATCACCTTTATGAGATCTGACATTTGATATGTGAGCATGTGTTCTTTAGTTTTCTGAAAATACTACATCACTTTTTTTGCAACTTTCCAGTGCGACGGTCCTGGATTACTTACATATCTATCTAACATCCCCACTATAAATACTATATCTAGTCGTGTACAAACCTGTATATACATGAGACTTCCCACAGTTGACGCTTAAGGGAATTGTTCTATGCACTATATTTTAAGTTCAAGCCATGGACAATATTGCAAACTGAATCTATCACCTCTAAATGTAGGTGTGTCACTAGATGCACAATTTTACATGTTATACCTTATAAGTGTTGATCTGCATAGGTCGGTTAGGGGGTGAATAGCCATGAAATCAAAGTTGGAAAAATATCTCTTGCTTTTGAGCTTAGGCAAGGATGCACAATTGATTAAGCACAAATAATTAAAATAAACAATAACATAAAAGAAAATAGACTAAAGAATTTACTTGGATACAACCTACGTGGTTATTAATGCAAAGCAAATGAAAAGCTCTAAAAATCTCCTTCGTTGAAAGCAAAGAAGCCTCTTATACTCTTTGATAGCTCAGAAATTAACTAGAAATTGAACACGATAGTTGTTAAATTCCTAACTTTAGGGGGCTTTTCTAGCCTCACGGGATGATGTTACCATTGGTTGATGTGGCTCAGAGGTCCCTCCAAAGGAATCTAGGCGCCTCAGATGTGGATAAAGTTTTATCCTCGGTGCAACAGTCGCCAACGTCTCTACCACATTGGAAGGCGCTTTCATGCGGATTGAAGGAGCCTTTATGCCTTAGCTTAAGGCGCCTTCGAGATCTCTCAAGGCACCTTAGCGCCATTTCGTCTGAGGAACCTCCAAAGTCATTGGAGGCACCTTGAGCACTATTCATCCAAACAATCTCTTTCTCGTGCTCGCTTGGGTGATGCTCCGGCTGTCCGAAATTGAGCTCACTCGAACCTAACTTTGACCTTCTCATCGAACAGTCTTCCGCTCCGACTTCTTGTCCCTCAGAAGCACCGCACATATCCTTCTTGCCCATCGGTGTACTCTTCTGCAATACCTCGTCTCTCAGACGCACCAAGTTCGCTTGTGTTCGGGTTTACTTCTTTCTTTCTATTTATCTTTTCCGTTGCGTACTATTTTTGAAAAAGAAAGTCTTTAAAACACGTGATTCACCCCTCCCTCAAGTGTGCATCGATCTTACATATACATTAACATCGCATCCAAATGTTAGCGACCATATTATTTAATGCATCGCAAATGTGTTTGCGATGACATAGTTTTATTTAGTGACGAAAACACATATATTAGCGATAAAAAGTTTCGTCGCTAAATATCTATGTTCTTGTAGTGTTAATTAGATATTAATTTTTTTTTTCGGTAAATTAGAGAAAAATCTACAATCACAACTTTAACTTTGCATGCAGTCCCAAATCATAAAAAACTTTGTTTCCACTCTCTGTGTCCAAAGTTTTATTTGTTTCAACTCCCTCATGCAAATATTATTACCTAATTGCCCCTCAGATTTTTTAGGAACAAAAGATCTAAAAATGAGTACAATTCCTCTTAAAGTCAGCACTTTACACTAGAATTGAATATATTTCCTATTAAATTGAGTACAACTTTTTTCCTGCTTTAATATAATTCCCCCTAAATTTATCATCATTTAAAAAAAATTAGTATATTTTCCATCTAATTGTGTACCATTTAGAAAAAATCTAGTATACTTTCCATCCAATTGAGGTGGAAAAAGAATTGTGCTTAATTTGATAGAAAATATACTAAAATAAGTATAATTCCTCTTAAAGTCAGCACTTTATACTAGAATCGAGTATATTTTCTATCAAAATTGTCTCTCATATTTTTTAGGTATAAATAGTTTAAAAATGAATATAATTCTTGTTAAATTCAGTACTTTAAACTAGAATCGAGTATATTTTCTATTAAATTGAGCATGCTTTTTTTCCTGCTTAATATAATTCCTCCTAAATTCAGCATCATTTAAAGAAAATTTAATATATTTTCCATCCAATTGATTGCCATTTAAAAAAAATAGTATATTTTCCATCTAATTGAGGTGGAAAAAGAATCATGTATCAGACTCGTGATTTTCACATGTACATGGCATTATTTGAAATTCTCAGCCAGAAGGACCAGATGCCTTCAGAAACCTACCATGATGTAAGTATTTCCTAAGTATCTATTTCCAAATTCTTTTTACTTCCACCGTTTGAACCAAATGTCGTCTCGATGTTTGTCAAGCTATTGTTGCTCTTTGAGAGTCATGATGATCTTCTCAAGGAATTGATGCGATTCAAACCTCATAATTTCGAAGGAACGATTAGCCAACACAATTATTCCAGAATGTCTCTTAGGTGACAGGCACGACGATTAAGCAAAATAATTCTTCCATTCTTCATCTAGAACAAAATAACTTACAACTAACATCACACGCACGGCGATTAAGCACTGACAAGCTTTGCGGCACGATGGCAAACTCATAGGTGACAGGCTCACAAACAGGCTACAAGCTCACGAGTGGCAGGTTCATGAGCAAGCCGTCAACTCATGAGTTGTGGGCTCGTAAGTAGCCACAAGCTCACAGGTGGTCGATGGACTCAAGGGTGGCAATAGAGGACGACGAACTTGAGAGGAGGTTGGTAAAGGACATTTTGATTTTGGGTAAGTTATTCACAGTTGAGAGGAGACATAGTGTCTTTCTGTCCAATTTTGAAGTTGAGAGGAGGGAAGGGCTTTCTATCCAATTTTGAACGGATCAAATTTTGACCAAAAATCAATCCACAGTTGAGAGGAAGAATTGTGTTGGCTAATCGTTCCTTCGAAATTATGAGGTTTGAATCGCATCAATTCCTTGAGAAGATCATCATGACTCTCCAAGAGCAACAATAGCTTGACAAATATCGAGACGACATTTGGTTCAAACGATGGAAGTAAAAAGAATTTGGAAATAGATACTTAGGAAATACTTACATCATGGTAGGTTTCTGAAGGCATCTGGTCCTTCTGGCTAAGAATTTCAAACAATGCCATGTACATGTGAAAATCACGAGCCTAATACAAACACCGATTATAAGCAAATTATGACACATGAAATGGCTGGCTACTAAACCATTGGCCGAATGTCTACTATGCATTCATCTTCACAGTGATGCAACGTAGCGTGTTGTAGAGCAGATCGAGGTCTACAAGCGGTCAATCTAGAAGCCACATCCCCAGCCAACCTCCTTCATGATTTTCGGACAAGATCATATTGGCGCCCTCTGTGGCAATATAGATTGTATCCGAAACGCGAAGATGGAGGACACTAGACGACTCACGGCGATGACATTGATGAAGGAGGAATTGGATATGTTGATATAAGCTCGAGCAGTAAAAATGGTGGAGCAACAACAACAATAGACGCTGGCCAAGCGCTAGGTACACGAGCCCGCGACATCCGCAGTGGGTCCGTAAGCTGGATACAAAGATCGAGCAGAACATGTATCCGTTCGAGGGCAGAATATGAAGCCTATGCACATACGGGACGCACCCAATGCACCGATCCTTTCATTGTGCATTGTTCTAGACTTCATCGGATGAACAATACCGAGTAGACAGGGAACTAGGATCATCATCGGACGACACGCCCATTTGGGATGCACGAAAGGGAAACACCAAGAAATGATGATTCGCCCGAATGAATCAATCGATAGTTCTCTGAGGATCCTGAATGACCTCTTGCCCCGACATTACACACCACCGACGATAAGGGAATACAATGAAACTACCGATCTGGATGACCACCTAGCTAAGTTCAATAACACGACCACACTCTATCGGTACACCGACAGAGTGAAGTGCAGGGTCTTCTTCACCACCCTTTTTGGATTAGTGTAAATATGAATTTAACTGGGTTTATAACTTTGAAAATATTAAAAATCAAACATATATACAAGATGCAAACTAATTTGTAAATTAGCATCACTCTAAATATATAGCAAACTTTAACAACTAGATATTTTGATAATAATCAAAACTATAATACCAAAACAATTTAATTAGAGAGTATGGTACAAAAGCATTTTTAAAAAATGTAGCAAATTATAAAGTGTAAAATGGAATTTCTCTATTACATAAATATATCTGTAGTAGTTTACTTACCTAATTCAATTATAAAATATTAAATAATAAACTAAATTAATCATTAATAAAAATATTAATAATTGATTTAGAAAATCAGAAAGTAAATGGAAGTTCATTATCCTAACTCGTAAGGTAAAGATTTGTCTGGGCTCCTCGATTCACTTTTGAGAGTCCAAGCGCGTTTGAATATGTGAGGATCGTCTAGAACTATATAAAATAAGGATGTACAAGATAAGTATATATATAACATTGAGCTCGTTGTAGATATATACTTATGCTTTGTCTATGAACAAGAGAGGAGGTAAAAACTTCTGTGAAAAGGAAAGAGAAAGAGGGGAAAAAAATATTAACCAACTAATTTAAACTATCTAAGAATATTTCTATATTTTAAATCTGTTACAATTATTTAATACCACTCAAAAACTGTAAATACTAATTCAAAGCGTCTGATCTGAAATGGTGAAACAGGAGTCATGATCAATACTCGTGTTTTCACCAATTTAGGTTACGTTGTTCGATGATAAGGTGTAATTTGAACAAATTATTTTTAGTCCCGTATTTTTTTTTTCAATTTTGATTCTTATCTATAAATTCACATTCTAAATATATTAATTTACATTTTTTCCAATTTTAATTATGTTATCTATAAATTTACACCCTTAGTATATCTTGTATTTTTTTCAGTGTTGGTCATGTATCTATAAATTTATATTTTTAATCTCGTAACTTATATATTTTTTTTCCTAATTTCAATTCTTTTTTTTTTTTTTTGCCTGAAATTCAAATTAACTGGCCTAGTGGGTGACAGGGATATACACATGGAATCTAAATGACAACCCCCATTCTTCTCTAATGTAAGCAAAAAAAATGTCTAAATTCATTTTTCATGTCAGTATCGTCATCCCTAGTTACACAATTACTAGTGGTCAATTTGAATACTGGATAAAAAAAAAGAGATTAAAATTAAAAAAATACAAGTTACAATACTAAAAATGTGAATTTATAGATAACAAGACTAAAATTAGAAAATAAATATAAGTTAATGTAATAAGAATATGAATTTATAAATAACATAAGTATAATTAGAAAAAAATATAAGTTAATATACTAAAAATATGAATTCATAGATAACATAACAGGATCAAAATTGAAAAAAATGTAACTTATTAGACTAAAAATCTAATTTTCTCGTGTTATTTAAGGGTTGCAAATCTATTCAATTAAGTTGATATGTGTGCGCACATTTTAATCGAGCATCAATTGTTAAGAATAATTAATTGAATAGTTAATATGATGTGTTTTTTGTGATGTTAATTAAAACCGCCCCTGGTTATGGTTTAATGAAACTTATGTGGCATAACAAGTGAAATGTTTGTTCTTAGCGCCCTATCGATTCATCCTAGCACCAACATGGAAGAGGTAAATTATTATAATTGAGAAGACAAGTGGATGGAAAGTGAGTTAGACGTGTGAGTTATACAATCCCAAAATCTCATTAGATAAATAACCATCCATATACCACTTCAGTTATGTCCGTGGAAGTTTAATGAAATTTATGATGGTAAAAGGCGAATATGTTCGCCCTCAGCGTTCCCGTCAATTCGTCCCAGGACCAACACAAGTTTAATGAAACTTATGACACTATTACTGACGGAGAAGTGAATTTTAACAGGACTTAATTTTTCAGACGTGATTTATGCCGTCCATTCTATTCACAATTACCAACATTTTCTTCGTTGCAATCGTACTCTTCCTTGGAATTTAATTCGGGTCGTCTATGAATTTGTTATTTAATTTGTCAAGGACTTAGCGTCATCATCATAGGACAAGAAAAGTTGTACCTTTGAAAGTTTCCCACAGCGTATAACACCCCCAAAGGCAAGTTGTTGTCAAACGCATTTGATTGTTCCCCTCCCTCTTTGAGACTTTTGTGGAGTTTTTTTGCAAGCTAAGTACTGAGATTCACTCACGCCTTGTCATCAAGCTAGAAAATCCAAGTTTAATTACTAGTGGCCGAGTCATCTTACATTGCATTCGCATTTCTCAGTGATGGCGACGGGAGATTGGAGGTAATTAATTTCCTTTAGTCGACACGGCTTGATATATAAACTATGTAAACACAATCCATTACGTACACGGGTGATGGTAACTAGTAGATTAATTAAGCAATTAATTCCGCATTTTGTCATTAAATGATCCGAAACTTTTAAAGAAAAGTAGGATGTGAAGTAAAGATTTCATATAATAGTGGTGTGGCCATTCCGGTGTTACATTGTGGTCAAACAAATTTAGTTTATGTGGGGTTGAAAAATTGGTTTTGAATAAATGAGGATGAAATTAAAGTTTATCATTTAATATGTGACGTGACTTAATGTGTAGGATTGTGATAGATAAAGGCATAGGTATCCCTTTAGATGATTTAATCTAATTCATTGAATTTAAAATGGAAGGTATTGAAATGAAGAGACATTGTATATCTTGAAAGTAGATGTGATCTAGATTATCTAATTCAACTTGATGAATGATATTTTGATTGAACTAAGAAGTTTTCTAACCCTTCATATAGTCTTTGTCATTTTATTTATTTCAATTTAAAGTAAAGCAAGCATTGCATTCCATACTTATATTTAAGAGTTCGAGAAACTTTTTCGATTCAAAGGTCTTGTGATTTGCATTGCTATTGTTGTAAGATAAAGTCGTCGTATTTTGGGAGATGATTATTGTGTTCCATGAGCACCATGTGCGGGTAAATTCGTCTTTGATCCTGCCCGAAAGCTGGAAGATGACTAGTTGAACACTCCGCTCTAATGTTGACTGGATGGAGACTTCTCGTTGTCCTGCATGTCACAAAAAATGTTAGTGCCGGGCTAGGGAAAGGGTTCCCGGCATTGGTCCTTCGCCGTTTAAGTCAGTGATCGATTTTTGCAGAAGAATAGTGAAAAAATTATAACAATGAGCGTGTAGAAATATGTAGCATTGCATACCTTCGCTGGTGGGTGAAGACCCCATTTTATAATGTCACTGTTATATTTATGCATGAATTATGAAGCACTTCCAAAAAAAGGGCAGATCATAAAGTGATCCTAACACCTTTTCTAAAATGAGTCCGTAAAATCTTTGTGATTGGACAAGCTGGAAGCTTCTAAAGTGTGATTTGCCTGTAAAATATCTTCTGTCCTTTGTGACACAAAAGGTCAAAAAAGCGTAATAGTTTGTTGGGCTGCGAGGCCCACCATAGACTATTTTGACCAACTGATTGAATTATTGATATAGTCCGACCGGCTGTGAATCCTAAGAAATACCTAGTCAATGTTTATGAGTGCGGTCGGTGACTAGGCTTCTTTACTTGAACTGTACGTAACAGGTATTTAGTATGTCCGATCGGACCATACTTCCGATCGGCTGGGGCACTTGGTTGGGATAATTGATACTTGACTTCATACGTCATCGTACTTCATCATTGATTGCGAAATCAGATTTTGAGGTTAGCCCGATCGGAAAGCCCCACCGGGCGAGTCCTTGGTTTAACACTTACAGTCCGTCCGACCTGGAGGTCCGGTCAAGCCTTCTCTTACTCTAAATGATGTTGACAACTCTTTGACTTTGACTTTAACTTCAACATCAACCGACCTCCTAGACTTTAACCCCTCTCAAAGGAGTTCATCTTAAACACCGTATCAATCTTAAAAAAATAGAGTCCAATTCTAATTTCGACTACACGTAAATGGTATTATATAGTCATTCGATCTGTACTCAGATTGTACCACCACCATCAGATTCTACATATGGTTCATAATTATACTTAAAATTTTTTCTTTCTCATTTTCCAATCAACCAAAATTAGTACGAAGCATAAACAACAAGATCTTTTATAAGCTAAATATAGTATTAAAATCGCATTATAAATATGAAGCTAAAGGGAATAACGCTAAACAAGCAGATCCAGGATTCCTTCTCGCATTCTTATGGACAACCTTCACGATCTACAATTACAAACTAAGCCACGCTGAACAGTCAACCCATCATGTTTTCCTCGTGGATGAATATACGTGCATGCCTAGTCTTGGCACCGGCCATCAGTTAGTTAATAAGACACATCGATGATGCCGGTCAAAAATCCAGCTACGTAATTGGTCACACCTCGGGGTGGGAGAGCTCTTTAAGAAAGTATCAGGTTTGACCGAGTGAGAAAGAAGACACAGAGCTACTGCCGCATTAAATTTTTGGCAGTATATGCTCTACGGCTGAGTAATTTCTAAACGTTTTTTGTGTTTTCCTGGAACAAGAGTTTTGTTTTTTATATTCCGTCGTAGATGAAGCGTGTATCGTAATGTTATAGTTTTACACATTAAAGCGACGTAAAGATAGAGACGGAAGAGATACTGTCCCCCTTGTGATTTGGATGCAGGTAGACAGTACTGTTGATGACAATGCGGTTATTGCTAGATCTGGTAAATTCTAGCTATGCGAATTTTAGAAACCAAATAAGAACTTTAGTAACAGAAAATACAAGTATATAGATCTAATTTCAACGATTAACATGGCATAATATAATAAAGTGGATAAACAAATCACAAGAAACCCAATTGATGAAGATCCATTGTCCTTATCATTTAGTGCTGTCTGAGTGATTCCGGTGGAGAAAGATGATGCGAAAGTAATAAGAAGACATTCCAAGAGAATTAAGATGATGACACCGTAAAACCTTCATCATGGGAATAAAGGAAGATGCTAAGATATCCTAAATCATAGGAGACTAATCCTTTTATATAAGGAATATATGATCTATTATCAGCCTATAAATGATAATGTATCAGACTAAAGAGTTATACACATTATCGTACATCCAATATTTCGAAACTCAATAAATTTAAGTTAGATCACTTTAAATACAAGAATCTCCGACTTGGAGTAAATGTGAGTTGTATATGATATATGAGTATAACTTTAATTGATATCAAACTTTATGATTACAAAATACCCGCGGTGATAATATGTCTATTAACTTCATTGATATAGAACTCAAGAGGTCATAACTATTATATATGCTTATATAACAAGACCCAATAGTAATCCTAATACCAATGTCATTAATGACATAGATCAAAGTATAAATGTATAGTATGAAAATTGTATAAAATATGATCAATACGTGTCAATTATAATTAGTCCTGAAGTGATCTAAAAGGGTCTGATCCTATTTGCAAATACTTTATACTAAATTGCAACAATAAATCATGATCCAAGCTTTATGATTTTAAAAGAAATCTATATCATATTTATAAATACCAAATACTAAACAGTAGCAGTAAATCATGATACTTTATTAACATGTCAAACAAACATGTAAATTCTCACTATTTTTTTTGAACTTCAAGTACGTATAATAAATAATCAAAGTACAATATTTATTTTTATAATCATAGAGAAATAAAATAAATATGGATTCCTACTAGATAAATTCTTCTTCCATAAGAAGAACTCTCATATCCAGAATATGCCATGAAACACCTTGGCATCAAGCCCTTGGTAAGTGAATTTGCCAACATGGAATCTGTGTTGATGTGTCCTATTAGATCGACTCTGAACTCTTTTTTTAACTATTAGAAATTTGTTATGCTTGGACGTTGACGAACAGTGGTTGTTCTTGATATAAAATTTTACGGCTTTATTATCATAGTTGATCCTTAATGGACTATCAATGTCATTAACGATTTGAAGCGTTGTGACGAAGTTCTGCAGTTAAATCCTATGATTGGATGCTTCATAGCATGCTATCAACTCTGCCTCCATAGTAAAAGTGACTACTAGTGTCTGCTTGATGTTCTTCCAAGAAATAACCCCTCCAACGAGTATGAAAATATAGCTTAAAATCAGAATCTAAATATCCAATCACCTTTATGAGATCTGACATTTGATATGTGAGCATGTGTTCTTTAGTTTTCTGAAAATACTACATCACTTTTTTTGCAACTTTCCAGTGCGACGGTCCTGGATTACTTACATATCTATCTAACATCCCCACTATAAATACTATATCTAGTCGTGTACAAACCTGTATATACATGAGACTTCCCACAGTTGACGCTTAAGGGAATTGTTCTATGCACTATATTTTAAGTTCAAGCCATGGACAATATTGCAAACTGAATCTATCACCTCTAAATGTAGGTGTGTCACTAGATGCACAATTTTACATGTTATACCTTATAAGTGTTGATCTGCATAGGTCGGTTAGGGGGTGAATAGCCATGAAATCAAAGTTGGAAAAATATCTCTTGCTTTTGAGCTTAGGCAAGGATGCACAATTGATTAAGCACAAATAATTAAAATAAACAATAACATAAAAGAAAATAGACTAAAGAATTTACTTGGATACAACCTACGTGGTTATTAATGCAAAGCAAATGAAAAGCTCTAAAAATCTCCTTCGTTGAAAGCAAAGAAGCCTCTTATACTCTTTGATAGCTCAGAAATTAACTAGAAATTGAACACAGTAGTTGTTAAATTCCTAACTTTAGGGGGCTTTTTCTAGCCTCCTGGGATGATGTTACCATTGGTTGATGTGGCTCAGAGGTCCCTCCAAAGGAATCTAGGGCGCCTCCGATGTGGATAAAGTTTTATCCTCGGTGCAACAGTCGCCAACGTCTCTACCACATTGGAAGGCGCTTTCATGCGGATTGAAGGAGCCTTTATGCCTTAGCTTAAGGCGCCTTCGAGATCTCTCAAGGCACCTTAGCGCCATTTCGTCTGAGGAACCTCCAAAGTCATTGGAGGCACCTTGAGCACTATTCATCCAAACAATCTCTTTCTCGTGCTCGCTTGGGTGATGCTCCGGCTGTCCGAAATTGAGCTCACTCGAACCTAACTTTGACCTTCTCATCGAACAGTCTTCCGCTCCGACTTCTTGTCCCTCAGAAGCACCGCACATATCCTTCTTGCCCATCGGTGTACTCTTCTGCAATACCTCGTCTCTCAGACGCACCAAGTTCGCTTGTGTTCGGGTTTACTTCTTTCTTTCTATTTATCTTTTCCGTTGCGTACTATTTTTGAAAAAGAAAGTCTTTAAAACACGTGATTCACCCCTCCCTCAAGTGTGCATCGATCTTACATATACATTAACATCGCATCCAAATGTTAGCGACCATATTATTTAATGCATCGCAAATGTGTTTGCGATGACATAGTTTTATTTAGTGACGAAAACACATATATTAGCGATAAAAAGTTTCGTCGCTAAATATCTATGTTCTTGTAGTGTTAATTAGATATTAATTTTTTTTTTCGGTAAATTAGAGAAAAATCTACAATCACAACTTTAACTTTGCATGCAGTCCCAAATCATAAAAAACTTTGTTTCCACTCTCTGTGTCCAAAGTTTTATTTGTTTCAACTCCCTCATGCAAATATTATTACCTAATTGCCCCTCAGATTTTTTAGGAACAAAAGATCTAAAAATGAATATAATTCCTCTTAAAGTCAACACTTTACACTAGAATTAAATATATTTCCTATTAAATTGAGTACGAACTTTTTTCCTGCTTTAATATAATTCCCCCTAAATTTATCATCATTTAAAAAAAAATAGTATATTTTCCATCTAATTGAGTACCATTTAGAAAAAAATCTAGTATACTTTCCATCCAATTGAGGTGGAAAAAGAATTGTGCTTAATTTGATAGAAAATATACTAAAATAAGTATAATTCCTCTTAAAGTCAGCACTTTATACTAGAATCGAGTATATTTTCTATCAAAATTGTCTCTCATATTTTTTAGGTATAAATAGTTTAAAAATGAATATAATTCTTGTTAAATTCAGTACTTTAAACTAGAATCGAGTATATTTTCTATTAAATTGAGCATGCTTTTTTTCCTGCTTAATATAATTCCTCCTAAATTCAGCATCATTTAAAGAAAATTTAATATATTTTCCATCCAATTGATTGCCATTTAAAAAAAATAGTATATTTTCCATCTAATTGAGGTGAGAATCAGTGTATGTCAGACTCGTGATTTTCACATGTACATGGCATTATTTGAAATTCTCAGCCAGAAGGACCAGATGCCTTCAGAAACCTACCATGATGTAAGTATTTCCTAAGTATCTATTTCCAAATTCTTTTTACTTCCACCGTTTGAACCAAATGTCGTCTCGATGTTTGTCAAGCTATTGTTGCTCTTTGAGAGTCATGATGATCTTCTCAAGGAATTGATGCGATTCAAACCTCATAATTTCGAAGGAACGATTAGCCAACACAATTATTCCAGAATGTCTCTTAGGTGACAGGCACGACGATTAAGCAAAATAATTCTTCCATTCTTCATCTAGAACAAAATAACTTACAACTAACATCACACGCACGGCGATTAAGCACTGACAAGCTTTGCGGCACGATGGCAAACTCATAGGTGACAGGCTCACAAACAGGCTACAAGCTCACGAGTGGCAGGTTCATGAGCAAGCCGTCAACTCATGAGTTGTGGGCTCGTAAGTAGCCACAAGCTCACAGGTGGTCGATGGACTCAAGGGTGGCAATAGAGGACGACGAACTTGAGAGGAGGTTGGTAAAGGACATTTTGATTTTGGGTAAGTTATTCACAGTTGAGAGGAGACATAGTGTCTTTCTGTCCAATTTTGAAGTTGAGAGGAGGGAAGGGCTTTCTATCCAATTTTGAACGGATCAAATTTTGACCAAAAATCAATCCACAGTTGAGAGGAAGAATTGTGTTGGCTAATCGTTCCTTCGAAATTATGAGGTTTGAATCGCATCAATTCCTTGAGAAGATCATCATGACTCTCCAAGAGCAACAATAGCTTGACAAATATCGAGACGACATTTGGTTCAAACGATGGAAGTAAAAAGAATTTGGAAATAGATACTTAGGAAATACTTACATCATGGTAGGTTTCTGAAGGCATCTGGTCCTTCTGGCTAAGAATTTCAAACAATGCCATGTACATGTGAAAATCACGAGCCTAATACAAACACCGATTATAAGCAAATTATGACACATGAAATGGCTGGCTACTAAACCATTGGCCGAATGTCTACTATGCATTCATCTTCACAGTGATGCAACGTAGCGTGTTGTAGAGCAGATCGAGGTCTACAAGCAGTCAATCTAGAAGCCACATCCCCAGCCAACCTCCTTCATGATTTTCAGACAAGATCATATTGGCGCCCTCTGTGGCAATATAGATTGTATCCGAAACGCGAAGATGGAGGACACTAGACGACTCATGACGATGACATTGATGAAGGAGGAATTGGATATGCTGATATAAGCTCGAGCAGCAAAAATGGTGGAGCAACAACAACAATAGGCGCTGGCCAAGCGCTAGGTACACGAGCCCGCGACACCCGCAGTGGGTCTGTAAGCTGGATACAAAGATCGAGCAGAACATGTATCCGTTCGAGGGCAGAATATGAAGCCTACTGGCACATACGGGGACGCACCCAATGCACCGATCCCCTTTCATTGTGCATTGTTCTAGACTTCATCAGATGAACAATACCGAGTAGACAGGGAACTAGGATCATCATCGGACGACACGCCCATTTGGGATGCACAGAAAGGGAAAACACCAAGAAATGATGATTCGCCCGAATGAATCAATCGATAGTTCTCTCAGAGGATCCTGAATGACCTCTTGCCCCGACATTACACACCACTGACGATAAGGGAATACAATGAAACTACCGATCTGGATGACCACCTAGCTAAGTTCAATAACACGACCACACTCTATCGGTACACCGACAGAGTGAAGTGCAGGGTCTTCTTCACCACCCTTTTTGGATTAGTGTAATGCTGGCTCAGATGTCTATCAATCAGATCAGTTCACAATTTCAAAGATTTTCGAGCGGCATTCTTGTATCATTTTTTCAATAGTCACCGCTACCAGAAGATAAGTGTTAATATGTTCTCGTTGAAATAGGGGTCAAAGGAGGCACTAAGGGCCTACATTAAGCAGTTCAACCAGTTGACCATGGATATTCCATCTGTCTCCTTGGAGATATTAGTAAATGCCTTCGCCCAGGGGCTTACCAAAGAGGAGTTCTTCCACTCCCTCATCAGAGGATGCCAAAAGACTTTGACCACATACTCAAGTGAGCTACTGAATACATAAACGTGAGGAAGCCCAAGCGGTGAGAAGGAAGGAGGTGCCTACTGAACCCAGAGTCGTTCCCGAGCGACGACTAGCGAGTGGCCATCAACCACCCAAGGGGCCTCGATCGAGGATAGGACAACCTTATCAGGAACCAAGAACATATGCCGTGCAGCATGTAGCAGCAGGTCGCCTGAGAGCTGCGAAAGGCAAGTCATGGATGTCATTGTTTTGCTCCTTCCATCAGTCAACAACGCACAACACACTTGATTGCTATGACCTGATGTCAATTTCAAGTAGATTAGCTCCTCCCAGATACTATCGTCGATCACCAACTCCAGATTGACGACATCAACGTTGATCGGATGGGCAAAGAGAAGAGGAGAGGCAGACAGACGAACGATGTCATCATCTGCCTCAAAGAAGAAATAACACAAGTCTCGCCCGAGCTTCTGCTGAGCGGACTAGGTCCTCGGCTCGGGAAGAGGAAAACCAAAATAACGCCGCTCAAGGTGAAATCGGAATGATCGCTGGTGGGTCGACCAACCGTGATTCCAATCGAGCGAGGAAATTGTACGCCCAGCGGCTGGAGATACATGTTGTTGGATGCAGCAAAGAGAAGGCCGAGGGACCTGAAATCAGCTTCGGCCTCTGAGACTTAGAGGGAGTGGAGATCCACCATTACGATGCCTTGATCATTCGGGTAGTAATAGCTAACTATATTATTCACCGAATTTTTGTTGATACAGATAGCTCGGTGAATATAATCTTTAAGAAGGCATTTGATCATCTGTAAATCGACTGGAGTGAGCTATAGGCTATGACGACCCCACTCTACGGATTCATAGGCAATGAAGTATTGTCGATCGGCTAGGCTTGGCTGGCCATATCCCTCGAAGAGGAATCTCTCAAGAGGACTAAGACTACAAATTTCATTGTGGTGGATGCGTTGTCCTCCTACAATGTCATGTTGGGCCGACCGACCCTTAATAAGTTCCGACCGGTGGTGTCCACCTTTTGCTAGAAGATCAAGTTTCCGGTAGATAATGAGATGGACGAAGTTAAATGTGACCAGTTGGTAGCTTAACGGTGCTACATCGAGATGGTCAAATCCGAAGTGAAGGCCACATGGAAGATCCCGCACTTGGAAGTGAACACCATCATAGAAGAACTTCCTGCTATAATCTATGAGGAAAAGGAGGAGGTTCAAATCCATCCCAGCTGGTCGAAGGTCACTACATTGATCACTACCGACCTGACAGAGGACAAGAAGGCAAGTCACCTGCCTTTGGCAAAACTATGATGTGCTCGCCTAGTTGACACACGAGCTCCCGGGCATCTCGTCAAGCATGGCTCAATACGAGCTTCATGTCTGACTGGACGATCGGCCGGTGAAACAGAGGAAGAGGGATTTCAGCGTGGAGCAGAACCAAATCATCTAAGCGGAGATAGAAAAATTGTTGGAAGTTGGCCACATCCGCGAGGTGCAATTTCCGAGCTAGCTGGCCAATGTCGTGCTGGTCTCTAAGTCGGGCAACAAGTGGCGAGTCTAGATCGACTTCCACGATCTGAACAAGACGTGTCCAAAAGACTTCTATCCCCTGTCCAGAATAGACCAAATGGTGGACTCCACAGCGGGTTATGAGCTGATTTACATGCTCGACGTATATCAAGGTTATCACCAAGTGTCGTTCACCTGGGAAGATCAAGAGAAGGTCGGCTTTATCACGGCTGACATGACATACTGCTACAATGTCATGTCATTTGGACTAAAGAACGCCAGCACCACTTATCAAAAGTTGATGAACAAGGTGTTCCGACGACAGATTGGCCATAACATGGAGGTATATGTCGATGATATCTTGATAAAATCTCTCCGATCAGTTGATCTTTGCACATATATCGAAGAAACCTGTCGAAATCTAAGGGTGTATGGAATTAAGCTGAATCTAAACAAATGTCTGTTCAAAGCAAAGAGTGGTTGCTTCCTGGGCTATATCGTTATCAAATAGGGAATCAAGCTATACACCGAAGCTTTTGAAAAGTTGAAGGCTAGTTTTCAAGAAGTGGTTATCTAGAAGATCTCCCGATCGGACAACCAGGCCACTGACGAGCTGGCTAAGTTATCCAGTTCATTATCACGAATCATGATAGTGTTAGAGTGTATACTAAAAGCCTAGCTTTTTGTAAACATTTATTTTGAAATAAAGAATCACATTGATCAAATGTCTACATTTGTATGTTAAGTGTAGTTATTCAATTAATTTATATTGTAGATAACATGGTGGGTGGTGTCACACACAGAAGATCATGTTATCAATTCCTTATAAATTATAAACAACTCATGACTAAGATGGAAAGGAACAAACCATTGAAATAGTCGTAGTGTAATTTGGTATTAGTTTATCTTAACTATAAAATTACACTAGTACACTCTGAGTGTATTGAGCAGGACTATTTAAGGTAAGTTCTTTTTATACTAACTGCATAAAAGAACAAGACATTTATTATTATGGAAGTGTGTGCTCTTAATCCTGATATAATAACAAGCGCATATATTTAGTATTTGTTTTTTTAATTTATCAAAGGGTGCGATTTAGTTCAATAAATCAATAGGCCCGATAAGTTGGGAAATAATATTATTTATAGTGTGTATTGTTAATTATAGAAGAAAACTGTCCTAAAAATCTAGGTTGATGATGTCCCCAAGAGGAGCTCATAAGAATTGTCATGTAAACCCTGCAGGTGGACTTAGTCCGACATGACAATAAGGTTGAGTGGTACTACTCTTGGAGCTAGATATTAATTAAGTAAGTTGTCAGTAACTCATTTAATTAGTAGACATTCGATATCTTAAACACAGGGAGATTAACACACTCATGATAAGAATGATCCCAAAATGTAATTTGGGATTGGTACGGTAGTTCAATAATAATTCTTTAGTGGTATGAATTATTATTGATGAAATTAAGTTGGGTGTTCTGGGCGAACATGGGAAGCTTAATTTCATCGAGAGACCAAAATCAATTCCTCCTCTCGGTCCCTATCATAGCCTCTTATTTATAAAGTATTATACTCACCCATACCCACCTTCTTATCCACCTTAAGGTGGTTGGCCAAGCTAAGCTTGGAGCCCAAGCTAGGGCCCGCCAAACCAAGGTGAGTTGGTTTCATTAGGTGGCCGGCCCTAGCTTGAACCCAAGCTTGGTGTGGCCGGCCACATTAAATTAAAAAGGATTTTATTTTTTAAAAATCTTTCTTATGTGGAAGCCATGGTTTTAAAAGAGAGTTTAAAATTTAAATATGTCCTTTTATAGCTTTCTATAAAAGATTAAGTGAAAGGTTTAATATCTTTCCTTATTTGTAGTTAAAAGGAAGATTTTAATTTTTAATAAAATTTTCTTTTTTTGTAACCATCCTCATGATTTAAAAGAGAGTTTTAAAATTAAATCTGTCCTTTTATAGTTTCTACAAAAGATTAAGAAAAGATTTGATATCTTTCCTTATTTGTAGATTGAAAGGAGGATTTTAATTTTAGAGAAAACTTTCCTTTTGTAAATCATCCACATGTTTTAATAGAGAGATTTTAATTTATAAAAATTTTCTTTTATGACCAACCGTGAAGGGAATTTTTTAAAGAGATTTTTTTTATTTAAAAATTTCTAGAAATAAATTAGGAAGTTTTAATTTTGTGTTTAAAACTTTCCTTGTTTGGAGGGATTAAGGTGGCCGACCATATAAAGTTTGAAAGAGAAATTTTATTAAACTTTCCTTTCATTGGCAAAGAGAATAAGGAAGTTTTAATAAAACTTTCCTTATTTGCCAAGACCAAGGAATATAAAAGAGAGGGTAGAGGTGTCTCACATCATAACAATATCTCTTCTATTAGTTCCTCTCTTCCTTGGTTGTTGGCCGCCCCCTCTGTTCCTCTCCATCTCCTATTCTTCTTCCTTGGCCGGCGACATCTTCATCTCAAGGAGTTTTTGTTGGTGGTCAGATATTGTTAGAGGAAGAAGGAGAGATAGGAGACTTTGTTTCTATAATCCCTTGGAGCTTGGTGGTGGCGGTCGAACCTCATATTCTCTTGGAGTTCTTGTGGTGGCCAAAACTTGTTGGAGAAGAAGGAAGCTTGGGTGGTTCTCGTCTCGGTAGATCGTCGCCCACACGACGTCCAAGATAAGAAGAGGAATACAATAGAAGATCAAGAGGTTGTTCCTTACAAAGAAAGGTATAACTAGTAATTCTATTCCGCATCATATTAGTTTTCTTTGTATATGTTTTGAAATACCAAACACAAGAGGCATATGATTCTAGGTTTCGAATTTGTGATTCGAGTTTGTGTTCTTTTCTTTTCTTTTTCGATCTTGTGATTCGATTGTTCTTATTGGTCAAACCTAGGGTTACTATAAGGAGATTGAATATTGAATTTCTTTAAAAGGCTTTGTCAAGGAAGTGGTGGATGATCTCATAACCAAGAAGGCCTAGTGCCTCACCATGTTTAACCTGGAAGCCAATTTTAGAAAAAAATATTTAATCAAGTTTGTAACATGGGTGGACTTGGATTAATAATGTTAAGTATCGTTTGCGATCCATGTCTAAACCTCTAAGAACAGATAATTCCTAATTTAATTTCTAAAGAACACAATAGGTTGTTAAGAATAGTTCAGGACTTGTACAAAATTTTTATACAGGGGAATCGATACGATATTCCGGGTATCAACCAATAGATAGATCAGCCAATTGAACAGGTCTCACTAGTGGAGCACATCAACAAGATGCATGGAATAAACTTTTCGAGCGATTGGAGGACACCACTGATAGAGTTCCTCTGATCGAGCGTCACATAAGCTGATCAGGAGGAAGCTCGCTTGTTGAAAAGGAGGGCTGGACGATTTACCATGATCGACGATCAGCTATATAAAAGAACTTTCTCATGGCCGCTGCTCAAGTGTGTTAGATTGGAGGATGTTGAATACATTCGTGCATCAAGGCTCCTGCGGAAGTCACCCGAGCAGCAGATCACTGCCTCGAAAGATCCTGTTGGCGGGATAATTTTGGCCCACATTGCAAGATGAGGTCGCTCGAACAGTAGCCACTTGCTTATCATGTCAAAAGTATCATAACATCCCGCACCGACCCACCGAGGAGATGAAAGCATCCACGGTATCTTGTCTATTTGACCAGTGGGGCATGGACATCGTTGGTCTCAATGACAACTGGTCAGCGAAGATTTCTACTCATTGCAGTAGATTATTTCTCAAAGTGGGTGAAAGCTGAGTCGCTAGCCAAAATAACCAAGTATATGGTCATCAAATTTATATGACAAAATATCTTATGTCGGTTCAGCATCCCTTGCCGACTCATCTTGGATAACAAAAGACAGTTTGCAAGACAAAAGGCTCAAGGAGTGGTGCGAAGGCTATGACACTACACAGGATTTCACCTTAGTGGCCTACCCGAGAGCAACGATCAGCGGAAGTCATCAACAGGGAAATTCTCAGAGGGTTGCGGGCTCTGCTCGACCATGCTAGAGGCAGCTTGGTTGATGAACTCCCCAGTGTATTGTGGGCCCATGGCACCACACCAAGAGAGACGGATGTCACCCCATTCCATCTGGTGTACGGAGGGGACACAGTGATGCCAGTGGAAGTTGGAGTAGAGTCCGACCATGTATAGCTATACGATGATGGAAATGTCGAAATGGAGACTCATGGAGCTGGACTTGGTAGATGAAGTATAGGATAAAGCCATCGTTCGATTCATGGCATACAGGTAGCGCATGAAGCAGACCTACAACTGGAGGGTAATTCCAAGGTCATTCTAGGTTGATGACTTGGTTTGGAAGAGAGTGAAGCTGGTTGGCGACGTCACCAATCTAGAAGCCCCATGGGAAGGACCCTACATAGTTATTCAGAAGCTTCGTTCGATAGTCTACTATCTGCAAGATGGAGATGGGAGAAAGCTAGATCGGCTCTGGAGTGCAAACCATCTCCAGCCCTATAGGGTCGGGTGAGAGGTATGTGATTAAATCCTGATACACTTGTATGAATTTATGTCTTGTGTGTGCAGGGAGATAATGAATAAAATACCCAAGTGTTCCAGACTCTTGTGTCGTTCGTCCAAGTTAAAAGTCGAGCGACGACTATAAATCCTAGTCTACATCAACAGTCAAGCGACGACTATAAACCCTTGTCTACGTCTTCAATAGTCGAGCGACAACTATAAATACTTGTCTATGCCATCAACAGTCGAGCAATGATTATAAACCTTTGTCTACACCATCAACAATCGAGCGACGACTATAAACCTTAGTCTACGCCATCAATAGGTGAGCGGTAACTATAAACTCTAGTCTACGTCAACAGTCGAGCAGCGACTATAAACTCTTGTCTACGCCTTCAATAGTCAAGCGATGACTTTAAACCCCTGTCAATAAATCAACAGCCGAGCGACGACTATGAACTCAAAAGTTGACTACCAAAGCCGAGCGTCGACTATAAATTCGAGATTAAAATCAGTAATAGGTTATGTGACAACTATAAATATCGGTTATACAGTCGACTGGTAAGGAAGATCCTTGCTTAGAAAAGCAAAGAGACGGTTTGGCATACACCAAAATGGACGGTTGGATGGCTAGTCAACTTGTTACATTGATAAGCGGAGGAACAAGAATGCATACTTAGAAAATTTTCACAAAACGCTAAAAGACGGTGGAGAAGCTAAACATCCCACTGGGCCGAAAGGCGATATATAAAGGAACACTTGCAAAATTTAACAAGAGGGGACGCCGAACGGGTGTTCATTCATTGACACTTTGAAGATTTTTTACAAAACACCAAGAGAGGGTACAAAAGGTTGTCTGTGAAACAAAAAAGGGGTTACTCTTGTTAATCGAGCACGTCGTCTAGCAGCGATTCGATGAGCTTCTCTCTGTTTATGATCTAGTTGGTCGGTGCGAGATGGAGATAGCCATTATCCCTCAACTGTTAGAGGGTTACATCGATACCAAAATTGAAGAGGCGGAGCGCCCGATCGTGAGCCGACCATTGAAGGGGTTCGAGCGGAGATAATTAGGCTTGAAGACTTCAAACTGATCGGGCTATGCATCTTAGTAAATCTTGAAGGCCGCTCTGGATGCCTCCAACTCGGCTTTCAGCGAAGTCAGCTCAGCATCCTTGGTGTCGAGCTGAAGCTTAGTAGTCACTTGTTCTTTCGATCGACTACCCCTCTCGATGACCAGAGCAGCCTCAGCATCCTTCAGACTTTGTGCCAAGACCTCTATGGCACAAAGCTTTCGAGTATTAGCGAAGTTGATTTTGGACTCAAAGCTACTAACCTACTTGTTGAGCCGCTCAATTTGTGAGGTCTGCTCGGTACTCTTGTTCCGCTCAGCTTGAAGATGTTCGAAGCTTCTCTCCAAATCAACCTTTAGTTGGGCCACCTTGCTAGTCAGTTGCTCCAAACGAGCCCGGGAAGCCTCTGATAGGCCACTCAGAGCACGCAGTTGTTGGACTTCGTGCTCCAAAAAAGGCTAATCTTTGGCACATGGCCAGACTCTCGACCTAAAACTGTAGAAAAAATAAGTTAGTAAATGCTGATCGGGAAATAAATAGGTGAGAATAAGAATAATATATGTACCTTAGTAGCCTTATAGGTACGACTATCCGCGAGCTCTCCCACGGAGATGGTCGTCGTGCAGGCCCTAGCATCGACCCATACTTGAGCCAACGACCCTTGGATCCGAATCTGGTGTTCTAGGGAACAGGGCTCGGTGTCGTCCGGGTGGCGCCACTCATCAGTGGACAAGTGGATAATGGTCGTTATGTGCCTTTGGCCGCTCGGACCAGAAGGCTCGGAAGTCACTTTGCCCGTGTACTTGGGCATCGGGGATGACCAGATAGAAGATACCTATGCGGTCGATAAAGAAGAGCGAGGAGGCATATACGCAATAGGCAGTGTGCATATGGTCCCCGATTGCAACTCGGACAGAGAGAGTGTCTGGTCGGATGACATGGATGTAGGAATTGGGATAGCTGCTGGCTCGGGGAAGGCGGGTGATGAAGTTTCATCCCGCTTGGAGGAGAGGCGCAAACCAGTACGTGCAGAGGTTTGTAAGGCAGAAGTAGCTGATCAGGAAGAAACTTCTCCACGATGCCTGTTGGGTCGTATTAGAGGTTCACATAAGATGACCGACTCCGAGGGCACCACCATCGGAAGCATTAAAGGCTAATTAGGAGGGAGGTTAGCTGTAGTAGCCGTGATATCACTAATCGCTATTTGACTTGCTCCAGCCTCGCTGGCCAACACATGGGTCCCTCCAACTTCCCCTGTCAGGTCATCGAATTGCTCGACAACCTGTAAGCCGTAATTTGCGGCTCGACAACGCCTGTGACTTAATCTCTGAGTCCGCGAGCCTTCTCTTGCCGCTCAGATGTGCCCTCAGCATGATTTGAGCTGCAAAAAAGGAGAAAAAATCAGTTAGATTTAAGGATGAGGATAAGCCAGAGAATACTAAGGTCATGGGCAGTCGTGTGTGGATCAGGCTCAACCCGAACACGTAAAGGACAATCTCCAATAATAGCCGATGGATGTGATATTTTTGACTGGCCAAACTGGAAGCTGCTTGGAGATAGTTCGATCATCTTTGGTATCTCCCAAATGATGGAGGCCTCATTACTTCCATCCGCCAGTCGGTCAGGAAGTCTTACTGAGTGGGAAAGTGAATAAAAAAAATAATGCTCTCTTTAGTGCTTATTGGAGGTCAGCATTTTTTCAAAAAAGACAGAGCCCACTTGGGCTTGGAACAAAAAAGTTCCTAGTTTGGACAACTTTGGATAATAAAAATAATGGAATGTCGTGCAAGCGAACAACACAACTACCCTACACAACAACCTAAAGGAGTTCGACACCAATTGGTGCAGAGAGATTTGAAAATATTTACATACAGCTGAGAAGAAAGGGTGAACGAGAAATCGAAGACCGATGAAGAATCTGGCGGGAGGTTCATGGGGTCGGTCGTAGGTAGAGGGGATAGCAATCTGATAGTCGAAGGAGAAACGGTAGGTGAGTTTCATCCGGTTGATCTCATCCCCGTTAAATTTGGAATGGTGGAAGTGTACCAAAACCCGGGGATAGATGGAGAAGGTTGAGGGGAGACAGTCATAAGAAATCAAGAACGAAGTGAAGTGCAGATTCAACGAAGGAAAGAAAGGAGAGGCTTACTGAGAAAGGTCGCCGGTGAAGATGAGGAGGAGGAGAAGCGTCACAGAATGTGCTCGAGAATGAAAACGCGAGGCAGAGTGAAGACGATGCGAGTAAATAAGGGCTTATAAAGCCTAGCGAACGATCGCCTTGAGCCTCCTGATCAAGGGTTATGAAAAGCGAGGACAAGATCTAGTCGTGGAATTTGAAAAGGCGCTTGTCATATCATCAGAGGATATCCACCTGTCACGTCAAACATGCGGTGACAAAGAGGGGGGCAGGTGGCAGCAAGCCCGAGAACGTATTAATGGGGCTTCATTGAAAGGCATGGGCGGCGTGCTCAGCCATAATGATCGGAGATTTGCACAATCTCCCAGAAATTGAGATGGCTTCAGCAACCATCAAAGGGCGCTCATCCGAGAAAGAGCCAGGAAATGGAAAATTTACTAAGTGTTGTCGTCAGCCATCCCGATCGGCACATATCTCTGTCTCTATGATAGTCGAACGAACGCTCAAAACTTAGGCTTATGAATTAGGATCTGAGCGGCAATTACACACCCAGGTTAGCAAGATGAAGCAAAACGACGAAGATTATATAATCCGATCGGGAGCTCGAGAACAGAAAATGGTTGATCAGAATGTCATCAAAGACACTACTTGTACGGTCAATCAGACTTACAACTTCCTTTGACTAGATTTGAGGGGAAGGTTTGTGATGCGGTGATAAGGGACCCACTAAGTGCGGGTCAAGGACGGAGGTAGCATATGGCGTGGAGGTCAAAGTCAAGGCCGACATGCCTGTCAAAGTCAAGACGGTCAATGCTACAGAACCAACGGGCTCACCAAAGGTGGGTTGAGCGAAGGTCTACGACAGTTGCTGATCGGGCATGAAGTATCCGATCGGTAAGTGACTTGTTCGAGTAGAATGTTCGTACAACCAAGAGCACTACGACAAGAACATCAGATGCTCATTATGAAACGGAGGAACACATAGGTGACCGGAGCGTTGGTCCGGTCGGGCGGTAACAATCAACTGGGCTAAAGGATTATGAAGAAGATCGGCTGAAATCGACCGAGCGGTGATCCTCGGCCGAATGACTCCCCCGCTCGGCCAAATAGTGAGACCTATCTCATATCTCTTAATATCTGTTTGAGAGATAATGCCACTTACAACGAGGCATGGTCAACAGGTGGATCGTACGATAGAAGTTGCTACTATCGCATTAGGGATTTGCATGTCCTGTTAAGATATACTATTAGAGCCACTTTTCTGACATGCCCTTTCACATGATAATTTGGAGAACGTGCTCATGCCTTGAGGAGCGTGCACATTACCCGTTAGAGTCCTATATAAAAGGGAGTTCATGCACTGGCGGAGGTACGCGTTATTACTATTCACGTCTGTGATTGTTGTTACTCTATTTTCTTTCATCTTTTTGGTGACTGACTTGAGTGTCGGAGGGTTAACGCTGGGGACCTCTTCCCTGACTCGGCACTGACGTTCTTGTGTTGCAGAGCGAAGTAAGGTTTAAAAGCAGTCAACCCAGAAGCCACATTCCCAGCCAACCTTCTTCACAATTTTCTAATAGGATCAAAAGGGAATTAGGGTGACAACACTACAAAACCTTTGTCAATGGGGAACAAAGGAAGACGTAAAGATACCCTAAACTCTTGTGGACCAATATTTGATATAGAGAATTTAATTTGTTATCAACTCATAGATGATACAGATTGGGTTAAATAGTTTTATACATTAACTCACATCCAATAATCTGAAATTGAATAAACTTAAGTTAGATCACTTTAGATGAATTCAATTCAGATTTGTAGATATAAATTACAGTAAGTCCACCATAAAATCCAACTGTAATCCCTTGCAAAAGAACAAAGATACATTCTTGAACAAGAAGAACAAAGAGCATAACAGTGGCGTTTTGGGCTTTATTCTGACATAAAATCGAAGGAGACGAAGCATCAAAAGTAGAGAATACAGAGCAAGAGAGGGGAGGCATTGCATTGCTGTCCTGTCCTTTGAGAGGAAAGTTTTAGGGTATTGGGTTTCACCCTTTTGGCATTTTGATGCAATGCCTCAAACTCTCACTTCATTACTCTCCTATGTCATTCACCTGTCGAACTACAATGTCTTGTAGGCATTGTTGCCATCTCTTTTCGCTGTCATTCCCTCTTCCAATCTTTCTTGTTCAAGTTCTTTTCCTCTGAAAATGGCACTGCCTTTATGCTGATCAAGGAAAAAGAATTTTAATCAAGAAAATAAATATCCCTTCACTCATTCTCCTTGGGCTCTCCCCCATCCTGCCGACGTCCGATGGAGAGGAGAAGAACATCAACTTACTTTGTTATTCTTTTTTCTCTGATTAATGTATTCCTCTGCCATGACAAGCTATTCTGATCTCATGCAGTTTGCAGAAACAGATTTTTAAGTTTACAAAGGTTTAAATATCTTTTCGTCCTCGGCATTGTTTTCCTACTAATTAACATATACTGTTTAGCATGTGACCTTCTCAACATCCAACTACTGTTTACTGCACTGTGCAATTCTTTCTACTCGAGCAAGTATTGCTTGATGGTAAAGTCATCACAAGGAGTGATCATTATCTAATTCAGTTTTCCGTTGAACTTCTTGACTGCTACATTGTACATTTCTCGAGTGTTTATTCATTTAAGAAAACAAGTTTGTGACAATGTACATTTTACAAGTTGATGGCCATTGGAGCTGCAAATTCTTGAGTGTTTATTCATTAATTAACTAAATTCTGCTGACAGCGACTATGAAACAAAGGGAGCTGTGCACAAATAAGTTGAAAGAAAAAAGGAGATGAAAATGGTTTTTTCCTACTGGTTCTTGGAGGAAAATTCTTTTCTAGCATTTCATGAGAGTTTTTATTTTATTAAACCCCATTTAGGCTGTTCGTTCTCAACATTCATTTCCTCTTCCTTTTTCTCTCTAATAAAAATAGAAAAATAAGGAGAAACGTGAGTCCGACCGCATCTCCCTTTTCTTAACTTACATCCGCGAAGAAAACACATATGCTCTAAACAGGAAAGATGAAAAAGGCATTTAAATTTCAGATGTGTGGGGCTCTCCTCACTGCAACTGCAAGAAGAGCCAGAGAGCACAAAATTATAAAATCAAGCTAAGGCGACGCAAGTGGGGCAGACATGAGCATGCTTTGTTACTCGGGGAAAAGGAACCAACCGCTGTCTCTCTACTACAAACCTTTTTTCTTTTGAGACAATGAGTGATCACTCTTGTGTTTTGGCTGCTACGAGACAAGAGACAAGAGACAAGAGACAAGAGACAAGAGACAAGAGACAAGAGAGGGGACGCCCGCTAGTACGCAAACAGACGTCTCTTTAAAGTAAAAGAATTCTCCACCTCTTTAACAACTCTCCTCCTTTCTTTTTCTGTCTCCTGCCGGTTCGCCTTTTGATTCTTTGAACGATTCTGATGGAGCTTGTCAGCTCGCGAGCAGAATGCTTCAACATTCCTGAGACTTGGACTGAGACTGAGACTGAGACCATACCATGCATGCATTGCAGTATTAAGCAGAGCAGGCTTGTGTAGAAATTCACTGTAATCAGAATCTTAATTTGAAGCGATAATCAAGGAGTTGCTTGGCTCATTTAAATGTGACCCGATTTTGACATGTTTGATTAATTGGGTAAGGAGTTAAGGGGTTAATTATGATCCAAGTCTGGGTTGTAAAAGAATGAAGCATATGTTGAAAATCAATACTAAGTCGTTAACGGATAAAAATAAAAATATAGATGAGAGTATTCTTTCTCATGGATAAGATTTAACATATAGAAATTAGAACATATGGTTGAGAGTATTTCTCTCAGTATAGAATTTAATTGATAAGAATTAAAATATATGGTTGAGAGTATTTCTCTCATATGATAGGGATAGAATTTCCTGGTAGATAGAATTTAGTTTTCTGATCAACTATGTATCTTGTATGGTGAGTACTATAAATACTCCCCCTGTATTTTTGTTTCATCATCCAACGAAAAATAAAAATATAGAGTCTTCATGTTGAAAATTGTTCTTCATCTTCCTTTTCTTTTTCTCTCTAAAATTATAAGTAATCCTCAAAAGTGTTATAGTGTCTTTATAGTGTGAATATAATACAAATAATTTATTTACTTGTTTATAGTCCAATTTATTTTCTCGACAGCCTCTCCATAGCTCCATTCTTCTATTAATTTGTTTATTAAGAATAGTAGTCAAATATGATCTGCGTCGATGCAGGGATTTTAATTTTGTCACTCCTGTTTTAATCTGTCTCAATTGAGAAAGTCTTAGGAGAAAAATATATAAAGAACTGGAACGCTTCATGTTTGGGTTCATAGTTTGATGACAATTTATTCTATCCTGATCAAGACCCCTCCTGCCCGTCGCTTCCCCTCCAAATATAAATGGAACAAAAATAAGTTTAAAAAATCAGTTATATGCTCAATATGTATCATATTTATTAATATTTCCTAGAGGATGAGAAAGATTTTTTTTTAAGAAAGATTGATCTTTCATAAGAAAAAAATCTCTCTCATTCGTTACCTTCCTTAATCCCTTAATCTGGGACGAACTACGTTAAGATGAGCTCAATCACCTTTACTGCAACTTTACTGCAAAGGGACAGCATTCGTAAGCAAGCATAAAAGGAGGCAAATTAGGCCAAAAGAAGGTGCAGAAAGAAAGCGAGAAATCGCTGAAGTGGACACCACCAACAGTGTGCACCAGCCACAACAGAAAAAGCCAGAGTAAAGAGGGACGTGATAGGAATAAAAAAGAGAGATCCTGGTGCATAAACCCCTGAACACCAACTATCTCCAAGCCTCACAAAGCGTAGCAATCACCAACACATTTATCCTACAATTACAAGTAATCCTTGTTCTTCACAATCCTACAAGCAGCTCCTCTCCACCATCTCAACACGCAGCTCTAATCAAACACCCACTGAGCAGGAAAGGCGTTGGTGTTGCTAAAAAGAGGAGGAGAAGGAGAAGGAGAAGATTGGAGGCTGAGGTATGAGAAGTGGAGTTTGCATAGTGCAGCAGGCTCTCACTGATGAGGTTGCCTCGGTCCTCAAGCTCTCGGTCAACTTGGCCAGGAGGACAGGCCACGCCCAGGTCACACCCCTTCATGTTGCTGCAATCGTTATCAGCACCTCCTCTGCCTCCACTGATGTTCTTAGGAGAGCTTGCCTCAAGTCCCAGCCTCACCACCCAACCACCCACCCTCTTCGGTGCAGAGCCCTTGAGCTCTGCTTCAATGTGGCCCTCAACCGGCTTCCCGCCACCGCTCCTCCTTCTTCTGCCTCTCTCCTTCCCTCCCCTTCCTCCCTCTCAAATTCCCTCATTGCAGCTCTCAAGAGGGCCCAGGCTAACCAGAGGAGGGGCGGCATTGAGCTGCCACAACAGCAACCTCTGCAACAGTTGCAGCAGCAGCCTCTGTTTGCCATCAAGGTGGAGATGGAGCAGCTCATGCTCTCCATTCTGGATGACCCTAGTGTGAGCAGGGTGATGAAGGAGGCTGGCTTCTCTAGCAGCTGCGTTAAGAGTAACCTTGAGGAAGAGGCTTGGACTTTGAACCAATCCTCTCCGTTTCTGCTGGACTCTAGCAAGGACATTACCAACGCCAGCAGAGAGATGTGGCAATCCCCGCTTCTGGGTCTTGCTTCTAAGGTCTCCGTGAGCGAGGACTTGACGTCGGTCATTGGGACGATGATAAGCAAGCAGGGAAAGAAGGACAACACTGTGGTGGTGGGGGACTCTATCTCCATGACGGAGGGCCTTGTGGATGAGCTGAAGCGGAGGCTGGAGAGATATGAGGTTCCTGATGAGCTCATGCATGCCGGTTTCATTAATCTTCAGTTCTCTGTCCATCCCAGGCTGATGAGCAAGGGCGAAGTGGACATGAAGATGGCTGATCTCAGAAAAGCCATCAATTCTCTAACATCATATAGAGTTGGACTCATAATCTATGCAGGGGATTTGAGTTGGGCAGTGAATGAGGAACCAATAGATGGAAGCGGATTCAACTACGACCCAGTGGAGCATATCGTTGTGGAGATGGGGAATATTTTCTCCGAGTTCAAGAGCAGCATTAACAACCGGGTATGGTTATTGGCTACCGCAAGCTACAGCACGTACACGAAGTGCCTAATAAGGCAGCCATGTCTTGTGACTCTATGGGCCCTTAAAGCTGTGGTGGTTCCCTCAGGTTGGCTTGGCTTGGGTCTCCAAGCTTCCAGGTGAGATATATATCATTGGTTGCCAAAACATCACTTGCATATATCAAAAACAACCCTTGCATGGTTCTTAGAGAATAGTGGAAGTGCTTCAGATTATTCTCATTAAGCTTAATCCTAATAATTGGCAAAATATATTGCACTTTGGTTGTTGATGAAAAACTAGTGAACCCTACTTGTTTCATGCTATTGAAATCCGTTTCTATTTCATGATTTAGTTGTATGAGAAGGACTAGATGGCACTGAAATATTGATATGCCATTTCCTCTTTTATTCTTGGCAGTTGCCTAAACTCAAAGGTGTCAACATTTGCTGAGTCCCCATTTCAACTGCTTCAGTCAAAGATTTTTAGCTCAAAGCAACAGGAGAAGCTGCTTTGTTGTGACGAGTGCACATTTAACTTTGAAAAAGAAGCGTCAGTTTTCAAGTCAGAAATCCCATGCTGGCTCCAAGCAAACCCTGAGAGCAATCAGAAGGTAAATTTGGGAGAAATCTATGCATCCTTTTCCTTGTATAAATAGTATCTCTTCTTATGATTTACATCTTCTCGTGTATTTTTTTTTTTCTTTTGTTTCAGGAAGCCTTGCCAGAATTGAATTCAGGTTGGCCTAACAGCATGTTCTGCAACCAAAACAAAACCTTCATCGAATCTCAATCATTATCTTTCCCTTCAACCATTCAAAATGTTTATCCTGGATTTTTAGTAGTTGATAAGAAGAACGAGACAGGGAACTCGTCTGAGGGAAGTATTAATTAGTTCCCTTAAAATATCAGTAAATCACCAGGTTAAGTCAACTCTTGCTTTATCCAGTCCCTTGTTCTCAGACTCGGCAACATCAAAAGAGACAAGACTATTGATGGCAGACCCAATAGCTTTACAATGTCAATTGCAAGACGAAGTTCCTTGGCAATCAAATTCTATTCCTTCGATCGTGGAAGCATTGCATGAGTGCGCCAGTGGTGATAACACGGCTATGATGCTCCTCGTAGAAGGGAATGATTGTGTTGCCAAGAGAAGGCTAGCTTCAGTCGTGGCCAAGTCCTTTTTCGGATTCAAGGATAAGATCATATCGATTAAGCAAAATGGTTCATTCTGTGCAACTGCAACCCTCTTGGATGCGTTAAGAAAGCACACGAAATGTGTGGTCTTAAACTCTTAATAGAGGATTTCTGTCAAATGAATTCTGACTTCATTGAGTCATTCTCGGATGCCATAAAAATTGGTACTCTTAAGGGAAAGTTAGGTGAAGAAGTCAGCTTGGCTGATGCAATCTTTATACTGACCACTTCCGAGTGCTCAAACGTGAAGGATGCCAATGACATCAACAATGTAGTGGCGATGAAACTTTGTGCCCTCGATACATCATCATCATACGACGCCAAAAGAAAGTCAGAGAGTGATGTTGGGAGCTTATCAAAGAAGCCAATAAAAGAGGAGCATAGTTTTGATCTCAATTTTACAGTGAACAGTGACATCGAGGAGCATACTGTTCCAAGTGATCTGAATTCAATAGCCGCCGTCTCCCACAAGAGCTTCTGAATTCGACTGTTCAGCTCACTTTAAATGCATGTTGTGGTCAGTACCACGAGGTTAAGGTCAATCTCCTCTTGAAGCTGCATCGAGCATTTGATGAAGTGCAGAATGCTAAGGATGAAAAGTGGCAACTTTTCATCGATCCGGAAGTCGTGGAAGAGTTAACGCAGGCCGGTGGTTTGTTCTTGGAGAGCTTCTTTGAGATGTGGGTGAGAGAGGTTTTGCAACCGTGTCTACTAACTGCGCAAAGAGGTGGGAACTTGAGGTTGAGATTGGAAGGGGAAGAGAGAAGGAACATTGAAGAGTTTGGCTTCATGGCCTCTGTTCTTTAAGAACTAGGCGCAATGCCACCTTGTAAAATTTTCTTTAAGCAAAATTTTCCAATTACAGTTACATATCTTTACTCAAATCTTAACTAAGCAGTCCTTTAGCTGAATTATTACTGCAACTGCATCAAATGCAGTTGTTGGTGCCATATCATCAACGTTCTTGTTTTATCTCTGGCTATTCCTTCGGATGGAACTAGTGGCTAGCGCATGAGGTGTTGTCATAATGAGGTCTGAGATTTGAATCTCAGTAAAACTGATATAAATACCTCCCTTATGTACTAATCATTATTCCAAAGAGTAGTAGCCACAAGAATTTTAGACATTTCTCATAATTCAAATGACTAAAACATAAAAATAATTTTTAATTGATATAAATTATTTTGCCATAGAATTGTCGCCTGATTGATGAACTTCTAAAAAAAAAACAAGAAAATTCGTGATTGATTTCATTTGTTTGTGTGCAATTATTTGAAGGTGGAGCATTCAAGATGATCATAATGCAGTTACAATATAGATCACTCTACATCTATTAATTTTCATCTTTAAAAATTAGCTAACTTTGACCTGACTTTTCTGGCTTTCTGCGCCAATATTTTCTTTGAAATATGATCGTATATTTGTTGCAAGAATGTTTGAATAGAGGGGCTCAATGGATCAGTCATGACTTCTCTCAATATTCTACAATGGTTATACAAAAGTGACTTTATTCTTTAAGCATTTAAAATTTTTTAATGAAATGATTGGTACAATTATGTAATGAGGGAAGGGCCTGTCCTCCGCGCACACACATATATACAACCATTAAAAACTAACACCGAATTATCAGTCATAAATTTTGATCGCTGCATTTTGTAAAGAATATTAAATTTCATTACTAAATTTAGTAATGAAATTTAATATCTATCATTTAACGACGAAATTTAATATCCGTAGTTAAATTTAGCGAAAAATTTAATATCCATCACTAAATCTAGCGACGGAATTAAATTTCCATCACTAATTTTTTTTAAAAATATTTTAAAAAATAAATATTAAAAAAAATTATAATATTTTCGCATAAATATTTCAAAAAATAATTTTTACAAGACAAATAGAACAACTATAATTTATATCTTTTACTTTAACCAAAATTCATAAAAAAAAAAAAAACTCATTTGTCAAACAAACAAATAGAAAAATGATAGGCATTAAAATATATCAGAGTCCAAATTATCAAAGGAAACAAGTTGATGAGTAGAATCACATAACTTATGGGACTAGACAAACACATCAAATGGGTAACTAAAATTCTAAGGTGAAATCACATCAAATTTCTAAATAAAAGGTAACCATGAAAGCAAAGTTTAATGGTAACTCTAGAGTTAATCCTTAGGTTGTTGTGGATAACAATATTATGAGCTGCATCAATAATGATGATCTCTAAGTTTTTGTAGGTTGAATCCTATAAAACACGAGAGCACTAGTCAGTTCGTTAGCAGTATAAAATTCAATAGCATGAAAAGGAAAACTGATCTTACCTCATTAATGCAAAATATTAGGAGTGTAGCAAACACAAACAAATAAAAAATCTTGAAAGATTGAGTGGCCAAAGTCAAGTTTTGCAAATCCCTTTGATATTTTTTCTTGAGTTCTGCAAAAGAAAGTTATATTTAAAACAGATAGAAAATCAAAATCTAACAAAACACTAATATACTATCAGGAACAAATAATAGTCGATGCTCAGAGGTGAGGTCTTCATCGCCGTTGATTGCCAAATAAAATGAAGCATATGGTAATTCTTCATAGTATTTTATGATTATGTGCCAAAAAAGAGAAATGAAAGGAAATCAATGTGCTACTGTAATATACAGAGTGTCTATTAAAATTTTGAATTTTAAGA
Organism: Zingiber officinale; assembly: GCF_018446385.1. Taxonomy (NCBI): domain Eukaryota; kingdom Viridiplantae; phylum Streptophyta; class Magnoliopsida; order Zingiberales; family Zingiberaceae; genus Zingiber; species Zingiber officinale. The sequence goes on from NC_055999.1 coordinate 4,360,109, forward strand.
TTAAAAAGGAAATTAAAATAGACTCCATAAGAAACACATGCCTAATTTGTCAAGTAAAAAATAGAAAATAAATAAATCAAATCCGGGAAGAATACCTTCAACACTATTCTTGAACCAAATCAAACATCACCAGAAACCTTGTCAAGGTCAACAATACTAGGTATGGACTTGAAACAGGAAAGGAACTTTGCCACCTACAAGTTGAGAAGCAAAATTGATCAAACAAATTGCTAGCTAACCAAAAACTAATTAAAGTTACCACTGGTCGTGATTTTACTTTCTTAAATGTAGGTCCAAGTACAAAAATATGAAGTTAGGCAAGATACAGAAAGTCAAAAAAGGAAAGCTGAAATCGTGTTGTTCCTTATAGAAAACATGATGGATGTATACCTGCACTAGAAGCAGATCAAATGTTTCCTTCATGGACAAAAACCGGGGTTGTGGTACATTAATCTCAATCGCATTGTTAAAAACTGTTAAAGCATAGTTTGGTACGTTTTAGATATACATGATTTGAACTACAAGAGACAGAATCTAAGCAGCTAAATGATTACTTGAATTGCCGCTCCAGTTGTAGTTTCCAGTTGGAGGGCTTTTATGCCATAACTTCCTAAATAAAAGTTGAAAAAATTAATTAGCACAAATAACTCACAAAGTAAAAATCATTTTATGATCCATATATACATACATATATTATTGAAGTTGTGATTTACGATTCTTCAAAGTATAATATTCATCAATTATAGAATCTAAATCAATACTTGCAACAAACTCTCTCTCAATGTGGATATTCATAGAATCTGTCAGAAAATCCTCTCCCATTCTATTACGAAGAATTGTTTTAATATGTTTCATAGCCGAAAATGCACGCTCTGTAGTTGCAGTGGAAACAGGCAAAGTTAAAACTAGACAAATCACCTTGTCGATCAAATTATAGTATTACATTTTTTTTTGTTTCAAATATCCCTTGACACAATTATGAGATAGTGGACATTTTCTGAAATTTTTATGACAAATCACATCGAGCTCATAATGTTGTAGTTGACACCTCAAATTATGCATTTCCTGTTCAACGAAGTCCTCAGGATAATACTTCTTGGTGAGAGTACAAATCTTATCAATGTTGAACCAATTAAAATTATCTTTTCGATCAAAAGCAGAGATAAGCATAAGAAGTTCTACTGTCTCATCAATGAATCTAGAGTGTAACTTTTCCAATTGAAAATCTATTACAGCATTAAATATATCGTAATGAAAGTGATGCTCAACTGTGATGGTATCCCTTTGTTAACATAAACGACTAGAAAGCTTATAATGAGCACTCATCTCTAGTATCAATATCCAATCTTGTGCAAAATGATTTGACATATGAAAAAAGAATATCAAAACCATCATTTCTCAATGTTAGAAGAAATGCTTTAGTTGTAAAGACCAAATCCATTACATTTATGATATCAAGAGATTTTTGTTGCAAGACACAACAAAGTACGTAAGTCTGTGATCTCCATAATTTTATGCATCAAATGCAAAATAAAAATGAAATCAAAAGACTTTATCACTATTAAGGAACTACCAGCTTCCCCACGCATCAAAGTTGAGGAACCATCAGTGATAATGTTTTCAAGTACATTAATAGTTGCATTATACTTATCTATTAAGTCGCAAATAGATTGAAAATGGGAGCTCCAACTAGTAGTTCCTGCTCGATGCAAAATTTCAATCTGATTAGCTCTTTGGCCAGTCTCACGTTCACCAGCAATAACAGAACGTGTAATTTCATTAACTTGAGCAGATTGTAACTCGGCATTGTGTTTGGCAGAAGATGCAGCAAGATTAACAATATTAGTCATATTCGAATAGAAAAGCCATATAGAGATCTCATTTTCAACGGTTGCAACTAATGCTAGCTCGAGTTGATGGGCAAAACAATACACATAATATGCATAGGGGCAATCTTTAAGAAATAAAGCTTGCAATCCATTAAAAGTGCCAGACATGTTGCTAGCACTATTATACCCTTGACCTCACATATTATGTATTTCTATATTATATCTAGTGAGGACATCATATATTTTTTTTCTTAAGTGTTGCAGCTGTGGTGTCATGAATATGTACAATTTGTAAAAAAGGCTCCCGTAAAAAATCATGGACATCAACAAATCTCAAAATTATAGTCATTTGTTCTTTGTTAGATACATCCTTCACTTCATTTGCCAAAATACAAAACTTAGAATTTTCAATTTCTTCACGGATTTTATTTCTGACTCTGTTACCAATAATATGTAAAAAAAAAATTTAAACTTCTGGTGAGGTATATTTTGCATTTCTTGGAGCTGTCTCTAAGATAACATTGCCAATACTAGCATTCCATTTTCCCAAAAGTTTTAGCATTTAATGAAATTACCACTATTTTGGGAACCTGAAGCTTCATCATGGCCTCTCAATCCACTTGCTTGCAAACTAAGCCAATGGACGCTCTCAATTGTTGATGCAAGCCTTATTCGATTCTTTCGAATTTGTTTAGAAAATTCTAGATTCATAACTTTATCTATACATTGAGTTACATTCATCACATCAACAACATATTTTACAGATTTATTATGCACTGAGTTAAACTTCCCATGTGAGACAAAAAAGGCACACTTGACTCCATCATTAACGTGTTTCCAACTTTTAAACCCTTCAACTATAAATGCAGATTGTGTGTTTCAGTTAATCTAAAAAGATAACATGGAAAACAAAATGTTGCATCCTTTGTAAAAGAGTACTCTAACCATGCAAATTTTTTAAACCATGTATATTGAAATCGACAATGTTGATTTCCTAATTCAGACCGTGGGCACTTTATAATTTAGGTTGATATCGACCCATTTTAATATAAGCTCGTTTAATTTCATCATGATAATTAACTAGATTGTGCCACATTGAAATACACAATCCAAGATCTCGTTCAAGTAAAGTTTTATCAAATTCAACTCTTTGAGATTTAGACGAAGATTCGAACTCCTCATTAGGAATGGATGTATTAGTCTCGGTCCTCTCAGATGATAAAAGATTATTAATTCTTGGCTTAAAGAATGATATAATATTGTTTCTCCTTTTTCTCTCTTGGTTTGACATTAAAATAACCTAATACAAATACTCATTGACATGATTAACTTAGAATTTCATGAATTTTAAAGAATGATTTCTAATACAATTTCTAGTATAAATCTTACCTTAGCCTACCTAGATTCAACAACAATAGTAATAGCTAAAAATTTAACATCATTTATTGAATTAAAAAAGTACTAAAAAATCCCAAACCTGGATGGATGACGGTGTAGAGAAACAATTTGATCAAGGAAGCAATTGGTGTCTTCTCCTTTGTCAAGCTTGAACCCTCTATTTAACAAATATAAAAAGATACCTAGATGATTAGGTTTTGTCTGTCTCAACCACCAAATCTGATATCAATTCATGGAGGAAAAAAAAGAAATTCCAAACTAGAAAAGCCCTAAATTTGAATTTTTCTTCAAGAAAATTTCTACCTGGCCGATAGAGGAGTTCAGAGTAGGTGGGACTCCTGGGGTTAGTGGTGGACTGGTGGCTAAAGCGGCGAGGTTGCTGGCAAAGAGGGAGATGGTGGAAAACTCAAAGGCAGAGAAGAAAAGGGAGCTGGCAAAGAGAGAGATGAGGAGGAGGGAGGACAAGATGTAGGGGTTCTCGGCGAAGAGGAAGATGACTGGATGGTGCAGCCCGGGCAAGTGGGCATTTAAGAGAGGAGTGGAACGTCAAGAGCAAGAAGAGAATCAAGAAGAAATCAGGCGGGGTAGAGAGGTAAAACCGTAGAAGGAATCGGGCGGATGTGGAAAAGATGGATTTATTTTTTTCTTCTTTCTCTCTTCGTTGGATTTGGATGCTAGGAATCGAGCAGATGTGAAAAAAGAGGAATTTTATTTTTTCATCCTTCTCCTTCGTTGAACTTGGATGCCACCCGGACTACAAATTTAATAAAAATGAGCCCCAAACTAAATAAAAAAAGGAAATTAAATTTTAACTAGGAATTTACAAAAAAAAAAAAAAAAAACCGGGGCTACAGCCCGGGTAGCGTTTCACTTGGCTCTGCCATTGCCTCCCCAACTTGTTGATCAAAAGAAACACTTTTGAGTTCTCTTTCATTACTTTGACCACCCCAAGTATATGATTCAACTGCATGGTTTTAATTGATCGCTCGCGCACAAACAATCGCACTAGCAGGAATATGATTACATCCAACTGAAAATTCAAAACTTTATTTGGTGTCAATTATATCCACCTTGGTGTAGCTTCAGAATCACTAGCAAAATTGTCCAGTTGACTTTATCAAAGAGCTTTTCAGAGTCAATCTTGTTCATGAGAGTCTTTTTAACTTTCCTAATGACAGGAATGAATAAGTTCAACGGCACACATGAAGCTCTCCTTTATCCCTTTCCCTTGCTGAAAAGTAAACAGGAAGCTCTTGGTGGCAAAGGTCATACGCTGACCGGATGCTCCACATGACCGGAGGAAGCTCTTGATCAGAGGTTGAATGACAACTTGGTAAGGACTTGAGAGAGAATGTTTTCCAAGCCCCAGTTGTCCTGGAGTCCCTGGGAGATAAAGGATTTTGAGTTTTGGGGATCAAGGTCAGTTATGAATAATTCAGTCTTTCTAAGTCCAGTCTGCTATCATATAATTGGTGAAATAGATTAAAGGAATCATGCTTAGTGATCTCCAAATTACTCAAATTGGGTGTGTATAATGAATAACATAGATTGGGTACTTTGAGATTGATGGATCATATATCTCAAATTTATTTAAGTGGCAGCCAGATTAAATTCAAATTGATCAACTTGTCCTAGAACTCCCGTCTCTAAGCCAGCAATCATCATTTATCCTTTACACTTGAGTCGAAATAGCTTTGCTTCTTATCATTTTAGCTTCAACAGCATTTTGCCGGAGGTACAAGAACCAAAAGATTGTCAATTCTACCATCATCCATGAATTGAACAAAAGACAACACACACAAAAAAAGGATCGATGGATTAATTTTCTCCAGCTAATTTGCAGCTTCACATTCATTCGGTAGCAATCTTCAAATCATCCTAATTTAGTAATCGAACTCACAAACGCGATTCCAAATCATCATCGGCATAGCATGAACGATCACAGTATGTACTTGAGAACTCTATTTTGTGGACTGCCATAGAGATATCAAGGCCTGTAAAATCCTCCTGGATGATAAATTTCAACCGACTATTAGTGATTTCGATCTAGCCAAGTTCTTCCCGGAGGATCAAACCTTTCTTACCTGAAGAAACTTTGCAGGTTAATTTGTATTTTATCATCCTGATCTGTTTTGGGTTTTTCCGCCAGCATTTGATCATTCTGACATGTTTCAGATAGGGATGTAAATGAACCAAACGGTTCGAGAGCTATTCGGAGCTCGATTCGGTAAAAAGCTCGTTCAAGTTCGTTCGTTTATCTTATCGAGCCGAGCTCGAGCTCGATTTCGAGCTCGACAGTTTTATCGAGCCGAGCTCGAGCTTAAGGATATTCGGCTCGTGAGCTCGCGAACATGTTCGTTTATAGGCTCGCGAGCCAAAAAAACGAATTCTAAAACGAGCCAAAAAAACGAGCTCTAAAACGAGCCTTAAAACGAGCCTTAAACCGAGTCAAAAAATGAGCCAAAAACGAACTCTAAACGAGCCCGAGCTCGCTTAACGAGTTAAGCTCGTTAACTTTGATAATCGAGCTAATAACGAGCCGAGCTCGAACTGTTCGCGAGCTTGATAATTCTAAAACGAGCCGAGCTCGAGCCTTGTGATAAAAGCTCGATTCGAGCTCGAGCCGAGCTCGAGCCCGAATATAACTTAAACGAGCCGAGCTTGAGCCTGATACTGTTCAGTTCGGTTCGGCTCGTTTACATCCCTAGTTTCAGACCTCCTCGTAAGCATTCAGTCATCCTGACATGTTCCGGGGCTTTTCCCACAAACATCTGGTCATCCTGATCTATTTCGAATCTCCCCGTAAGCAGTTGGATCCGGTCAATCTTGATCTGCTTACCCTGACCTACTTGCCTCCCCGTAAGTATCCAATCACTCTATCTGTTCCTGGCCTCCTTGCAAGCATCTGGTCACCTAACCTACTTCAAGTCTCCCCGCGAGCATTTAGTCATCCTGACCTGCTCCGGGTCTCCTCGTAAGTATCCGATTACCCTCATCTACTCCACAATGACATGATATTCTGTCCACTTTGGACCTAGATCCTCATGACTTTGTTCTTAGGCTCTACTCAAAAGGTTTCATGTCAATAGAGATATTATGTATCCTTTTAACCCTATAATTTTTATCAAATCTTTTTAATATGAGACTTTAATTGAACTCTAACAAAATTAATGTGCTTCACGAGAAGAGCTTTCTGCAAAAGCTGGCATCGACAACTTTGGTATGCTGGAGATCATTCGTTTCAGAAAGAACACAGATATCTCTTCTATTTTCCGGAATATATAAGTTCGTGTCTCTCTTCCTTCACCATATCTGTATTGATCAAAATCCAAATCTCTGCTTGAATTTTTTTTCGCTTTTCAGATATGGAAGCTGTATGAGAGATCAAGTCTGAAGAAAATTATGCTCTCAAATTTCTAATAGGAACAATGGAGAAAGAAGTAGCTGCCATATCTTCAACTCTGAAACCTAACATTTTTGGAGAGGGGAGGGGGGGGGGGGGGGCTAACTAGGAATAGCATCAGGCTCCCATCACCCTAATTTATTCATATCCTTTTCCAGCAATTGCTTATATTTAGCTGAAAGATATAGATGAGATATTTGATACAGTATCATAATGACTGAAGTATACTTGTTAGGTTGTGTGCTGAATTCAAATACCAGATTCAAGAAATGTTCCTTTGGATGGAAACTACGTACTAATTAATCACCTGCTACTTCTCCTAGTACTAGCAAAAATGCCTTTATTTATATAAAAAATCCCAATTTCATTAACACATTCAAACACAAAAAAGAATATTTTTTTAAAAAAATATTTTTATAAATAAATTATTGTCCAATAATCAAACGTTTTTGTGACGTTGAAATAGACCTAATAAAGACCATCTTTCTCCTCAAATCTAGTAAAAGCCTTGTGAAGAGGGGATCGGATCCTCTGGATCGTTTTTTACAGTTAAGGGATGGTCCTTTTGCATATATTGATGAGGATGAATAATTTACATCTATTTTATAAATGAGGATCATCCATTCCGTCAATACATGTAAAAGGAACATCCTCAATCTGGACCGTTAAATCTGCTCTTTTTGAAGGGTGACACCTTTTACCAAGCACGGATCATGAAGCTCGTGGTGGATTATTTTACCATATTAAATCCCAGGATCGAAACTAAAAAAAATAGGATGAACCTGAATTTCATAAATGATGACACGTGATAGATTAGATATTTAGATTTTGATATTATGAAAGATTTTCTTGCTAATGGGTAGCGGATTCGAGAACGTTAACTATCATGATGAGTCTCCATATGTATTTTTCTAATTTATAGAGATGATCGGTTAGATATTTCATGGGATTAGGATTGACTGTTTTATTAAAAAACTGATTATCCAATTTTAATTAATCCTGTAGAATTGGTTCAATTTTATTAAAATTTTTTACTATTATTAGAATAGATAAAAATATTCATAACAGATACATCAATCTAGTGTTCTAAAATCATTTTCGCCTATTAAATAAAATTTATTAGTTATTTCGTGAAAATTAAAAATTAGATCCTTGTAAACATGGAAAATTGAGAAAGCATCGTATGTAGAGTTGTTCCGGGAGCCCTTCTGCATTGCAATTTAAAAAAAATGATTAATCAATCTGATTTCACGAAAATTTTTCACCGGTCATCAGGATAAATCGAGAAGCACTCGCAGCGGGGAGTCCAGGAGTCCAACATTCTATAGTTAGACCCCTGCACCGTAATTCAGTCCTTACGGTGGATATGATTAAACTCTCTGAGAGCATATATTTAAATCTCTTGTGATTTGAAATGTTGATCGTGTGACAATTTTGTTCCCAACATGAACAAGCTTCGCTATAAAAGGAAAAATATTTTTATCAAACATAAACAAGCATACAACATAGATTAAAATAATCACACACTGTACTAGCTAGCTCTACGACGAATGCAAATCTTTATTGCCAGAAAAAGAAAAAGGGGGATGGCCGCTCAACTCAAGGCGCAGCAGAGCATTCCGGCGGCATTCCCTGGGGGAACCTCTTGGCATCGGTGCAGTAATTGTAGATCATGTAGTTCCTCTGCACCCACCTCATCCTCCTCAGGCTCGTCGCGTCCAACTCCTGCCACATCCACGAACTTCCGCGGGCGGAGCAAGCGGTGGCGCCTCCGCCGGCGGCAGGCCACACGCACCCATTGGCCTCGTAGCCTTTGAACGCGGCCGCGAAAGGTGCCTGTGACCAATCCGCCTTCACCATCCCGCCCCTCGTCGCCCAGTCCTCTGCTGCCCACAGGCTCGCGTACACCCGCATCGCCTGCCTCTTCGGGTACGCCACCCCCTTCGCCTCCATGTTCTCGAACTCTCTGATCGGCGTCCCGTCCACGTAGAAACTGCAGCGCAAAAAGCTTAATAAATCCTTGGTTCGAGTTTTCCTCAGAAATGTACGCTGATAAGTGATCAGACTCACACAATGTGTTTGGGATTCCACAAAATGGAGTAGGTGTGGAAATCCATGGTGGGATCGAACCAGAGTTTGAACTGCTTCTCTCTGTTTCCCCTCCCCTGCGTGAACACGTTGGTGTGGAGAGTGTAGGGGTCGCCGCTGAGATTCCCCAGGAACTCCAAATCGATCTCATCGTGCATTTGCCCTTGAGAAGATAACTGCAACATGTACAATCCAATTACTTCGATTATCTCATTTTTAGAGTTCCAATAACGATGGGAATTCTAATCTCTCACATACATAGAAGGTGGTGACGGTGCCTGCAGAATTTCCCGGAACGAGTTTGAGCTGCACGTCGAACCGGCCGTAAATGTATTGGTTCTTAGACTGGAAGCCGGATCCGGAGGTCTTGTCGAGGGAGAGCGTGATGAGTTGTCCGGCGTTGAGGATTTTTCCACGGCCGTTACCCCAGGTGATGTCAACGTCCCGGTTGAAATTTCCGGGCATTGCCGTGCTTGTAGAAGAAATGGCAAGCAACACAAAGTAGAGAGAGAAGAGAGCGGACGCCATGAGCATGAGCTTAGGTATTTGAGTTGAAGAAGAGATCGAGTGATCTGCGCTTGTGGGTGAAGTGGGTGAGGGAAGGTTGGGATATATATAGGGAAGGGAAAGGCAGGATTGGGGAAGGTTCCTTGTGAAGATGATCTAGGAATGAGCTGGCTCCAGTAGTTGGAGATCCTGTATCCGCAACTCTGCTTTTCAGCGGCTTTTGCTTGTCATTGTTGGTTTCATTTTGTACTATTTTGTAGTTTTGTGCAACGCTTTGCTTTAAATTTTCATCTGGTATATTAATGTATATGTGTATTGATTGGATACGTACGTGATTGCATGAGTAAATAAATAAATTAAACAGAGACTAGCTCCTTGTGTTGATGTAGTTGAAATTTGAAAAGAGATAGATTGAACATTTTCAGATTTTGTATATAGATATAAAACGTGTTTAATGCCTATTTTCACCAAGAGACAGAGTTTAGACATTCGATACAAGTGTCATCAAGATCTTGAGTATGATTCATCGGTATTATAGACAAGTTTTTGCCCAAATGTGATAGAGGATCTAATTTTATTGAGCCATTTCTATCTAGGGAAAATCTCAAGTGGGCGACTTTATCCATGAATTAAGCACGAGCTTAGTTGAGCCAGAGTCGGAGAGATTTATTAGAAATCACTTGGGAATATCACCATAGAATTTCAAAAGAGCGAAGTAGCAAATGAAATATGTTCTTCGGGCTTGAAGGGACTGCACTGAGAAACTCTGTGAACTTGTCAGATCAAAGCGTGAGTTAGACCTAGTCTACAACAGAAGAGAGTGAACGATCTCTCATGGACGATGAGAACCCAGAACACTTGAAATCCAAGCTCATCGTGCCATAACCATTAATTACGCGACATTTTCTAATTAGATAACGCGAGTTTAATCTGGTTCTTTGTCGCTATCTTGAAGTTTGTGTTGCAGGCTTTCATCTTGACGTGTGTGCCATGGGTGTTGTAGTGTACTAGTGTCTCAAAACACGTCAAATGGCATCTAGAGACACCATAAATTCTGCTGCGAGCAGGATTTTGTTTTCCCGGAGAGATCTTGATTTTCAAAGAGTCTGTATCGAGAGCTTGTCGTGCATGGTGAAGATGTCCGAGAGAGTTTACTGTGCATAGTGCATGATCCGGTTAGGAATATGAGTTAGACGAAGGTCGGTTGAGATGTCGTCGATGTTGACGGAGAGGTGATTTAGATACTCCTAGTATATGTGCACAGGAAAATGACCCCTATATGGTACTGAAGGACGACAATGATGAAACCGGCAGTACTTAGGTTCTGCGCACACTCAGATAAGCACTTGAAACATTAGAAACTAGAAACCATAAACCAGAAACCAGGGAAAAAATCCTCAGCGCAAGACCTCCGACGCTCAAGTCAGGTATTTTTTTCTCCAGAAGAACAATGTACGAAGAAAACAAAATTGTAGAAGACGACTGCAAATGTGCGCGTACTTGGCTAAGGGAGAAGACCTTCCTTTTTATATGACAATGCGTACCTCTGGAGACTGGCCAATGTCAAAGAATGCTGGGTGTCAGAGCTTGTTGGGTGATGGAGGACACATGAAGCCCTCTCATTGGTTGAAGGAAGGTTCCATTCGTAGATGATAGCAGACCACCTGAATATTCCCTGACGCATGACAGTTATTCTATGACAGACAGTTACGATTCTATGCCCTTATTGTCGCCTAGTGCTGTCTGTTCCATCCGGGTTTAGCTACGGACTGCTCGAGACGATTGTTCGGGTGAGTCATCTGTTTTGAGTCTTGATAAGGGAGACGAGCTGAGGTGCGGGCCCCACCTTCCTTGCTGGGATCGCTAAGGGTCGACTAAGAGTATCAAGCCTAGCTGTGGGGCTCGGGCTGAGGATACCCACCCAGTCTGGAAAGGTCAAGGCTTACTCCAGGCTATATCTTATGTCTTTGATCTAGGGCTCTAATCTATCTGTACCCAATCGAAAATTATATGGTTGATGACGTCAGAACTCTTTCTTTTCCCTAAATATTAATTGTCACGTCTCTTTGACCTATGACTATTTTTGATTATTATGTTCCTTCGACTTCTGACTCAAATATCACCTTTATGCATCGCATCAGTGCAGATAATGCATGATCTAACATTGTTGGTGTATAGATGTCAAACTAGTACTGTCTTGGGCGGGTTAAGCAGGTAACTCAATTCTATTTCTTAGGAGAAATTATACAGATAGCATGTCAGTCCATCTCAGCTGACGGACTCAATGCCAAAGAGGAGACGAAAGGACAGGGTGACAGGATCACAAGCAACTCGTCGTTTTGTAGTCTTCTTGCTTTCATCGAACCAAGCCACTGTTGAGATCATGAGATGTGATTAAAGCCTATTGCACGTGAGCATTACGAACAGGCCGTGGTAAGCATCAAATCAGTGGATCCCCGAGCCAATCTATATTGGACGGAAGAATTTTTCTAATATAATTAGTAGGTGATAATTAATGTGAAATGGAGTTGGCGTCTCTCCAAAACAGGCTAGCGTACGAAGAGCTAATTTACCTACACGCTTGTGTATCTTTATCACTTAATTAGCATTAGTGGAACCGATGATATGTTATTAGGGATAAGCAAAAGAATTCAACTTTCACAAGTTCAATTAATAGAATCTCTGAATGGTGTTATAGCTGTAACGCATGATTGCATCGTAGAAAGGACTTGGCCAAAGCTAACTATTTTTTGAATTTCTAGGACCATTATCATGCATAATGGATGTAGATAAAAAATTTAAAGATCTCAAATTGCGTAAACAGAAAAGATGCTAGGTCTATAGGGCCCGTGATACTAATATAACATCCCAAAACAATGAGACGAGGACAACAATTAAGTGGAGGGATTAGGAAAAGATTTTGAGGCTGATGCTTTAAACAAAAAGATATACTGCAGTAGCTGCCTATAAATTATCTGCCACACAAGTATAGTCTTGCAATGATGGATTTGGCGATAGAATTTGTTCCACTTACGAAAAGAGTAAAAAATCTTGCACTTGCACCTTAAAGAAATGACATCCAGGAGTAGGTAGAAACACCAATGATAGAGTATGATCTATTTGCTTAAGGTACAAAAATAATTATTCTTATGAATGATCAGTTGTAATTTAGCTTAATCGCATTGCCGATGTCTAAAAACATCCAGCAATTAAAATTACCAATGTTACAAGGGACGAGTCAAGTTGAAAATATACTGTCAAATAAATAACGCTCAAAGTTGATTTTTTAAATCTGAAAGATCACCTTAATTGACCAATGTGAAACAGGATCCATATTAGCTGAATCATGGTTCCTAGGACGGTTAAGTAAATGAATACTTTTCTCTTAAAAAAGTGTTTTTGCAACTGAGTTCATACAAGTGATTTGCTAACAGCCACAAATGCAAGGTTATATTGTACAGCGTCAGCATGAGCACCAACAATATATCACTTCTAGTTGGATCCAGTCTAGAGCCAAATCCTAGAACAAACAAAACGTCAGAAAATGCTAATTAACTTGGCCTGTATCAACCATGAACAAATGTTTGCAATCTTACAGTTTATAAGGATTTCTGTATCAATACAGACAAAATGTAATTAGAAAGATGGGTTCACTCTGTTTAGAAAAATATGATACTAATACGTTAAATGTATTTAGACGATTTCACTTTCAATGGATTAAACATGTGTACTATGCTAACAAAGACGATTTCAATACATCATTAGATTGTCTTCTTGGAAAGACCAACTTTACTGGTCTCTGGTTTCGCATGAGAGTCTACTATGCATCTCTTACCCGAACTAGTGCTATTAATTACAAGAAAGAAAGTTCAAAGCACATGTTAATATTTCTAAAAAACCAAAACAGCAGCATCTAGCCAGCCTCCCTTAAAAGCAATAGAAAAAAAAAACATAGTTCTTACTGCCTTCGTGGATGCATGACACAGAATGGTGGGAGGCTATAGGGGAATTGTGGAATAAACATGATTCTTTGAAATAATGTACATAAGTGATACATAGATTTTTATTTCTCAATCTCTTAAAATTCCTCAAATGTTATTCTAAAAATGTAATATGAGCTCTTTAACTAGACGACCAAAACAGTTGGGATAAATTCGACATGATGATCACAACAACTAGAAGAGGCCCAAAAAAAAGCCTCTAATTAATATAATAAAAATCAATTTAATTGGTGCAAAATCACTACTAGCATAGCTTTTATAGAGCATAATGGATGATAAAGATCACATAGACAGCCCAAATAGTTGAGACTTAATGGTTTGAGGAGGAAAATGATGATTATTCTGTCACAATTGGTGCAAAATAATCCAACTGTGTATTTTACTTTTACTGTTTCTCAGTCACAATTCCTTAATCTGTTACATATGTGATATGTCATAAACATTAACCTAATAACACAAACTAACAATGATATCATTTGCATGTAGATTACAGAATGGAAGCATAGCACATGAGAAATGCAATCGTATGCAAAAATTTCCAGGCAAGACAGAACTTCAAAGCATATCATAACTGATCATTTCATTCTGTACAAGAAATTGATGAAACAAGGATGGTGAGGAACCGAGGATTCACTCGAATTTTACTAAACTATGATTGCATTAGGTTAAATAATTGTGTTATGGACTAGTGGACATTTTAGAAAGAAAATGAGGGCTACATGATATGGAATACCAATATATTTTTACATATAATTTATCCAGAGAAAAGTAAAATAAAAAATTGAAAACTGGGCTGTGTAGACCAAAGAAGTATGAAGAACAGATAAACAAAAAACATCTTAATACCCTCAGTTGTTTGAGCTCAATCAATTTGCTTGTGATTTGTGAAGATTTAGATTCGTACTAAACATCAGATAATAGGCATTAATCCATCTCCTCAAGTTCATACTGAAAGATAAAATGCATAGTGGAAAACCAAAGATTAGTACTCAAAAGAAATGATTAATAAAGGCAGAGAAGAAATCAAACTCAGATTTACAGAGCTTGAATACACGTTAATTTTTCTTTGTTGTATGCAAACTTTTCCCTGACGGTTCCAGGTGGAATATCCTTCTTAAGAGCAACATCTTTTGTTGCAGCACATGGAGGTAATCTAGAGCTCCATGACAACAGAGGATTATTATTTGCCTTCGCAATCTCCTGACTAGTGGTTTACCCATTACCCCTTTCCATTTTCATTTGCATTATCACCTATACTTTTTGCTCATTTCAATAAGCTTACCATTATTGTTGATGATGCTCACTTCAAGAGAAACTTCCTCAAATAGTCTCAGTAGAATTGAAATCATAGAATCAATCATTTCATGAGTTTTCATCAATATTCCCATTCAAGCTCTCACCTTTATTTTTTTAAGTACCAGTCTTTTTGGTTCAACATAACTATCAGTAAATCTAAAGAGTCATATTTTCTCTATCCTTTTTCTCTTAAGGCCATCTGTGCATTCCTCTAATTTCTTCCTTTTCTTGCATCATTAATTCTGCTAACTTAAATTTCTCCTAGAATTAGCATAGGACTGGAAAAGGAACCAATTTTCCCTAAAACATAAAGTACTTTATTCTTGACACCGCGAAGCTTGCAGACTAGGCAACCCTCCCTGAGATTAACCCCATTTGAAATATACTGATACATACTATTGAACTTCTGGATAGGCTGTATATGTAGACCTAATAGAGATCCAGGACTATGAGTATGAAGTGAGGTTTCTTATGAGTATAATCATAAATATAAAACAACATGAGAGGAAAACAAAAAATTATGTGAATAAAGTAACAAAAAAGAAAAGACAATGTAAATGGTGTTGGTGCAGTTTCGATCCTTCAAATGGCATCTTAAGCTCATAGAATTTTCCTTGTAAAGCTAAGTAACAAAATGGAAAGAGTCAAGAACTCCATCAGTAAGGTGTGACTTGTCACAGATAAATTGAACATGATATAATCACAGTCCAGCACTCATACCAGAAATGATGACATGATAAAGGAAAACTAACTAAATTCCAAATATATGAAAAATGAAGGCAGAGAAGGAAACAAACCAAAGCATGGAACCATAAACAACAAAATCAGGCCAATCTACACAGAGCGACTTTGCAGCTTCCGAAGGCGCTTGATGGCTGAAGGGCTCTTAACAGCAATCCTGATCTTCTTTACCGAGCTTGTTTTCGCCTTCATTTTCTTAACTTTAGAAGATGTTTCCTTGATAGGTCCAGGAGGAACGCCCTTCTTAAGAGCACTACCTTTTGGAGTAACAGATGGAGGTAATCTCAAACTCTGTGGAGGCAGAGGGCTATTTGGCTTCCAGACCAAGTTACTCTTCATCGAAAACCTCACCTTCTTACCACTTTTTCCCGTAATACTCCCAGAGTTAGGACTGCTTCCATTTTCATTGGCTCCTGCAGATATAGCCTTTGTTCTTCTCTTCTTTACAGCAATCTTAGCTATCGGTGTGGTTGGTGAAGCACTCATTTGATCGCTTCCATTAAGGATGTCGGCTTCAGCAGCAGCCTTCTCAAATTGTCTCTGCAGGTTTGAAATTACAGACTCATTAAAATCAATCG